>NW_005353800.1:82612-85404 GCF_000412655.1 Myotis brandtii | reverse complement strand
GGGAGGGACGCTCACTGTTTTGAATAACAATCTGCTGCTGTTGCTTTGCAGGACCTTAGCCCCTCAGCCGGGCCAGGAAGCAGGCCCCCTCGGAAGGCCGTGCGGTGATGGGTGACGGTTCTCCGGTGCTGGTGCTGAAAGTGGGACATTACGCGTTGCCGTTGCCGAGCCAAAGCTACGGGCACCTGCAGCTCCTGGGACACCGGCCGCGATGCCACCCGAGGGACTCGCCCATGTCACGGGGCCTCGGCAGCTCCGTCGGTGATGGTCCCCACTCGCCCCCCCAATAAACGTCTGTGCAGCGTCTGCGCAGCCGGCCTGGCGGTTTCTCTGCGCCGCTCCCTGGGGTCCCGGGGCCAGCGGGGGAGCTGCTGTCCCGGGGGAGCTGCTGTCCCCGTGGCGTTTCTGTCTCTGAGGTTCAGAGTGGGGGGGGACTCCTGCCTCCAGTGTTGAGGAGCTGGAGAACCTCCGCATGTCGCTCCTTCCCTCCCTCGTTCTTCCCTCCCTCCTCTCGGTTCCTTCTTTATTCGTCCACAGAAGTAAAAACGGCAGTACTTTTTGTTACTGATTTTAGAGAGAGAGGAAGGGAGAGAGGGAGAAACGTCAGTTTGTTGTTCCACTTAGTTATGCATTCCGTGGGTTGATGCTTGCATGTGCCCTGACCAGGGGTCGAACCCACAACCTTGGTGTATCCGGCCGACGCTCCAACCAGCTGAGCGACCCGGCCAGGGCCATAAAAATGCTTTTGTAACATGTCAGTCAATGCATTTCTTTAGGCACATGATTTTTCTCAAAGTTACCAGTCACTGGGGTACAGTCTGAAATTCTTTTTGTTTTTAAATATATTTTTATTGGTTTCAGAGAGGAAGGGAGAGGCAGAGAGAGATAGAAACCTCCATGATGAGAGAGAATCATTGATTGGCTGCCTCCTGCACGCCCCCACTGGGGATCGAGGCCGCAACCCAGTAGACTATGTGCCCTTGACCAGAATCGAACTCAGGACCCTTCAGTCCTTATGCTGACGCTCTACCCACTGAGCCAAACCGGCTGGGGCCAACCTGAAATTCTTGTTCTATGATGTTAAATATCAAAAGATACTTTTCTGGGGATCTGGTTAATATTTAACATTTATCAGCATTGATATAATTGCAAAATAATCACATCTTGAAATTTATCACCTGGGCGAGGAATACATCTCCCGGGGATTTGCGGTTTCAAGGAGTCCTGTTTCATAAGAAGATCTTATCTTCATCAGAAACGAGAAAGAGGAAGAGAGCGACGGTAAACAGTGAATTTCAAACTTTGGGGAATGTGTTGACTTTGGCCGGAACTTCCTGTCCGCGAGGCGGTGCATTCCTCCCGGGGGTGGGCCCGGCGGCGGGCCTGCGCTGGGAGCCAGACCATCTCCTGGGGCCACTTGGGATCCCGGGGTCCCACCTGGGAGAGGGGGAGCAGAAGCGCTCGTCCTGTGACGCACTTTCCCGCCTCCTTAGTGTCGTCTTGGTCTCAGCTGTCCCACCAGAGGCCCCGCAGGAGCCCTGCTGTTGGGGCCGCGGTGCAGGCTCAGGTCTGAGTGACCTGTTTTCCTTTCGCTTATTTGGACTTTCTAAGCTTTTTTCAAATGTGGGGCAAGATGGGGTCACGCCTTCCTGGGAACCCCACTCTCGAGAGGGAGGCAGATACAAGCAAATCGGAGGCAGGTGGGGGGCGCCCAGGACCAAGTCCTGCAGGACTCCTAGGTTGGCAGTTTAGCCAATGCACATGGAGGGGCCCGGTCAGATGCCCGTGCTCAGGGGAGTGTGTCCCGTGTTCAGTGGAGTGTGTCCCGTGTTCAGTGGAGTGTGTCCCGTGTTTAGTGGAGTGTATCCCATGTTTATGGAGTGTATCCCGCGTTCAGTGGAGTATGTCCCGTGTTCAGTGGAGTGTGTCCCGTGTTCAGTGGAGCGTGTCCCGTGTTCAGTGGAGCGTGTCCCATGTTCAGCGGAGCGTGTCCCATGTTTAGCGGAGTATGTCCCATGTTTAGTGGAGTATGTCCCGTGTTTAGTGGAGTATGTCCCGTGTTTAGTGGAGCGTGTCCCATGTTCAGTGGAGTGTGTCCCGTGTTTAGTGGAGTGTGTCCGATGTTCAGTAGAGTGTGTCCTGTGTTTAGTGGAGTATATCCCGTGTTTAGTGGAGTGTGTCCCATGTTCAGTGGAGCGTGTCCCATGTTCAGTGGAGAGTGTCCCATGTTTAGTGGAGAGTGTCCCATGTTTAGTGGAGAGTGTCCCATGTTTAGTGGAGAGTGTCCCATGTTTAGTGGAGAGTGTCCCATGTTTAGTGGAGAGTGTCCCATGTTTAGTGGAGAGTGTCCCATGTTTAGTGGAGAGTGTCCCATGTTTAGTGGAGAGTGTCCCATGTTTAGTGGAGAGTGTCCCATGTTTAGTGGAGAGTGTCCCATGTTTAGTGGAGAGTGTCCCATGTTTAGTGGAGTGTGTCCCATGTTCAGTGGAGCGTGTCCCATGTTCAGTGGAGAGTGTCCCATGTTTAGTGGAGAGTGTCCCATGTTTAGTGGAGAGTGTCCCATGTTTAGTGGAGAGTGTCCCATGTTTAGTGGAGAGTGTCCCATGTTTAGTGGAGAGTGTCCCATGTTTAGTGGAGAGTGTCCCATGTTTAGTGGAGAGTGTCCCATGTTTAGTGGAGAGTGTCCCATGTTTAGTGGAGAGTGTCCCATGTTTAGTGGAGAGTGTCCCATGTTTAGTGGAGAGTGTCCCATGTTTAGTGGAGTGTGTCCCATGTTCAGTGGAGTGTGTCCC
>NW_005353800.1:76204-81696 GCF_000412655.1 Myotis brandtii | reverse complement strand
AGTGGAGTGTGTCCCATGTTCAGTGGAGTGTGTTTCATGTTCAGTGGAGTGTGTCCCAAACGTTGCACAGGTTGCACGGCTGGCGCTTGGGTCTGGGGGTGACCTTGGGAAGGGGAGGCCCTGTGGTCCGGGGAGCAGCAGGGACTTGCTGCTCGTTTCACATATTAGTGTGTGTGGCCCCGCGATGCAGGGGCACCTGAGGACGGAGGTGGCATTGGGAGCTTTGTCCTTTGTTCTCCCTCCCCCATTAGTCACTGTCCACGGCCTGGGCTGGCGGGAGGGCGGGTGGGAAGCGGGACCTGGGTTATCCCAGAAGCACTGCCCGGCCCTGCGCCTCAGAATCTGCTGGGGGCGGGGTTGGGGGGGCAGACGAGAAGGGTCCTCCCTCGGAGGGGGCGACAGCTGCAGCAGAAGCAAAGCCCTAGGGGACCAGACAGGCGTGTGGACACGCCTCATGGAGGCTGCGCTCCTTCTCCCTGCGCAGGACCCTCTGTCCCCTGCTCACTCCCACCCTCCCCCTCTGCTCATCCCAGGGGTGCGGTACATCGGACGAGGTGTCCACGCCCTGGATCACACCCACATTCTAGCCCTGCCCCTCATGACTCCCCCTCACCCCGTAGAGTGTAGGGTGTGGCTGCATTCTTTTCTTCCAGAGACAATCTCTGGGTTCAGCCCCGCAGAAGGCTCGCCCTACCCACTGTCGGCGAGTTTCCCAGCCTTGTGCACCGCTGCACCCGATGCAGGTGGAGGGAGCAGCGGGGTGTGAGGCCAGAGCGAGAGGCAGGGCCAGTCTCCCCGGGGGCCTCCGGTGCGGGGCGTAGGAGACTGGGGGTAGGAAGGGTCTTCAGCAAGAGCCTGACATGCTGTTTGATGCCTGGCAACCGTGAGGAGAACATGGGAGGCCGAGGAAATGCTGTGGACTCGGTTCCAGACCACCGCGTCTTTATGAAACACAGTGAGTCCTAACCCTTGTGCTGGTAGAGGGTCTTGTCTTCAACGTGTCTAAACCATGTGATCTGTGAAGCACCACAAAGCAAAGGGCATAAAGAAGGTGAGCTGTTCGGAGGAAGGGGCGAGACCACGCGGAAACCAGTTAGGAGGCAGGAAAACGGTCCTGCAGAGACGTGCGTCCTAGTCCCGGACCCGGGACTGTGAGGGTCCACGGCCAAGGCCAGGGCAAGCTGCAGAGAGGACTGAGCGCCCGGACCAGCTGGGCGGGCCCAGTGTAGTTACCAGGTGGATGTACGTGGAAGAGGAGGCCAGGCTCAGACAGAGAACCGAACAGGCTGCACATCTAACTATGAAGATGGGGGGGGGGGCACACCCCGAGGAACGGGGGCAGCCCCTAGAAACGGACTAAGCAAGGACACACGCTCCCCGGGAGGCTCCAGGCTGCGGAAGCCTTGACGTTTAGCCCAGGGAAACCATTTTTTGGACTTCCGACCTCCAGATTGATAAGAGAATAAACCTGTGGGTTTTAAAAATATATATATATTTATTGATTTCAGAGAGGAAGGGAGAGGGAGAGATAGATAGAAACATCGATGAGAGAGAATCATTGATTGGCTGCCTCCTGCACGCCCCCAACCGGGGATCGAGCCACAAGCCAGGCACGTGCCCTTGACTGGAATCGAACCCGGGACCTTTCAGTCCACAG
This sequence comes from Myotis brandtii, assembly GCF_000412655.1. NCBI lineage: Eukaryota > Metazoa > Chordata > Mammalia > Chiroptera > Vespertilionidae > Myotis > Myotis brandtii. The sequence continues at coordinate 80,039 of NW_005353800.1, read as the reverse complement.
GCTGATGCTCTATCCATTGAGTCCAACCAGCCAGGGCATGGGTTTTGTTTCTTTAAGGCACTCACTTTGTGGCAATTTGTTACAGCGACCTTAGGACAGTGATTTAGAGCAGTGGCCGCCAACCTTTGGGACCTCACGGGCCATTAGTGGTCCCCAGGTCACCGGCTGGCGACCACCGATTTAGAGGCCATTTGCAAGAATCCAGGCTTTAGATGGTGAAGACCTGGCATTGGCAATAGCGATAGAGAGAAGGGAACAAGTTCAAGGTAATTTTTTAAAATACTTTTTAAAAAATTTATTTTAAATCCTCACCATCGAACCCGGGTCCATTGATTTTTAGAGAGAGTGGAAGAGAAAGGGAAAGACAGAGAGAAATATCGATGCGAGAGAAACACATCTATTGGTTGCCTCCTGCACGCACCCCGACCAGGGTCCAGGCCGGGGAGGAGCCTGCAACCGAGGTATGTGCCCTTGACCGGAATCGAACCCGGGACCCTCAGTCCGCAGGCCGATGCTCTACCCACTGAGCCACACCGGCCAGGCAAGTTCAAGGTAAATTGAGAAGGGACAGACTCAGAGACCCGGTGGGTCAGATCTTTCTCCTGCCCGGAAGCATGTTTCCCATCTCATCCCCTTGGGGGAGCCCCCAACCCAGGTCTCCACCCTGATCTGGGGATGAGAGGGGTCCTCAAGGGCCTCTACAGTACATGCCTCGCGGTGACGCAGGCCGGGTCCTGCAGGCCCAGCGCAGCAGAGACGTTGAGTGCACTAGGCTTTGGGATGGGAGAGGCATCTATTCCTTCGATGGAGACACATCTCTGAGCTCCAAACCCTTGGTTTATCCATTCCGACGCTGGCGACCGGCATGCGTAACTGAATCTATTTTCAGATGTTCCCCCGCATGTATTATAGTCTCATAATTTTAGTTTGGTCATGGAAATATGTTGGGCGGTTAACTCATGACTCACCCTCACATTGTTCCCATGTGCCCTGTGAGCGCTGGGAGGAACGGTCCCTAATTACACGTTCCAGAGTGCAGCGCTTGTGTGGCCCGGCCGTCCTCCATCGAGTCTTTATCGCCTCGCCGAAGCCGTTTCGAGCTGCAGTCACCCTCGGTGAACTACTGCCCACAAGTGCCTTGGCATGCGCACTCAGCGCGCCTTGCGTCAGCCACGCACCGGACATAATTTTATCCCCATCATCTTGATAGAGTTGACGAGGGCTGGTTTTATGTCCTCTCCCTGCCCTGTGAGTCACTGATAGATTTTTCTGCCAGGCTAGCCCTGCCCAGCTCAGGTGTGGAGGGTGTAAGATGCAGCTTTCCTACCCGTCAATCTATACGGGCAGGGCCAGCCCTTGGGTTGTGCAACGTGACGCCAGGTTTGAGAACTGCCATTCCTCTTTTTTTTTTTTAAATAAATATTTTATTGATTTTTTTTTATAGAGAGGAGGAGAGAGGGATAGAGAGTCAGAAACATCGATGAGAGAGAAACATCCATCAGCTGCCTCCTGCACACTCCCTACTGGGGATGTGCCCGCAACCAAGGTACATGCCCTTGACCAGAGTCGAACTTGGGACCCTTCAGTCTGCAGGCTGACGCTCTATCCACTGAGTCAAACCGGTTCAGCCCTACCATTCCTCTAGCTTTCTTCAAGGGTAAATGTTGCCTTGGCTACAGGTTGGGGGAGGTAGACTGGTCACAGGTGATTTTTCAAAGGAAATTTTCACCCAGATTCAGAGCGTAGTTGACAGTGTGATCAAGAAATGTGAACTTTCACCCTAGCCAGTTTGGCTGAATGGATAGAGCGTCAGCCTGCGGATTGAAGGGTCCCAGGTTCAATTCCGGTCAAGGGCACATGCCCTGATGCCCCGGTTGTGGCTCTCTCATCACTGATGTTTCTATCTCTCTCTCCCTCTCCCTTTCTCTCTGAAATCAATAAACATGTATTTTTTTTCAATTTTTTTTTCATATTTTATTGATTTTAGAGAGGAAGGGAGAGGGGGAGAGAGATAGAAACATCAATGATGAGAGAGAATCATTGATTGGCTGCCTCCTGCACGGCCCCCACTGGGGATCAAGCCTGCAACCCGGGCATGTGCCCTTGACCGGAATCGAACCTGGGACCCTTCAGTCTGCAGGCTGACGCTCTATCCACTGAGCCAAACCAGCCAGGGCAATAAACATGTATTTTTAAAGAAATGTGCACTTTCCCCTGGAGCCCTCAGAGGCATGAGCGGTGGACGAATAGAGCGCTAAAAACACATTTCTTGTTTTTAACCTTTTGTTTTGTTGAGATATGTTTTAAGGGTTTTCTTTACATAGTATTATGCATATTCCTGTGCATTCTACTTCTCAAATGCAGGAAGCTTATGGTCTCACTTTGTTTCAGAGTTTGACATATTCATAGTGAAAAAATGACGGATTATGTAATCATCATGTATTTATATGAGACAGGGGTGGACAAACTTTTTCTCCTCCCCCTTCTTCTTCAGGTGTAAAACCATTCTTCGTCTGAATTTGGCCTGCGGGCCATAGTTTGCGGGCTGTGCTGTAGCATATGATTAAGGCCACGCATAGCAACGAACCTCTGAACATCCCTCCACTTCTCTGCTTCCTCTGCTTTCAGGCAACGACTCCCGCATTCTGCCCTTTTATAGTAAAACTAGAGGCCCGGTGCACAAAATTCGTGTGTGTGTGGGCCCCTCAGCCCAGCGTGCACCCTCTCCAATCTGGGACCCCTCAGGGGATGTCCGACTGCCCCGGGATCGGGCCTAAAATGGCAGTCAGACATCCCTCTCACAATCCAGGACCACTGGCTCCTAACTGCTCACCTGCCTGCCTGATTGCCCCTAACTGCCCCCCCCTGCTGGCCTGGTCACCCCTAACTGCCCCCCCCCAGTCTGGTCGCCCTTTACTGCCCCCCTGCCGGCCTGGTTGCCCCCAACTACCCCCCTCTGCTGGCCTGGTTGCCCCAAGCAGCCTGATGCTCAGTCGTTTGGTCATCCCTCACTAATCCCCCTGCCGGCCTTGTCGCCCCATTCAGCCTGTTTGGTCACTCAGTTCGGTCATCTGTTCGGTTGATTCGGATGTGACAGCACCTGGCTCTTTATATATATAGATGGAACTCGCATCACTGCATGTCTAGGCCTCTGGGGGCAGAGGCCTTCCACCATACAATCGCCCTTCCTTTCGTCCCCGATGCCTGAGCTGGCTTTGCCCCAGGTAAACATTCCCCCAGCTGTGAACATGCAATTAACATTCTGACCCTTTGATGGCCTTGGATCCCCTCCCTTTGAACAGCACTGACCTAGGTGGACGACTCACCCCAGGCAAAGGTGTGTGGATAATGGTGACCTAGATGCCCAAGAAGCAGGGCCCGAGCAGGGAGGGGGCCGGGGGGCGGAGAGCTCCACCCGGGGCCGGAACTCTCCGTGGGAATGGGAATGGGCATGGGCCGCCCCCTGACCTGCTCTGGAATTCTTACCGCCGCCAGGCAGGCCCTGGGCGCGGCCTTACGGGGGTGCACGTAGGTGTGCACTGTGGGGGTGGGAGGGCACTGGCACCCCTATCACTGCATGCATAGGCTCCGGAGGCCCCGCACTGGGGACCCCACGCCCTGAAGGGCAGGGGCTGGAAGCTGGGTCGGGTGAGGGTTCCCCAGCTGAGAACTTGCAGAAGCGCCTGCAGCGAGTGAGCGATCGATAGAGTGAACCTTAGGCTGTGGCTTCTGCTTCCGACGCTACAGCCGGGGACAGAGGTCATTCCTGCTCCGCCCGCGCCGCGGTCCTCGCCGCCTGCCGGGCATCCCAGGCCCAGGCTCCGTGGGCCTGGCC
>NW_005353800.1:71148-75468 GCF_000412655.1 Myotis brandtii | reverse complement strand
CGGGACCTGGCGGAGGGAGGGAGGCTGGGAGCTGAAAGCCAGTGTGTGTGTGGGAAGCCACCAATGGATGTGTCTCTCTCACATTGATGTTTCTCTCTGTCTCTCCCCTCCCTTATACTCTCTCTAAAAATCAACGGAAAAATATCCTCAGGTGGGGATTAGCAACATCAACAAAAAGTGTCAGTGGATACCTAGGGATTAATTTCACTCCTGAAGACTCTTTTGCCACAAGAGAGGTGTCTGATTCTCTTTCTTGCAGGAAAGTTGGACAGGACAGGGGCTCAGGGAACGGGAGCAGGTTGGAGGGGCCCTGGGGTGAGAGCCAGGCGCTGCCCAGCGAGGTCTCCTGGGCAGAGAGGGCCGTGAGCAAGGGTAACTCGAACGCACAGTTTGCCTGCTAGGCCTCTGCAGGTGAAGCCTGGACGTAGGCGGTCCTAATGGGACAGATAAAGGGTCTAGAAAATAAACCATTTGTTTTTTTCTGTTTCTACCCCCTTTCGACAATAGTCAGACAACTAATTTCATAACCAAATACAAAACAAGGAAAGAAAATGGGTCTGTCACGCCTCAGAGTCACTCCCAAGACCCTGGTCCCCCATCGAGGCAAGTCCAGTCCTCCCTTTGTCCCTGTTTTACCGGAATCTGCTTCCTCCCAGCGGCGTGGACGGATTGACACAGGGCCACCCGGTCCTGGCAGGTCCCCAGGGCTCTGTCTAAACGTCCACCATTTCTCGTTCGGAAGCAGAACTTTCCAAAGCCCCGTCTTTGCTTGTAGGCGTGTTTGATACCATGATCACCTTACACATTTTTTCCCACCAAGAGCAGACTCCCAAAGGGACCTTGGGAAACAGGACAGTCAATTTCACCACTAGGTGGTTGGGTTGGAGGTTCAGCCTGAGGTTAGCTGCCACCCTATTCGGACCCGCTTTCCCTGCAGGTCAAGTCCGAGCAGCGCCCTGGCACGTTTCCAGGTGGCTGCCCGCCCCTGGGAGAGAGTGTGCAGGTGGCAGCGCTTGCTGCCTGTGGCTGGCCTGGCAGGTGGACCGGAAGCGAGGCCCACCGGAAGCGAGGCCCACCGGAAGCGAGGCCCACCGGAAGGGCTCCGTGTATTTGCGTGTCTGCTGCCTTAGATGTTGCGCTGGCTAACCTTACCGCTCAGAGCGCGGACTTTCTCACTCTCGTAGGTAAATGAAAAGGCCGGGACACAAAGGGGAGATGCTGGTGCTTTTTTATGGGAGGGAGCCAGGCCCGGCTGGTGGGAGGGCGCGAAGGCGGCGCCGGGGAGCAGCCGGAGACCCAGCGGTTGGAGATCTTCAGCTTCTAAATCCTAAGCACAGCGTGGGCTTTTTTATTATTTTGTCCTAAAACAAAGAAACAAACAGCCCATCGTATAAGAGTGCGTGAACCTGGACGGTAGACCAAGATGATGAGACACAGAGATTTCATTGTCAGCTCGGAGGTTCCCTGGCCGTGGGAGGAGGTAGGCCCCTAAGGGCTTTGATGATTTCCCGGAGGCTGGTGACCTCAGGTGGAATGACTGCTTGCCCGCCATCCCTCCTCCCCCGGGACATCTGCACTGCGACTCTCCTCTCTGGACGAGGGAAGGGTCCCAAAAATGCAGCGGAGGGACTTGGGGAACCCACCACCCAGCAGGGAAGCGCGTACCATGGCCCTCCTGACGCTGTCCCTGTCCTGCTGGGGGAGGGTGTCCACCAGCCCCTTTATCTTGATCGCCGCATCTCTCATGTCTGCATCAGGGCTGAAAAGTTCCACCGAGACCTCGTGACTGGACAGCAGGCTCACAAAGAAGGTTTTCACGATGAAGTCCAAGCAGCTCTCTGCCGAATCAGCAACACTTTCCCAAGATGGCAGCCCCCTGGCTGGGTCTGCCTGGGAGGCAAATGCCGGGCCTGTCAGCAAGAGATAGCAGCCTTTTCATCAGTGGCCTGGCCGTGGGAATTGGTGGCGCTCCAAGCAGCTGGCTCTTGGGTGCTGTGGGCATACTTTCTGGGTGGCAGCCGGCTTTCTGCGGCTTGCCTAGGCCTTCCTTGCACTTCCTGGGGTGGGGTGGGGGCAAAATGCCGCTTGTTCTTTCTGGTAGGTCTCTAGACAGAGTATTGATCTTAGGAGCTGCTGACCTGATTTTCGATGCAGTGTGGGGGCTGGGAAGAGACCATTGCGGGTTTCTGGTAACATGTTTCTAGCAGAGACAGTCTCAGCCACTTGTCCCTGGGGCACATGGCAAAGTCAGGCGAACCTGGCCCAGCAGGGGTGGCCCCGTGAGCGCTGGGCCCTGGGGGATGCTCACCCACAGACGGACACGCTTCTTGTGTCTATGCCTCGCCCCGCCGTGTCCCCTTCACCCGGACTGCTCCCAGGCTGTGCTCCCTTTTCAGGTCCCTGCCCCCAGGAACATGGGAGTCACCGTTTCCTATTCCCTGCAGGCCCATCTCCCACGGAGTCGCAGATCCTCGTCCTTGAAGTCTCTCTGCCTGGACTCCAGGGCCTTACCCAAAGTGGCCAGTTCAAACCAAACTTCTCCAGAACTTGGATCCCTGTTTTGCAACTGACTATGTCATCAGGCAAGTTACCGTATCATTCGGTAGCTCAGTTTTCTCATCTGTGAAATGGGGATAACATCCCTACCCCATAAGGTCGTTGTAAGGATGAAGAGATAACATGTGAAGGGGTAGAGCAGTGATGGGCACCCTGTCAGTGCTAAGTAAAGGTTGGATATTGTTGCTGTCATTGTTGCTGTCAAACGCACCCCAGACCCAGCCCTCAACAGTCCTATTTCAGTCCTATCTGGCTGAGCCCCGCCTCCATCCACAGCACTGAGACCTCCTAACTAGTGTACACACTAGTCCTAGATGTTATTTCTCCTTAAGAACAAACACTTACACTGTATCTGTTCCCACTGCCTCTTGGTTTTGGTTTCTAACTCCCCTGCCATCCTCCAGGGTCATAAAAGTTATTGCCATGGATATTATGAAACTTGCAAAGTGAATTAACTGGAACGTGTTAAAAAATGTATGTGTGTGTGTGTATGTGTGTGTGTATTGAAAGGAGTAGGAAGGCAGATACAGAGTAAAAAGCAGTTAGGTAACAAATTCCCAATAGAGATGAAGGAGCTTGGAGAGAGGTGTGACCCACCTTTCTCCCTTTCTCCCTTCTCTCTCTCTCTCTCTCTCTCTCTCTCTCTCTCTCTCTCTCTCCTTTACTATCAGTATCATCTGCAACTACGCAGAGACTCCTAACCCTTTCTTCAGAGGACAAAAATGTTTAGAAAACGCCTCTGGGTTGTTAGTTTCTTAAAGGGAAGACCCCTTTCTAGAATACTCCTTTCTGCCCAGAATGGAGATCTTGCTTTGGCTTGGGTTTCTTTTGGAGACACGAGGCTCTGCAGCTCCTTCCCGCCGCCTTGGCTGCCAGAGTTGGGTGGAGACCCCAAGCCTGGAGGCTGCCCCAAGGCCTCTTGGGGTCTGTCCAAGACTGGGCTTTGGGGAGCGCGTTATCCCTCTCCCATGGAATTCTGAGGGCGTTGGAGGTGGAAGATGAGATACTTTTTGGGTTTCCTTATAGCCTCAGGGCTCTTCCCAAGTTCCCAAGACGGGCTGGTCGCCAGACCCCGCTCCCTGACTGGGCGGCAGCATCCCCAGCCCTCCCAGCAGCCGAGCAGTGGGCACAGACAGATGCCCCTGTCCCGAGCAGCACTGGGCGGCAGGGAGAGTTCCCTTGTCCAGCTTGGGGACAGGGCTCTGGGCACTCACCAGGGCGGCAGCAGAGAGCCAGGGTGGCCAGGGCGAGGGTGACGGCCAGCTTCATGGTGGCGGGAGGCTGGAGGGCGGCTCGGTCGTCGCTGCTCCGTGATCTCGTGTGAGAGGTGACCGTCCGTCAGGTGCCCTCTTATGTCCCTCCTCCGCAGGGGGAGGCAGGACTTGGGCTCCACTCGGGGACCACGCTGTTTATCTGGGCAGCGACTTGGTGGAAAAAGTAAACATTCTCTTTTCTCAGCACGGTTTCTGTCCCCATTAAAGTAGCTCACACATGAGTCACTTGGTTGGGGGGGCGGGGAGGTGGGGGGGAGCCCTGCCTCCCAGGTGGGGCAGCAAGGGGACCCGAGTCACAGGGGGTGGGGGTCTGGCCGCCTGTGCCTCTCTCCTTGAACCTGAGCACAGGGCAGTCCGGCCAACAGAAGCAATGGTAGGGCCCCCGGACCCATCGCCCCAAGGGAAACTGAGGCTCAGAGCCCTCACAGGTGGCAGTGGGGGAACTGGGCCTGGGGATCCTGCTCCTCCGAGGAAGGCGCTGGACCTCCAG
>NW_005353800.1:67511-71106 GCF_000412655.1 Myotis brandtii | reverse complement strand
GCTGCAGCGCCCCCCTGCTCCCCTGGGCCTTTCCCACCGACACCGCTGGAGGCCGGCCCTCCTGGTGGCCGGATCCAGGGCACCTGCAGGCCTTATCTCGATTGACCTCTTCGTGGCTTTGACCCTCTTGACATTTCCTTCTTGAACTGTTTTCTCTCCTGTGTTCCCAGGCCTCGGTCCTTCCTGCTTTCCTCCCTGCTCTTTCGTCGTTGGTTCTGCACGGACACGCCGCGCCGCCTGCCCTGGTGCCAGGCTTGGGCTGTGGCCCCTTCTCTCCCAGTCTCCGCGTCCCAGGGCTGCTCCTTCCCTCTCCCATGCCCAGCCCAGAGCACCCACCAGCCTGGCCAGTCAACTCTTAATCAGCCTGCCCACCTCCTCGCTTGCCTCCTCGGCCATCACCAGAGAGGTCTTTCTACAGCCCACTTTTCTAAAAAACATACATTTTTATTGATTTCAGAGAGGAAGGGAGAGAGAGATAGAAACATCCATGATGAGAGAGAATCATTGATCAGCTGCCTCCTGCACGACCCCTACTGGGGATGGAGCCCGAAACCCAGGCATGTGCCCTTGACCGGAATCGAACTGTGACCTGGTTCATAAGTCCACGCTCAACCCCTGAGCCACGCCAGCTGGGCTCGTCGTTGATGTTTCTGTCTCTCTCTTCCTCTCTGGAATTAATAAAAATATATTTAAAAACAAACAAACACGAAACAGGCAGCACAGAGGGAGCAGCAGAAGGAGAGCAGGAAGGAGATGCGGTTGCTTGTGGTGCTTGACCGCCTCGAGGGGGCGGGTCTGGCTGCTGCAGGACACAGTGGAGGGACAGGGAGGGAGGAGGCGGCCTGAGCGCTCCGGGCCCTTTGAATTCGGGCTGTATAACTGCACTATGGATTCCCAGCAAAACTTCAAAAGAGAGAGGCGCCTGACTCCTGCTAGAGCGTGGACGAGCCTGAGGGCTCTATGGGAAGTGGAGTTAGCACGGCCAAGACAGCTGTGTGCGTGCGAACCCCGTCCTAGAGGGGGTGTGAGGCTGGGGATTCGTCCCGTTCAGGGTGGGACCCCGACAGCCCCCAGCAGCTGCCCCAGGACGGGCTCTCCCATCCCGGCCCTTGGGAGACCTCCTTGGGGGGGAGGGGCTTTCTCTCCCTACCCGGAGCCGCAAGCTTCTGTGAATTGCTTTGTGAGACAGTGATGCCTAATGGTTAGCCAGGACTCAGGGCACACAGCTTAGGCCTTAACACCTGCTCCTCAAATCCTCACCCCCCACACGTGAGCGCCAGGCAGGACCCCTCAGGCCGGCCTTCGCACGTGGCAAGGATGGGGAGCCACGGCTCTGGCTGCGTGTGGGCGGTGGCCTGTCACCGTGCAAGGACAACCCAACTGGTCTGGGGGAGGGAGCCACTCCGATAGCGATAGCGCTGTGGGCTGGCCCCGCCCCCCAGCAGCGCCCCGTTGGCTGGGTCTGGGTCTGGGTCTGGGGGGCCCCTGCCCTAGCGGCTGGGGCATCAGGGGCAGGGCAGCCGGAGCGACTGGGAGCCTGCCTGGGCCCAGCTTCCCGGCTCCATCTGGGAGGGCGGCCTTGTCGAGTGGGAGGGCCTGGGGGTCTGGAAGCCCTGGCTGGGTTTGGGCTGTAAGGCCTGCTGGCCCTCCCAGGCCTTTGGTGTATGTGCACCGAGAGGGCAGGTGGGTGGTCCACGCTCTCGGTGCCCAGGAGCCTGCCGGGGCCCACAGAGCCCGGGGGCAGTGGGGGCAGCAGCCCCACCTTCGCCGCCAGCGGTGTTACTCAGGCAGACGCCCCCTGGTGCAGGGCTTGGCTGTCCTCAGGAGCAGGAAGCTGGGGTGCAGCCTGTGCGGGCGCCGGGCTGCGGCAAGTCCCGGCACGGCCCGGAAAACAGGTCGGATGCTGTGGGTGGGCCGTGCTGATCCTACCCATCCGGCTGGGCAGCTGGGGACGGGCCGGCCGCAGGCTCCTAGGTCAGCTCAGGGGGCAAACTGGGCGCCTCCTCCCTCCGCCCTGGGCCTGGCTCCGTGCCGCTCAGGAAGCAGCCGTGAGCAGAGCCTTGTTCTCCCCGAGCCTGACCCCGGCCTTGACCCAGGCCTCCCAGAGGCCCGGCGACTGCTGATGGCCCAGCATTTTGTCTCCGGCCGAGATGCCTGATGGCTTCTGGAGGGCCTGCACGTTGTCCTGTCCCTGTCGACTCCAAAATGTAAACAGAAAACCTCAAAGTTGTAATGAATGAACATTCGTCCAAGTAACATTTCAGCCAGCTCACTGCGGCTCAGCTCAACTGTGCTGGGGTGTGTCATCTAGAGACGCCATGAAGTTTAGATCATGGGAACCCAGTGTGCAATCTCTTCCTAGTGTCAGATTAAATTGATATGAGCCTCTTCCAAAGTTTATAGCCCAACTGATACGTGTGAGCGTGTGGTTTTGATGTGTTTGCGATGACGGGGTGGAAACATCAAAACGCAGGGGGCCTCACCCCGTCCCGCGTGCAGCCGTGGCCTCAGGCCGGAGGGGCGAGGGAGGTGCCTGCTTCTCTCCAGTCCACCCGCTGGTCTATAGAGGCCCTTAGAGGGCGCCTCCCGGACACAGCGCGTCAGAGAAGGTGGGCAGGTGAGTGCCAACTACAGACCCGCAGCCCATGGTGGCATCGTTCCTGTCCACACAGCTCTTGCTTCTCCCGCTGCATGTCGCACCTCGGACAGCTTGCACACTCTGACACTTAGAAACACACTTGCTCTTTTTCACGTTCCAGAATGTCCCTTTACGGAGGCAACATAATTTCAGTCACCTGTCCCTGACCCGGGGCGCCTGTGTCGTTCTGGTTTTCTGCCGAGACAAACCACACCCGGACCTACACGCCTCCTCTGCCCCGGGGGTTTCATCCGTGGGAGGTGGGTTTAGACACGCTGCCTCTCTCATCGCTATGACTTTCCCAAGCCGAAGCCCATCTGTTCCTATGGCAACCATCACCACCCCATCCTAGGAACACGTGACCTGGCTTTGGCTGTTTCCGGGGTTTTAGGGAGGGTCGGGGTGCGCCTCGTCAACCTGCAGAGCATCTGAGCACTTTCTTGGCTCCCCAGATGGGCTGATGGATGAGCTAAAACTTGGGGGGCAGAAGGGTGGAGTGGGGCTGGGAGCGGGGGAGTGCCCTCCTGAAGCCCGGCCCGCAGAACCAGCTGGGCTGAGCTCCCTCCCAGGGGCGGGACAGCGAGGGGGGAGGCTCTGCTCTGCAGGCGGAAGCCAGCCTGGCACTGGGGTCTGGCAGGAGGTCTGGGGTTGACCGCACATGACAGGACTCACTCCCTGCCCTTTTCCAGGAAGCTGGCTCCGCATGCTGCCGGCTCCGCAGGATCTTCGTGCTGCGGGAGTCACCCGGTCCTGCCCTGTGCCTGCCCTCTCCACGCCCCGCACCGCCCTGTTCTCCCCATAGACTGGCAGGTCACTACTGAGGTCCCCCTGCCCCAGCGCCTCAGGGGGCTGTACGCCTTGCTCTGGGCTGTGATGGGGACGTGAGCGGACGTGGGTCAGGGCCCAGCTCTGCCGCTGTCCAGCCACTGGCTCTGCAGGGCTGCAGTTGTCCTATGC
>NW_005353800.1:63243-67342 GCF_000412655.1 Myotis brandtii | reverse complement strand
CCGGTGACCCGGGCTCCTTCTGACTCTTAGTCTGAGGCCCAAAGGAGCCTGGGAAGCCCCTGGCCCTTGGTCCCCACCCATGGGCTACACCATCCCCTGTGGGCGCCCCGTCTTAGTCTGCTCCCAGATTCCTCACACCCACCTGGGGACTCTGCCACCTCACCGAGGCCTGAAGAGGAAGGACCATTACAACATTTGTTTATTTATTTTAGAAAGAGAGAGTGAGGGGAGGGAGGGAGAGACAGACAGACAGACAGACTGATTTGCTGTATGTGCCTGACCGGGGATCCAACCTGAAACTTGGGTGTGTCGGGATGATATCTAACCAGCTGAGCCAGGGCCCAGAGAGGCCTTTTTTTAGCACCTCCCTCTCCACAAACAGAAATGATTCTTGGTAATAACTGAGAAATGAAATGAAGAATAAAGGCCAGAAAGGAAATGCAGACAGTGATCAGTTTTCATGTATTTATTCAAGGTCATTTCCCTTCATTGAAATATACACCTACACATGCAGATATAGCAAATCATGCCAATACAACACGTAACATTAGAGCACACAACATGTTCACACATTAACACACAACTGTTTATTCCGTAGCTTGTATCTTTACCTAATGAATTTTGATTCCTTGGTGATATTTTATGTTAACATTGTATGTGAGTGATTATCCAATTAAAACTCACCTATTAGTGATCTTTTAATGATACCGAAATATCTGCAAAGTATAAAATTTAGTCAACTAAATTGTACCGCCAAGGCAATGATTTATTTTTGTGATTTGTTCTTTAGTTCTAAAGCAACCAACAATTGAAAAAGGATACATTTCAACTTTAAAGATATTTAATGCAAAAATATTTCATGTGCAAACTAAAACCTTCACTTCCCAGACAAAAATGTTACCCCTCACACTATTTTACTATTCGAAACTTTAAACTCGAGTGAAACTCTGTGGGCTCCTGGGTGACAATCGAAGTGAGTTGACGCGTGTTCGCTTCCTTGGTCTTTATCGTCCCAGGCTTCGGCCCTTTGCTTTTCCGTTTCTGCCTGAACCGGGGGTGTGTGTGTGTGGCTCCTGGGAGCTCGAGACAAGAACTGAACCTGAAGCCCACGCCGCGGACCTGAGCCTTCACTGCCGGCGAGAGGCGAACTGCTCAACGGAGAGTCCAGTGTAATCCGCATTATTGTCCATGCGGATCACATTGTCAATGAAAAGATAAGCAATGCAGTCAGAGAAAGACAAGTATGTATGGCCCATGCACACAGACAGTGGGGTGGTGAGGGCCTGGGGCGGAGTGCGATGGGGGGAAAAAGGGGGACATATGTAATGCTTTAAACGATAAAGATTAAAAAATAAAAGATAAGCGGTAAACGTGCTCATTTGCAGCTTATGCCGATATTATGAAAACTCAGCGGTGACCCTCGCAGATGCTTACAACTAGACGTAGGGAATTTTCCAGGGAGCAGAATTGTTAGGTGGGAGCAGAGTCGTGAGGTCTGGGCTTCTTACTAAATGCTCTCTTGCTAAATGTAAACGTGTAGAGCATATTTTTTTGCAGAGGCAACAGCTGTATACAGGATGAGCTTGACAGGAGCCCAGCCATAAGTGTAGCCAACTGCAAAGAGGAAATCAACATGTAACTGACCAAACGGTGTCTCTGAGCAACCGCTAAGCTTTCCTTCGGGAGATGTGAGTCCTGTCTCCTATACTTGCTAATAGAACTACCTAACTACAACCAGACAACCACGCCTTGTTGTTGAACAGGGCACCCAAGCTGCGAACCCCTTGAGTTCGGTAACAGCATCTTATCATGGACATTATTTAGAATTGCTGGTGATACAAAGCATACTTTCTAGTGGGTCCTATCATTGCTTTTTTAAAAAAACTGATTTCAGAGAAGGAGGGAGAGGGAGAGAGAGAAACATCACTGATGAGAGAGAATCATTGATCAGCTGCCTCCTGCATGCCCCATGCTGGGGATCGAGCCCGCAACCCAGGCAGGTGTCCTGACCCGGAATTGAACCATGACCTCCTAGTTCATAGGTTGATGCTCAACCACTGAGCCACGCCGGCTGGGCCTATAATTGCTTTTTTTTTTTAAATTTTTTTATTGATTTTAGAGAGGAAGGGAGGGGAGAGAGAGATAGAAGCATCAATGATGAGAGAGAATCATTGATTGGCTGCCTCCTACATGCTCCCTACTGGGAACTGAGCCTGCAACCGGGCATGTACCCTTGACCAGTATGGAACCCGGGACCCTTCTATCCACTGAGCCAAATCGGTTAGGGCGTGTCATTGCTTTTAGATCCTCTTACCGCCTGCACCTGGAGTGGGCAGCAGGCCATCAGCTCAGCAGGGACACAAACCGAGGTCTTCACTTCCCGCCCAGCCTGGGAGTCCTTTTCTAACCTGGGGGTGTGGTGGGGGCTCCGGAAGCCTGGCTCTCACACAGCATGAGTTCCCCAAGGCCCTTCCATTCCTACGCTTTAAAATTCTCCCTTCCCCCAGAGCCGGGGGGAGTGGGAGCGGGGGGCGGCATGTCCCTTCCAGACCACAGGGCAGCTTCCCCAGAGTTCCTGTCTGGGCAAACCAGACGCAGCTGCAGAGATCCACCCACAACCGTGAGGCCAGCAGCTGTGGAAACCTGTGAGGCCAGGGCCCAGGGCGAAAGAGAGAGCAAGGCCCTCACCTGCTCCGCGCAGGCGCAGGAACATCACTCCTAAGTTATTTTCTCTTCTTTCCTCTCGGTTCTTTGGTTCTTTCTGGTTCTCGGGCAGCCTCAGGGGAGGGTTGTGACAGGGGAGGGCGGAGGAAGGGACCTACATAAAGGACTATATACGGGTTCAAGGACTGGTCCTAGGATGGCCTTCTGGGAACTGGCATGAAGGTCTGGGATGCGGATGTAGGTCTGAGCCCCGGAGGGAGGTCTGGCCCTGAAGGGAGGTCTGGCACATGGGCTGGGCCTCTGGGTAATGGAATGGTGGTCTGGGCCCCCACTACCGGACTGTATCCTTGGTTCGAGGTCTGCGCCCCGGAATGGCCTCTGGGAACTGGCATGAAGCTCTGTGCCCTGGATGTAGGTCTGAGCCCCGGATGGAGGTCACATGTCTCCAAGCCTGGATTTTTCCACCTGCACAATGGGCTCATCCCCGGGCTGGTGGAGTAGTTAGGCTTCAAGAGGGTTAATGGCAACACAGTTGGCCTTGACACTCCCTGTTCTGACCCCGGAGTTAAGGAGCCCTGGTCTGGCCCCAGCTCCGGGAGGAGCCTTCCTGGGCCCAGGGGACTCCGTTCTGCCAGGAGCTGAGCTCACGGGCGGGTCCCGGTGGTTCTTCCTTTCCTGGGAGCTGGTCCAGAGACCCGGGAGGGCGTCTGGTTTCCATCGCGCTGGCTCTAGTTCCTCTGGTATCCGAGCTGCTCTGCAGGAGGAGGGGATGCGCCTACCTGGCTGTGACCCAGCTCAGAGGCCAGGAGTCAGGCATCGAAGCCCACGGCGCCCTCCGTGAGCCATGAGGGTCCGGGGTAGTGGGGGTGGGCGGGGAGATCCTCACCGCCTCTGTGTGCCCAGGGCCCGTCTGGAAAACAGGAGTAAATACTTCAGCTCTGCCTCCTCCACAAGTAGAAATAGACGTGAAGGTGCTTTGTCACCATAACTTATGAGCGTGGGGGTCACCTCTGTGTTGGCATCCTGGTGAGCAGCTCTCTGCCCAGGGGCCGTGCCCCGCACAGAACAGCCGGGCCTGCGGGCTGAGCACCTGGCCACACGTTCCTGATGGTCACACAACCTTCGGACCCCACAGGCCCATTCAGTGACCCTGAAGAGTGGCCGGGGCTCAGAAAGGAAGGGTCCCCTTGGTTGGGCACAAAATAACACAATAGTAATAGCCAACACTCACCACGTGCCCGGCACAATTCTTAGAGCTTTCCACGTATCAACTGATGGATTCTCGCAGGAGCCCTCTGAGGGAGTAACTGTTACTCCCCCTTTAAACTCCTGTAAGGGTAGCAAGGCATTTGGGGAGAGGGACTTGGGAGCGCGGAGGCCCGGGGAGCCCCTGGCCTGCGGGGGGGAGTGGGGGGCAGCCGAGGGCCTGGGGTGG
>NW_005353800.1:62493-63044 GCF_000412655.1 Myotis brandtii | reverse complement strand
GGGTGGCAGCCACGTGGCCTGGGGCGGGGGGGGCCTTTGCCAGGCCCCATCCTGGGAGCCGACCCGGGGGAGGAGCCTGGAGCATCCCCCCCAGCCCCCATCCTGGGTCTGAGCCCCAGGCGCAGTGCCGGAACCTTCTCTCTGGAATAGAATGAAGCCCCTTCCCGAGGAGACCTTCCAGGCCGAAAACACACCCGTGGGCGCTCCCTCCCCTAAAGGCAGACACACCCGTGGGCTCCCTCTCCTAAAGGCAGGCCGCCATGCTCTCCGCACTGGCCTCCTGTTTCCTGCGCATCGAGCTGGGCCAGGACTTGGGGTGGGAATGCGGGGTGCGTGCCGGGGAGACTCAGTTCTGCGGGGCGCCCTACCCTGTGTCCTGACTCTTCAGGACACAGCTGACTCTTCAGGACACAGCTGACAAACCAAGCTGGAATTTCTAAGGAACAGACAGGGTGGGGAAGGCCTGCGGGGAGAGCGGCAGAGTTTTTAGTCATGAGGCATCTGGGTGTGATATCTGTGCCAGAGATAAGATGAAGGGAGATGGCCGGGGA
>NW_005353800.1:60204-61688 GCF_000412655.1 Myotis brandtii | reverse complement strand
GCCGAGCTCAAAAGGTTCGCCATCACTGCTCTAGCCACTGAGCCAAACCAGTTAGGGCTCTATTTATTTTTAAATATATTTCTATTGATTTCAGAGAAGAAGGGAGAGGGAGAGAGAGAAACATCAATGATGAGATTCATGAATCGGCTGCCTCCTGCACTCCCCACACTGGGGATCGAGCCTGCAACCCGGGCCTGTGCCTTTGACCAGAATCGAACCTGGGACCCTTCAGTCCGCAGGCCGACGCTCTATCCACTGGGCACACCAGTGAGGGCTGAGCTTTCTGTTTAAAAGACTCAATGCTTGATGCCGAATAGAACCTGGGTGAGAGCTCAGGGATGGGCACTGCGTGGACAGTGGAAGGTTGTTCTCTACGGCAGGAGCACCCCGCCTTTGTCCGCACCCCCTGGGACATGTCCTGGGTCTGCAGGGAGACGCATCCACCGTGGCAGGAAACACTTCTGACAGCTGCCCTTTGCCCAGGGGGCACCCAGGGCAGCTCTGGCTGGTTGCAGGGCACGTCAGGCCTGGGGAAAGGTTGGCCGCTGCTGGGAAGAGGAAGTGACCTGGGAAGAGGTGTGAGGAGCGGCACAGGGTGAACTCGTGCCCCACCTGCTCCTCCGACTCCAAGTGGCTCTTTGGCCCAACCGGCATTTCCTCCTCCGAGCCTGCGGCCCAGCGGTGTTCCCACAGCCCGGCCCAGCACCGGCTTCGCTGCAGAAGGACGCAGACAAGTCCCAGGGGCCTGCCTGGCACCCAGCCCTGCGGAATGTTCTGGCCAAACGCTCACCTTGTCCTGCCCGAAAGGTGTGGCCCTGCTGGGGACTGGCCCCAGCCAACACCCAGAGCCCACGTGGGACACAGCCCCCAGTGGAGGCCGGGCAGGGCCGGGCAAACCTGCTGTCGGGGGCATTTTGGGGAAAACGCAGGAGTTTGCCGAGTGACTGAGGGTTACATCAGGCCCAAGTTTGGTGTGGAAAAGTGGTTAACTGGGGGGAAAAGCATGCATAGTATGATCTCATTTTGGAAAAAAATACCTATGAATTAATTAGGTATTAATAGTGATATTCACTGGGGCTAGGAAATTCCCCCCATGTCTCATTTTTATGGGGCTGTTTTCTCACACTTATTTTAAAATTCTTGTTATCGTTAGTTTTTCCAACTTCTACAATACAGTTAGCTATATCCCTTTTATTATATGAAAGGTTATTTTAAAAATATATATATATTTTTATTGATTTTTTACAGAGAGGAAGGGAGCAGGATAGAGAGTTAGAAACATCAATGAGAGAAACAGCGATCAGCTGCCTCCTGCACGCCTCCTACTGGGGATCGAGCCTGCAACCAAGGGGCAATCCCCTGATGAAAATGGAAACTAGGACCCTTCAGTTCAAGGGCTGACGCTCTAGCCCAGCCGTGGGCAAACTACGGCCCGCGGGCCGGATCCGGCCCGTTTGAAATGAATAAAACTAAAAAAAAAAAAA
>NW_005353800.1:59398-60191 GCF_000412655.1 Myotis brandtii | reverse complement strand
TGTAATGATGTTTACTTTGAATTTATATTAGTTCACACAAACACTCCATCCATGCTTTTGTTCCGGCCTCCGGTCCAGTTTAAGAACCCATTGTGGCCCTCGAGTCAAAAAGTTTGCCCACCTCTGCTCTAGTCACTGAGCCAAACCGGCCAGGGCTGACGAGGTTATCACTGAACTTAAACATGTTCAGTGAAACATTGCTGCCCTGCAAGATAGCAACGCAGGGCAGCTGCAGCCAGGGGCTCCGTGGGGGCCTCGGCCTACAGCCTGGGACCAGCCTCTTTCCCCTTTGTCTCCCCCCCCACCCCTTCCCACTGCTTAGAACCCCAACTGCCCAGGGTCCAGGAAACGCTGACACTGCAGAGCGAGAAACAGTTAACTCCGAGGTGACCAGTGATTTTTTTATTTTTTATGAATCTCAGCCTGGTTCCTTTAGCCACCCAGCCCGTGCCTGGTCCAGACCTCTTACTGTCGGAAAATCCAACTTCGTTTTAACAGCGGGTTGGGGAAAAGAGCAGGATTTGCCCTGGCCTGTGTGCTCAGTGGTTAGAGCACAAGCCTGAGCACCAAAGGGTCTACGGTTCAATCCCTGGCCCCCGGTCGGGGTATGTGCGGGAGGCAATCAATCAATGTGTCTCACATTGATCTCCTTCCCTCCCTCCCTCCCTCCCTCTAAAAATCAATGGGAAAGGTATCCTGGGGTGCGGACTAACAAGGACAACAGAGGGAAGAGCAGTGCTTGAGCGGCTCTTTCCTGCTTCTCACCTGGAGGCTCCTGGGACTGCCCCCCAGT
>NW_005353800.1:53737-59290 GCF_000412655.1 Myotis brandtii | reverse complement strand
GCTGTGATAAGGAAGGACTGTCACTCAGGCCACAGGACTTGGGAGCTGAGAGGCTGAGACAAACCAGGTTGCTGGGGGGCGCATGGGTGTGGAGGGCATTCCTGGGCCTCTGTGGGTGCACATGTGTGGGGTGGGGCAAGGAAGGCTGCTTGCCCATGTGGGTATGACAGGCATTGACACTCTGGATGGAACCGCGAACGGGCACCCACACCCTCTCCCAGCCCCACCCCCACCTGAGCTCCAGGCCCAAACCTCCTCCCAAGCCCCTCCCGACACCTGGTCTTGCCTCTGGCCCTCAGCCCAGCACCCCCTCCTCCCTGGTGCCGCCTACAGCTCCGCAGAGGGAGGGACGCCTGTGTTCTTCTGAGCGGACAGGCTCTGTGGGGGCGCTTCCTGGCTCCCTCAAAGCTGCCACGGCCCTCGCTGGTGTGGCTCAGTGGATAGAGCATCGGCCTGTGGACTGAAGGGTCCCGGGTTCGATTCCGGTCAAGGGCACATGCCCAGGTTGCGGTTCGATCCCCAGTAGGCAACGTGCAGGAGGCAGCTGATCGATCAATGATTCTCTGTCATCACTGATGTTTCCCTCTCTCTCTCTCTCTCTCTCTCTCTCTCTCCCCCTTCCTCTCTGAAATCAATAAAAATATATTTTTTAAAAAAGCTGCTACCAAGTGTGAAG
Source organism: Myotis brandtii (assembly GCF_000412655.1). Lineage (NCBI taxonomy): Eukaryota > Metazoa > Chordata > Mammalia > Chiroptera > Vespertilionidae > Myotis > Myotis brandtii. The sequence goes on along the minus strand of NW_005353800.1, from coordinate 58,614 downwards.
GCAGTGAAGGTTTGGGGCTGAAGGACCACCTGCCAACCTCCCACACGCCCCCCACTTCTGATGGGAGGACAGGACTGAAGCGCGTCCCGCTCCGCTCCCGCCCTCAGAGTTTATAAACTCGCAGGCGAGGAAGGAACGTAGGAAAGAACATCATTTGGAAAAGCACCCGCACACGAGCTGTGTGACAGCCCCAGGTTAGGGCGGCCTCCCCGCGGCCAGGTGGGCGACTGCAGCGCCACCTGCTGGGCAACTCCCCTCTGGGCTCCCATTATCCCAGGATCTCCACCTGTCCCCTCGGCAGGCTTGTGTTTCTGTCAATTCTGCCCTAAAATAAACTGTAGTATGCGGATGAACTGAGGCTCGGGAACCCGAACCCTCGTTTGGTTTGATGTTTTCTGAGCAGATGGTTCGGACCCAGATCCAGGCCAACCGCCTGGCTCAGGGCGGTGGAGACCTTAGGACAGCGGTTCTCAACCTTCCTCACGCCGTGACCCTTTAGTACAGTTCCTTATGTTGTGGTGACCCCCAACCATAAAATTATTTTCGTTGCTACTTCATAACTGTCATGTTGCTACTGTTATGAATCGTCATGTAAATATCTGATATGCAGGATGTATTTTCATTGTTACAAATTGAACATAATGAAAGCATAGTGATGAATCACAAAAACAATATGTAATTATATATGTGTTTTCCGATGGTCTTAGGCGACCCCTGTGAAAAGGTCGTTCGACCCCCCAAAGGGGTCACCACCCACAGGTTGAGAACCGCTGCCTTAGGACATTTGAAGTTCGCTGCCCTCTAGTGGCTCAGATGTGGGAAAGCATTGCATTCTCCTTCACACACTGTCTGCTCATTTATTTGTTCGGCAGTTAGGGAGCGAGGCCGGGGCGCAGTGTGGGGCCAAGGAGAGTCCCATCCGTGGTCTCTGCGTAGGCAGTGCCCAGGCTGGTGGAGGCGACTTTTCACAGAACCAAGGTCCAGGGCTCCAGTCCGCACCTGGGCTTGGCCGAGGGGTGGCCATGTCCGTGCTCAGTGGGGCTGCTTGGCCTCGGAGGTCAGGGGGCCCCATGCCGAGCCGAGCCTCCGGCGTCTCTGATAACAGTCACTTCCCTTGTGAACGGCAGAACTGATAAGCTCAAGTCACGTCCTCCAACTGGCCTCCCTGCCTCCCTTCCTTTTCCCTTTTCTACCGATCGTATCTTCTCCAGAGCCTCTCCCTTTCCGACCCCTGAAGTAACCCGGCTTAGCCTCCTGTGATGGGCCGAATAGGGTCCCCTCAAAACCCCCGGCTGGATTGGAGATGGGGCCTTGGAAGGGACGACTGAGGCCAGGTGAGGCTGTGGGGGGGCCCTCGGTGAATCTGGCTGATGCCCTTATAGAAGGGAAACCTGGCCACAGCATCTATGATGCAACGGCCACGCGAGGAGCCGGTGAGGAGGCCCCAGGAGAAGCCAAACCTGCCGACACCTTGATCTTGAACCTCCAGCCCCCAGAACTGGGACAACGTACCCGTGTTTAAGCCACTGTCCGCGGGACTGTGGTCGGCAGGCCTAGCAAACGAATGCACCTGCTAACAAATCCTTATTTCGAGGCGCAGCTGTTGCATGTGGAGGCTCTCAAGGACATCCACGCACAGACTCCCTCCTGGGCCTGGCCACTCCGACATTTGTCCATAGGACATAGGACAAACACTGTGCAAGTCTTTTTTAAAAAAAATTTGTTTTTATTGATTTTAGAAGGAGAGGAGGAGGAGGAGGAGGAGGAGAGAGAAACATCGATGTGAGAGAGATACATCAATCGGTTGCCTCTTGTTGAACCTGCACCCTGGGCATGTGCCCTGACTGGGAATTGAACCCGTGACCTTTCGGTGCCTGGGATGATGCTCAACCGACCGAGCCACCCCGGCCAGGGCCACTGAGCAATTCTTTAATTTCCTTTACTCTTCAGAGTGACCTATGTTTCTAGATGAAGTTAACTTGCCCAGGGTCACCCGCAGAGTTCATCTCGGTTCTGCCTCCGAGTGCCACCTCTTCCTCTTTAGTCCCGAGCAGGGTCAGAGGACAGGAGCCAGAACCGTGTGACTGTCGGGGGTGAGCAGACGGGGCCATAGGCCCTGCTGGTACTGGCACGTGTTTCGTTCCTTCCTGAACCCGCTCAAAAAGCTCAGTTCTGCCGACCTCCCGGGTGCGCTCCGTGAGGCAGGGCGGGCTGACCGGCCCACATGCCGCCCGCACCCCTCAGGCCTGTGACCGCACGCCCGCCCGTCTGCACGGCGACCAGGGAGCGCCTGCACGCTCCGGCCTTTGTCCACGGGGACTCCTAGCCACACGGCTGTTCTTCCGAAACACATTTTATCAGAGGCCCGTGGAAGCCGAGTGATGGGAAGTTTCGAGCCCCAAGACTCGCCGTGAGGACCCACAGGGCGTGTGGCAGCAGAGGCTGCTCTGAGCGGGGAGACATGGGGCAGTGAGCCCACAGGCTCATGTGTGAGCCCCAGGGAACTCTCAGACCGGCCCATGATCACTTTCATCCCCAGATGAGGGCGCTAGGGGTTACCACAGGTCCTTTGAACGTATCTGGAAACCTCTATATCAGTGAGTCAGGGGCGATCTGAACTTCCTTAGGAAAACCAGTGCCCCCCCCTCCTTCCCCCGCCCAGGGTGTCTCTTGCCCAGTGCTGTCCGGAGCCCCGTGGTTGCTGCGACCTGACCTTTGGCGGCCCCACTATACTTCGCCCACGGGCTCTGCTGCTCCGGTCTGGCTCTCGGACGCCTCCCCCCGGCTCTCTCCTTCCCACCTGGCCCCTCACGTCCCCTCAGAACGTGCACACCCAGGGCAGGTGAGCCCTGCCGCTTCGGGGGCGGGTCCCCCAATTCCAAGGGCGGTTTCTGTTGGGCTACGCTCCTGCCTTTCTCCTTCCTCACCCGAGACCCTGCGTCTGTTCCAGAGACGGGCTGGGGCCCCGTATTCGCTCGTCTTACTTGGACGTCACTGTGGGCGTCTCATCCCTCCGGAACCCGCCCTCACCCAGCAGCCACCTACTTACTGAGCAAGGCGACAAAAGGCGGGACAGACTGTAGAGTTTTCCATCTCTAGCTCTAATTGCTCAGGCTAAGTCTCCACGCCAGGAAATCTCAGAGCGGGTCAAGGTCAGTGATGCTGGTCGCGTTGAGGTCAATGCCGCAGTGCAGCTTGCCGGCCTGGGCGGCCGCCCAGGGCATGGACTCCGAGGTCCACTTGACCGCCCAGTCTCCTGCTTTGTTGACCAAGATGACACCCCCTAGTCCTTTGAGCTTCGACTTCATGTAACCCAGCGACACCTCAGCAGCCTCCTCTAATGTCTTTCCTGAAAACAGGGGCAGGTTGAGAAACGGCGCGTCAGTTACTTCCGACGGAATCTGATGGAAAAATCATTTGCGGTGTGAAAACCCAGAGATTCTTGGTAGACCGTGTCTGTCTGAGTGCCCCCAAGAGGGATGGTCCCCACGGTCCCCACGGTCCCCACGCAAGGCCCTCCTCCCTCTGAGCCGGGGCCCTTTCTCCCACCCAGGCTCCGAGCCGCCGCTGCCCCCTACAGGCGGCGGACAGTACTGCTAACAAGCTGAAAGCAACCAGCGCAGCAAAGGAGAAAGGGGTGAGGCCCGTCCCATCTATTTACAAGCAGCTTCTGTTCACTAGTCCGACCGTCCGTCCGTCCGCAGACGGCGCGGCCTCGGTCCGCGTACCTTGCTCCACGTGGAAGAGAGTGAGCCTGGCCAGGTTCACCTTCAGGATGCTCTCCCCGTGCCCCGTGGTTGAAATGGCTCCAATGTCATTGTCGGCGTAGCCGCCGGATCCTGCTCGGAGGGAAGGAGGGGTTCTGCCTGAGCGAGAGTGAGGCCGTTCACACACACAGTCCGAGTCTAACGCTACCTCGATGTCAAGTCACAGAGCGCAGACAAGGTCAGAGGAGGGGCCATGACCTTGGGATGCCAAGGTGGACAGTAAGCACCTGTGACCACTCTGAAATCAGGAGGATGCAGGGAGCCGGGGTGGAGGTGGGGAGGGGAGGGGAGGCCTGGGGCAGCTACACCAGGACAGCTCCTCCTTTGCCCCACACCCCCCAGTCTGCACCCCCCCCACCCGCTCCTGGGAACGAGAGGGAACCGGCTCCAGTCCTCGTGGGGCACGTTTTAATCTGTAACATTTCTGTGGCGAGCGGTGCATCCCTCTGGTGCCACTCAAATCTAATGACCGCGCCCGCCAGCTCTCTGCTTTCTCGCTCGCTAATTTGTGCCCGTGCCCAGGCAGAGGGCGGCGTATTTAACATTCGGGACTAAGTCTGTGGGTCCGGAAACTAGAGCTGGAGAGAAGAGGGAGGCACGGTGGGTAGCTTGGGGGCACCTTCAGCTTCCTGATCTCCACCTCCCTCCCCGTGTCACCCCGACTCTTGGGTCATGCAGCGCCCCAGCGACCCCTCCAACCGCTGCCCCTCCCAGAGGAGAGGGGAGGGGAGGGGAGGGGAGGGAAGCAGTAATGACGGGAAGGAAATGGGGGGCGGGAGTCCTCCGGCAGCACTACCTATGCAGGGCGAGTCCCCCACTCGGCCGACCATCTTATTCACGATGCCCCCTGTCGAGGTGGCGTAGGCCACGTCTCCTTTGGAGTCCAAGGCAACAGCGCCCACCGTTCCCAAGTGTCTGCAAAAAGTAAACAGAAAAAAAAGTGGCAGCGTGAAGACGGCACCACGCAGCTCAGTGCCTGCCAAGGCCCACGCTGCCTGCAAATGGCAAACGGGACACACTGACCCCCACGCTCCTGACTCAGGAGCCGGCAGGGAAAGCTAAGGTGACAGTGCAGCTCAGACTTGAGTGCGATGAACAATTCCTTGGGTC
>NW_005353800.1:51824-53451 GCF_000412655.1 Myotis brandtii | reverse complement strand
TTCCCATCCAGGGTGGGACCCGAGACCCAGCATTTCCGACCACCTCCCAGGTGCCGCCCCGAGGCTGCCTGGCCGCACTCCCCCGCGTTGCCAGGACTTGCTGTAAAGACGAAATGCGGTCATTTCCCCGACCATTTTGTTATACACCTTCCAGAAGAAACGCTGAAGGAATTGCACAGTAGCCACACGCCCGCACCCCTCCAGATCCTGCAGCGAGTGAGGTGTGGGCACTTTTGTGGGTGCCCTGCGGGTTGTCCCTCCCCTGGAGCTGCCAGGCCCAGGCCACAGGGCCGTCAACCTCCGAGTTTCACTGAACCACATCCAAGACTAAGGCGACTATAGCGGCGGGGGTGGGGGTGGGAGCGTGGGTGGCGCTGGGCTGTGTTGAGGGCCTCGGGAGGAAGTGGGGGCCAGCCCTGCTGACCCCCCAAACCCGAACACGGCTGCTAAGCTCCTGGGATTTCGGGGAGGCCACCGTGGCGGGAGAGACCAAAGCCAGGGAGTGTGTGGGAGGCCACAGGGCAGCCAGATGGAGGGCTGGGACAGGTGGGTGACCACCCGGCCAGCGACCCAGGTCAGTCCTGTCTGAGGCCGCCGTCCTGGCTCAGTGGCCCCTGCAGGCTCAGCATGGAGTCCCGGCTTGGACTCCGCAGCACAGGGCCACCCTGCGCACAGGCCACCGGGAGGGCTTCCACCGAGTGACTGCGGAGACCTGGGCTGTGAGCCGAGACGCGTCACAGCATCGGCCGGGGTTTAGAAAGGACCTGCGCCACCTCCACGCGGCTACAGTGAAGGCCTTGGTATCGGGTGTGGGCCGGGCTGTGCGGGGCCTGGGTCCGCACTCACCCCCGCAGGAGATGGGAAGCACCGCCCCCCCCGGAGCCCTGGCCAGGGTGGCTCAGTGAATAGAGCGTCGGCCTGTGAGTGCACAGGGGTCTCGGGTTCGATTCTGGGTCAAGGGCACGTACCAACCCTGAGGCAACCAATCGATGTGTCTCTCTCACATCCATGTTTTTCTCTCTCTCTCTCCTCATTCTCTTCCACTCTCTCTAAAAACCAATGGGAAAAATATCCTCGAATGAGGATAACAAAACAACAACGAAGACAGCTTCTGGAAAACCACGTGGTAGCATCTACAGTAGCCGGTGCAGCGATGGCACTCCTACACGCTGCCCAACGGGCGAGCAGGCCTGCTCCCGCGCATGCGCCGGGGGAAAACCCTAATATGCAAACTGACCAAACAGCGGAATGACCAGTCGCTATGATGCACACTGACCACCAGGGGGCAGACCCTCATCACAGGAGCACCTGTCTCCCCCCCCCCCCCAAAGGGAGGCGACCAGGGGGCGGGGCGGGCCAGCAGGCAGCACCAAGCTGCCAGCCAAGCTGGGTGCCAGTGGGGGTCCCCCAATCACCTGCCCACTGGTTGCCCCACAGATGGCCCTGATCGCCGGCCAGGCCTAGGGACCCTACCTTATATGTTGGGAACAGTCTCTTAGAGTTAAAAATTCAAACCTGGCAAGGCTCCTCTAACACTGAAAAAACAGGATGATGCAGCGATGACATGCATGGACTTTGACTTGCACGTTTTGTGGTCAGCCCTGATTCTGACACTTATAACTGTGTG
>NW_005353800.1:46116-51502 GCF_000412655.1 Myotis brandtii | reverse complement strand
ACAAATTTCATGCACCGGGCCTCTAGTTTAGTTATAAACATGTGATAAATGTGTCTCAAAATATACTGTCCTGCTATGGTATTCATATGACTGAATGCTGACAAACCACCAATGAGGACTTAGCTGTTATTGTTCACATCTGGATCCTCTCATCAGCTGGGGACGCCGGGATGAGTGAAACAAGACACACACACAAAATACATCGATTGTGTATTGACTCCGTGAAGTTAATTTTCCTCGCCTCGTATCAGAGAGCACTGACGACGTTCTCATAATCAGCATTTCCACACAGCACCCACCCCACGGGGGAAGCGCTGAACGAGGCGGACTTTCCTGAGTCCATAGACTTCTTAGCAAGTTCTTAACTCATTTCAGTTGGAGAAACTTCGCTCCGCTGAGGCAGCAGCAACTGGAATTTCCAATAGAATTCTGGAAGCAGAATTACCTAGATTTGGAAATGAATCCCGATTCTGACGTTACCACACTCAAATGCAATACGGGGTTACATATGATAAACTCTCCTCACAGAAGATATTACCACTTTCATATGATCAGATGCATCACAATCTCTTATTTAGATCCATGCGGAACATCTTAAGTTCTTTCAAATTTAAGTGCTGGTAGTTATAAAGAAAACGGAAAACAGCAGTACGCTGTTCAAACCTCTCTTCAAGTGGTGCTACGCTCTGAGAGTGAACAGAAAAGTAGCCTCAGTAGAAACTGGTTTCAGGATTTTGTACGCGAGTCTGCTCCAGGTCAGACCAATATCTTTGTTTCCTTGATCCAATTTCCTTATATTTTATGGGCTTGTTATTCTTGCATAGTTCACATGCACTTTTGGTTTTGTTTCTCTAAACTTAAAAGGATACTTTTAATCCTATTAAAAAGCAAATAACCAAACTTGGATGTTTTCAAAGCTTTTGTTAAGCTTAGCAATAGAAATTGACAGTTCAAACTAAGTAACTGTAGATAGCATACATTCAAAATTAATTTCACTTTCTGTTCAAGGCCATGATTTGTTCTTTGAGAATCTTCTGTGGTTTTGCTCAACTCTTCTTATCTAGATTGGATTTATTTTTTACTTTATTTATTTATTTTTTTTAGATTGGATTTAATTACTTCAACAGCATTTAGTTGGTGTTCCCACCACGTGTCTGAGAGTCGTTGTGAAGTCAGCTATGCGTCTGACCAAGCTGCTCCATTTGGGGCAGATCTAGACCCCAGACTGTCCCACAGCATCTTCACTGTTGGCCCAGCTGAGGGCGTGTCTCCTAGAAAAATTCAAACCGTGCTCTGTACGCGTGTCACACAGAGTACTGCTGGATTCTTGGCCACACTTCATGCTTCTATACCTTTTGCTTACCAACCACGTTAGCTCCCTATCATAGGCTTGCCTTCCATCATTTAATTTAATTTATTTATTTAAAAATATTTTTATTGTTTTCAGAAAGGAAGGGAGAGGGATATATATAAACATCAATGCTGAGAGAGAATCATGGATCGGCTGCCTCCTGCACGACCCCTACTGAGGATCGAGCCCGCAACCGGCGCCAGTGCCCTGACAGAGAATCGAACCATGACCTCCTGGTTCATAGGTCGATGTTCAACCACTGAGCCATGCGGCCAGGTGATCATTTTATTTTTTTAAATATGTATTTTTTTATTTCAGAGAGGAAGGGAGAGGAAGGGAGAGGAAGAGAGAGATAGAAATATCAATGATGAGAGAGAATCATTGATTGGTTGCCTCCTGCACACCCCCTACTGGGTATCGAGCCCACAACCCGGGCATGTGCCCTTGACTGGAATCAAACCTGGGACCCTTCAATCTGCAGGCTGACACTATCCACTGAGCCAAACCAGCTAGCGCTAGGCGATCATTTTAAACATTAATTTTAGTGTAAGTTAAAAAGCATTCCCCAATTCTTCTCTTCATTCAAAACGCATCCCTTAAAAAGCAGGTGTAAAGCCACTGAAATGCTCATTGATTTAAGCTTGCTTTTCTTCACAGGGGAGTGTAATGATGCACAGAATGTTAGCTGTTCAACATGTCTTCTCACCAGGAAACATTCTAGTTGAACTGAGTACTTTAAAAAGTTTACATGTGATTTTATCTCTCACGTATTACCCATTCAATCAATCTAGATAGTGATCATTAGTTTCCTTATTATTTATCCTAATCACACCTTTGGCATTTTATCAGATTGTGAAATAACTGTTACTCAACCTAGAAAGTTTCCATTGTTTTTGTAAACACTGTGTTGCGCGCCTGGAAGGCAGCGTTCGGCTTGGCTAATATCGGGCACCTGGTCTCATTCTTTGAAGAACACGACACTGATGTTTCATGCCAGTGTTTTCTCGTGTTATCAGTGGTCTGCTGTCGAGGCAGCGTCCCCCCAACTGCTGGCACCTGCTTCGTCCTGTTCTGTGCGGGAGGCTGTGGATTAGCAGCTAAGGCGTCCGTTGGGGAAGAAGCCGAGGTTGCAGGGACTTCATCCGGACCCGCCAGGTTGTGGATTTGGAGAGAACAGTGTTGTTGTGACTTTCATTGTTTGGACGAGTCATGAGCTCTTCATTGGACAGACTCTGTCGCACCCGCGCATAGCTTTTGTGGGCTCAGCTGGGAAGAAGGTGGCCTCCTTTTACTGTTTTGCCTCTAAAAATGCAAGCAGACGGCTTCTTGGAGGTTTTTTTTTCTTCTTCCTTCTCAGTTTTTCCTTTGGGAGCTCCTCTGGTCTTTTCTATCAAGAGCGTGAGATGTGCACCCATTTTCAATGATCTAGGGTTGAAAAAGCGAAATGTAATTATATGAATGCACAAAATTAGAATATAGTTTCATCAGAATTAAAGAGCAAAACAGTAGAAAAAATTTTAGGTACAGTTTTAAAAAGTTACTTTTTTCCTAAAAGATGCAAAATTATCTATATATATAAAAGGCTAATATGCAAATTGTCCCCTCAGGAGTTCGACCGGGAGATCGGGAGTGATCGCTTGCTATGACATGCGCTGACCACCAGGGTGCGGCGCGGAACAAAGGAAGACCCCTGGGCTGGCAGCCGGGGAAGGGAGGCCTTGGCCAGCCCTGATCTCTGGCCAGGCCTAGGGACCCTACCCGTGCATGAATTCTGTGCCCTGGGCCTCTAGTCTATTAATATTACAGTCAAACCATGAATTACAATGACTCTTAAATCCAAAATTGCTTAAAAGCTGGAAATTTTAACTTTATACCTTTGAAAATTCAACTAAATTGTTTAAACCTTTTATAAGAATACAAACATCCCTACTTCTAACATTCAGTGTGCATTTAGCTGCCAACATAAAGCGCTGGGTCTTCCTGCAGGCACTGTGTGGACTGTGCTGCCCAGTCCAGCGGGCACTGGCCACTCGGGGCACCAAGCACAGGAGACGGGGAGTCCGCAGGGAGATGGGCTGCAAATGTCAAGTACACGTCGATTTTGAAGATTTCGTATGAAAGAAGAATATAAAACATCTCAAATAATTTCTTTTCTTCTTTTTTTTTTAATCCTCACCAGAGGATATTTTTCCATTGATTTTTAGAGAGAGTGGGAGAGGGAAAGACAGAGAGAAACATCAACGTGAGAGAAACACATCGACTGGTTGCCTCCTGCACGCACCCTGACCAGGGCCTGGGCCGGGGAGGAGCCTGCAACCCAGGTATGTGACCTTGACCGGAATCGAACCTGGGACCCTTCGGTCCGCAGGCCGATGCTCTATCCGCTCAGCCAAACCAGCCAGGGCTCAAATAATTTCTTATACTGATGATGACATAATGGGTTCAATATATATAATATTAATTTCACCTGTTTCTTTTTACTTTTTAAAAATAAGGCACTCATATTGGACAGTGCTGATCTAGACCTACATATACAGGGTGTCCCCCCAAAATGTATACACACACTTTGAATAATTATAAAGGCAGTGTTTATTAAAATACACTTCATTTTCAACACTGAAGTATCAGCTGTTAAAGTGTGTATCGATTTTTTGGGGGACAACCTGTGTATACAAACTTAAGAGTGACAGGCATCAGCCCTCGAGTACAAGTCTGACAGTTGCTGTACCAACTCATGAACACCCCAGAACCACACATTTAAACAAAGAGAACGGAGACGTGGACTCCCGAGAAGCCACACTCCGTTATTCGAGAATTGACTTGACAAGCTATTCGCTTGCCTTTTTCTCTTACCTGATGCTGCTGTTCGCTCTCTCCCACTCCGAGCGGGGCCCGATGAGGCCGGCAGAGGCGCCATCCACCGACCTTTAGACTCAGGCGGCCTTTGCTTCCAGGACACAGAGCAAGGGGCGCACAGAGGCGCCTCCCTGGGGGCTGAATGGTGTTAGTCACGAGCGTGGATGACGAGGGCTATGGGTCACGCGGTGCCGCTGCTGAGTGACAGGCGCCCGGGTACCTGTAACACACCAACTGCTTTGTGGTTTTGTGATCTGAGGGTTCCCCAAGGGGCAGGGCCCGGGGCAGAAGCCCTTTGTGCAATCCTGGCTGGCGGAGAGGTGTGTCAGAAAACAGCGCGGCGGCATCTGCGAAAACGTACATGAACCATTGGTAGAGCCTCCCCGTTCCGGGGACTCCGCCTGCAGACACCACAGCATGCTCCGTGGGTTACCAACAGCCGCCAACGTAGGCCACCCTGTGAAACACACCCTTAACGCGGGAGACGCCTTCCTGTACCCCGCCTGCGCCCATCTAGGCCGGCCACGCTGCTTTTGAGAAAGCTCCCTAGGACTAGGTGACACTAGAGGCACCTCTGGTTAAACGGCTCACATCTGAAAAGTAGGCAATGTCAGTAGATTCCGTTCCATTGTAAACTCCCAGGCCACGTTCAAATTTCATCTCTCACATTTCGTTTCAAATAAGGGGGGTTTTATTTGGGATTCTGAACCCCTGTAACAGAAAACTGTAGTTCAGGACATAGGATTAATGCGAACTTCTAAGACAGCGGTTCTCAACCTGTGGGTCGAGACCCCTTTGGGGGTCGAACGACCCTTTCACAGGGGTCGCCTAAGACCATCCTGCATATCAGATATTTACATGACGATTCATAACAGTAGCAAAATGACAGTTAGGAAGTAGCAACGAAAATAATTTTATGGTTGGGGGCCACCACAACATGAGGAACTGTATTAAAGGGCCGCGGCATTAGGAAGGTTGAGAACCACTGCTCTGAGAGCTGTGCTGATTTCTCTGCACCCTAAAAGGGCTTAAGGAGCCCCAGAGGGGACACCAGATGACAGAGCGTGTTTAGTCTATAAGATAGCAAGCTGGTCCAGAAGCATCGGCGAGTCCTGGCCGGTCTGGCTCAGTGGATAGAGCGTCGGCCTGCGGACTGAAGGGTCCCGGGTTTGATTCCGG
>NW_005353800.1:41860-45883 GCF_000412655.1 Myotis brandtii | reverse complement strand
GCAGTGTGCATAGGAATTTGTTCATAGTTTTTTTTTAAACTATAGTCTGGCCCTCCAACGGTCTGAGGGACAGTGAACTGGCCCCCTGTTTAAAAAGTTTGAGGACCCCTGTAATATAATTAAATGCATGCTCCCCTAGTACAGTCAACCTTTCCTAAAAAAAAAATCCTTTAGTTCCATGTTTCATTTTATATGGTATACCACCTGTTAGGCACCAAATGAAAGTAATAACCAGAACTTAATTTTTATAAACATTGACTGTGTGCTAAATATACCTCATTTAATCCTTACTGCAATATTATGGATACTATTATCCTACAATTTGCAAGCAAAAATCCTGCCACATTATGCTCACTTACAACAAACTTTCAAATACCATTATGATGTACTGAGATACCACAGGGAAACCTCAGATAAACATAGAGCATGCCTCCTGGACTATAAATATTATTTGATGGTAGTTTAAAACTCCCCAAAAGTTTTGAACAGGAATCCTATATAATAAAAGCATAGTATGCAAACTGTCCCCTTGACTGGAGTTCAACCAGGGGAGGCCGGGGGAAGGGAGGGAGGCCCTGGCGCTGGCAGGTGGCCAGGGGAAGGGAGGGACACCCTTGCCATTGGCGGCAGCTGCGAGGGACCCTACCAGTGCACGAATTTTGTGCACTGGGCCCGAGGTAGCAGTAATCAATGAGGTTAAGTTTATTATTAAAAAGCAAAGGGGCAGTCTTCCTGTTACCTAGTGTGCATTACGCTGTTCAAAGAGTGAAACAGCCGAGCGCTACTGGACTTCTTGAAGAACTAACTGTAAGTAATCCAACATCTGCCCGCCTTTCACACCTGAGCAATCCCCCCACCGCGAGCCACAGACGGCGCTTACTTTTGGGGTTCTGGCTTCGGAGCGCTTTTGCAGTGCTTCTCTTTCTCGAGGCGTTTTCTGTTTCTCTCTGTTACCAGCTGCTCCCTAGGAACCTCTCGGACCCCCATGGCGGCTGCGAACTCGGCGGCCCCCCGGTCAGTCAGGAAGCAGTGAGGCGTCTGGAGCAGATGGAAACGTGGTGAGTTTTTGAAACAGTTGAAATCTTTTTAGCTGTTCCTACCGTGTGAAGAGAATTACTCCTCTCCGGGTACAAAACCTCAGAAATGCAGATTTCAGTGGCTCACTTTCCTGAATGTTGAGAAGAGGCTGGCTTTGAGTTTTCTATTAAAAAAACCCCCCACAAAAACCAAAATGATGGTATAATGCTAGAGATGTGACTTACATAGGTCTTTTTAAAAAAAATCCTTACCCGAGAATATATTGAAACATTTTAGAGAGAGAGGAAAAGAGAGGGAACGAGAGGGAGGAGGGAAGGGGAGGAGACAGAGAGAGAGAGAGAGAGAGAGAGAGAGAGAGAAACATCGATGCGAGAGAGAAACATCAATCAGATGGCTCCCGTATGCATCCCGACCAGGGATCGAACCTGCAACCTAGGTCTGTGCCCTGACTGGGACTTGAACCCTGGCATTTTGGTGTATGGATGACGCTCCAACCAACCAAGCCACCCGGCCAGGGCTACATATGATCTTACATTTAGAGAACATGATCCGTTTTTATTTAACACATCCTATTAAACAGCTGGTCTGTTCGGTTTGCATGTGCTATGTTCTACGTGTTGTGAGAAGGCTGGACACGGGAACATAACAGGGAAACAAAGCGATCACTGGTCAAGTTACATTGTCCACGGAGTCAGATCCTGGCTCCGTGGAGGGACTTGCCATTCCTTCCCTTCTTTCACACATGTTGTAAGAGTGACCTCAAGTATGTCCCTACAGGCAGGCCCCCTTTGGTCACCAAGGGCCGTGGCAGCCCCCAGGGAAAGGGCGCTTCTCTGGCCGCGCATACCTTCTCCATCACAAGCCGGGCCAGCTTGATGGGGTTCGCGATACAGCGCACGGCAGACACGGCGCCCGAAGACAGGTCTTTTCCACTCATGATACTGGCGTCCATTTCCACGTCCCCATTTACGTTCAAGACGGATCCACAGCCTAAACCCACAAGGAAGGGGAAAGCAAGAATCCAGAATTCAGAACTGACTCCCGAGCTCCCGCTAAGCTGCCCACTTTAACTCCCCCTCCACCCCGTCGCCAAAGGAATATTTCTTAAGACAGAAACCTGACTTGGTACCCCATGACCTGCCAATCAACACTAGGGAGCCCTCTGACTCACTCTCCCAGCTTCCCCTCCTCTAAACCCACAAGGAAGGGGAAAGCAAGAATCCAGAATTCAGAACTGACTCCCGAGCTCCCGCTAAGCTGCCCACTTTAACTCCCCCTCCACCCCGTCGCCAAAGGAATATTTCTTAAGACAGAAACCTGACTTGGTACCCCATGACCTGCCAATCAACACTACGGAGCCCTCTGACTCACTCTCCCAGCTTCCCCTCCTCGCCCGGGCGACGTGTTCCAGACATGTCAGGTTTCCCTGAACGCACCACCAGCTCTCATTGCCCTGCGCTTGGCAATGCTGTTCTCCCTCCCGCTAGGACACTTCCTTCAGCTTTCTCGGCCTGCATAATGCCTACAAGTCTAGCCACCCTCTCTCTCTCTCTCTTTTTTAATTATTATTGATTTCAGAGAGATAGGGAGAGGGAGAGAGAGAAACATCAGTGATGAGAGAATCATTGATCGGCTGCCTCCTGCACACACTCTATGGGGGATGGAGCCCGCAACCCAAGCATATGCCCTTGACTGGAATTGAACCTGGGTCCCTTCAGTTCGCAGCCAAGCCAGCTAGGGCAGTCTAGCTATTCTTAACCTCTTTGTGATGGTTTCCTTATCTGTAAAAATGGAGTAAGAACAAAGCTCAAGAATATTTAAAGGCTTATAAACATATCCGGCCCTAACAAGGTAAAATTCGGTGTTTGGTATCTAGTAGGAAATTACCAGGCACACAAAGAAACTGGAAAACATGACCCATAATGAGGAAAAAAAAATCAATCCATGGTAATAGATCCAGGAATGACACAAATGATAGAATTAGTAGACAAGGATGTTAAAGCAGCAGTTATAACTATATTCCTTATGTACCAGAACGTGGAGGAAGCTATGAAAAAGGCTCAAATAGAACTTCTAGAGATGAAAACAAAAGACGACTGAACTAGAACCTACTGGGTGGGATTAACACCCGATCAGGGGTGTGGATGGATCAGAATTGAGCTGAATTGTTGGACACCTCCCCGGTGCCCGAGCATTGCTCGGTGGGGTGGGAAAACCCCCACACACGGAATGAGGTGCAGAATCTTAGGAGCAAAGGCAACCACCTGGAGCAAAGCTAAGCCTTTTCAACAAATGGTGCTGGAACACCTGGTCATCCACATGCAAAAGAAGATAAATGCAAACAAGCAAATACGCATGTGACAAAAATCCACTATTTTCATAACCCAGCAATGAACCATCGGTAACTGAAATTTTAAAAAGCATGTCGTATTTACCCCGCCACCAAAATACATGAAATAATTAGGTATAGATCTAACAAATGATGAGAGAGAATCATGGATGGGCTGCCTCCTGCACGCCCCACCCTGGGGATGGAGCTCGAAACCCCGGCATGTGCCCTGACCGGGAATCGAATCGTGACCCCCTGGTTCCTAGGTCAACGCTCAACCACTGAGCCACGCCACCGGCTGGGCTACGTAACCTTTCTGTACCTTAGTTTTCTCACCTGACACGTGAGCATAATAATTACACCCAACTCATCAGACTACTGAGCAGACGCAATGAGTTAATCATGCACATTTCGCAGACACTGTCGGGTAAGCAGTGGGCACTCAGAGCAGTTACGGTCGTGATGACTCTAATCCACTGAGTGAAAGGGGGCAAACACAAACCAATACATTCCGCACGGCTGCATTTACATGGCGTTCCCGAGAACGCACATCCGTCCACAGCAGTGGTTCTCAACCTTGGCTGCACATTAGAGTCACCTGGGAATCTTTTTAAAATCCTGATTCCTGGGCCTCATCCTCCAGAAATTCTGTTTCT
>NW_005353800.1:40466-41845 GCF_000412655.1 Myotis brandtii | reverse complement strand
GTGGCCCCCACCCCATAACAAAGAAACAGAATTCCCGGAGGATGAGGCCCGGAAATCAGGATTTTAAAAAGATTCCCAGGTGACTCTAATGTGCAGCCAAGGTTGAGAACCGCTGGTCTACAGTGACAGATGCAGCTCAGTGGACGGTTGGTGCTGGGGATGAGTGGGGGAGAGTCACGGCAAAGTATCGACTTTTTGGGGGGTGATGGGAAGGTTTTAAACCTTTTTTTTTAAAAAAAATCTATTTTATTGAATTTTTACAGAGAAGAAGGGAGAGGGATAGAGAGTTAGAAACATCGATGAGAGAGATCGATCAGCTGCCTCCTGCACAGTCCCCAGTAGGGATGTGCCCGCAACCAAGGTACATGCCCTTGACCGGAATTGAACCTGGGACCCTTCAGTCCGCAGGCCAACGCTCTATCCACTGAGCCAAACTGGTTCGGCGGTTTTAAACCTTTTTTTTTTTTTTAATGTAAGGAGTTTATTGGAATGGTTTTTTTTTAATTGCTAAAAGTATTACAAAGGGTATTGCATATGTGTCCTTCTTTATCCCCTGAGCCAAACTGGTTCGGCGGTTTTAAACCTTTTTTTTTTTTTTAATGTAAGGAGTTTATTGGAATGTTTTTTTTTTTAATTGCTAAAAGTATTACAAAGGGTATTGCATATGTGTCCTTTTTTTCCCCCCTGCCCTTGACAATCCTTGATTGTGGGCGCGCTCCCCTTCCCAGCAGCATGCCCAGCCTTCCCCTCCCCTCTTCTCCCCCGACAGGCCTGCATCACCTAAACTCTAGGAGACCCCACCAGCCGTGCACCAGCCGCACAATGGCCTGTGGCAGCTCCACCAGGGCTACCCCCCCCCCCAACCTGCCCAAGGTCCCTTTTTACCTGACTTCTCAGTGGCCAGAGCAGCCCCCTCTCTCTCCTGTTGCTGCTTCTACCCTAGGCCCTTCCTTGGGTCACTATCCCCAACTCTAATAAGCGTCCTCTCAAATTTTTTTTTTTTAAAATCTTGCTTGTGATGTGGTTACACAGGTGTATTATGCATTTTTCACAACTCAAAATGGACGCAGTTTATGGTATGTAGTCTACCCCCAACGCCCCCACAGAAAGATGTCATAAGAACACCTCTTAACGATGTGAAGAGGTTACAGGGGGACAAAAAGGGAGGAGAAGCTTAAACAAGTTTACAGCAACTTGGTCAACAGGTACGAAGAGAAAAATGAAATCTCTGAAGCATTTTAAATTCGACCCCAAGGCGGATTCGCTTCACGAACGCGTTAGAAAGGGTCCCGTTCCTCCGGGGGAGTCGCTGAACCGGCCTGGCCGCCGCGCAGACCCACCTGCGTTGAACTCGGGGTCGTCCTCCAGGACGGTCACCG
>NW_005353800.1:36072-39608 GCF_000412655.1 Myotis brandtii | reverse complement strand
GCGTCTCCGCGGCCGCCGACCCGGGGCTGCTGCACCCAGGTGAGCTCCCTAGAGGGAGGCCCGCACTTCCTCCTCCTCCTCCTCCTCCTTAACGGCTGGGCGAGTGTTGGCGTTGCTGGCGAGATGCGCCAAAAGATGGTCTAAGTGCCCGCCAACCACTTCGACACCATCCAGAAGCCCCAGTGCGGGCGGGGTTGGGTGAAGAAGGTTTTGTAATTTAAATGTGAACATTGAGAACGAAGACACCTACTAGGAAGGGCTTCTGGTGGCTATCTGGGCTCAAAACAAAACAAAACAAAACAAAACAAAAACACACACACAAACAAACAAATCTTGGCAGCCATTTCTACGCAGGGGCCTCTCCAGGGAACTGCACTGAGGGAGAAGCCTGCTCGAAGCCGCCTGCCTCTGCCCTGAACTGTCTGCACCGCCTGCCGCCTCTGTTCCTTCCCCGCCCAATCGGAGCCACGAAGCTCTACCAACCAGAGTGGCTCCATCCGCACTAAGGACCTTGCCTTTTGAACCAAACAAACTGCAAAGATTTGGAGTCATCCATCCTTTGCCGAGAAAGGACCAATCAGGGACCAGGGGCAGGGACTTCTGCCTAAATGAACCAACTGCAAGTGTAATTTCCCTTTCCACTGAAGACTGGGCGGGGCTAAAACACCTCGGAGCAGAGCCCACTGGTAAGGGGCAGGGCCTAGCCTAGCCTATGAGCCTAGCCTAGTGTCTAAGCTTAGCCTTTGAGCCTAGTCTAGCTTTGGAGTGGAGCCTCAGAGCCTTGGAGCCTAATACGTGACAATTATATGAAATTCACACCTTAGTGTCCACAAATACAGTTTATTAGAATACCAGTGACCCGGTGCATGGATTCATGCACATTGAAAGGAAATTAATTAGAAGGTGGCTGGCGGGTGGGGCTGGGCTGGGCTAGACGTTTGGACACGCCTTGGAGCCAACCTCCTGCAGTCCCTCCCTGGCTGGCTGCACCTGGGCGGTGCCGTGGCTCGAAGGGCATCTGTGGAGTGAGTGGGGTCCCTCCGGCAGGTGGGGTCCCTTGGCCTGGCCTGTGGGGATCAGGCCGAAACCGGCTCTCTGACATCCCCCGAGGGGTCCTGGGGTGCTAGAGGGCACTCTGCAAAGTTGCTGTCGTATAGGGTGTGGAATGCAAACACAAGAGTGCAGTAAACCAGATTCTGGGCTGACAGCGCCCCAGCAACAACATAACCCACGGCTGAGGGTGGAATCGCACAACCCCGCGAGGGATTGGGCTCCCTCCTCTCTGGTTTCGGGGTGCATCACCCGAGAACTGCTGCTGCCGAGTCACTACAGCTCGGCAGCTCCTGCATTGTATGTCTGCCCCCTGGTGGTCAGTGCGTGTCATAGCCACTGGTAGGGGACACTTAGCATATTAGCCTTTTATATATAGACATATATATATAGCCACACCTATTTGTGTACATATTGTTGATGTCTGCTGTCAAACTATGAGGAGAGACTTGGAGTTTCAACTGAGACCATCAGCCATTCTCTCTCTGGCTGCTACAGACAAAGCAGCTGACCTCTGGTCTAGGATCTCGAATTCCCTTTATCATCTTGCACAGCTGGTTAAGAACTTTGGAGTTGCCTCTTTCACCAAGGACTGTCTTTTCTAAGCCAATTAGCCATTCCTTGGCGGGGGGGGGGGAGTAGGCTGCATGGACTGCATATGAGTCCCCGACTTAGGCACCCGGAGTCCCATTGGAAAGGAGAGTCAGAGATTGCAGGTGGATGGGGAAGGACGAAGCCCTTTTTCCATCTTCTCTGTGTCTGACCTGGCAGAGAAAATGTTCAAGCACGAGGGTGAGGCTAGGGGAAGGGCGTGTGAAGCCTTTTGTGTGGGTGCCACCTTTGTGTGGCAGTACCACCCCCTAAATGCTGGCAACTGTAGGCTCCACCCCAGTCTCCCCACATCGGGCACAAGCAACTTGTGTTTGGAATCGGGAAGCCACAGAAGCGATGACAGTGGGAATAGCTTAGCAAAGAGCAAGCTTGGAATCCTTCCGGAGAGGACTCCTGCAGGTGGGTTCAGGGGCCAGGCATCGCGGTGGAAGGAGCTGGCGTTGAGCGCCTGCATTAGCGTTGCTCAGTGTGACATCCCGCCTTCTCTGAAGCAGTGATCACTGATCCCAGAGGATGTGCAAAGATTCCTGACCCCCCTCCACCTCCCCGCCACCCCGCATTAACTGACATCTAGTAAGGCAAGGCTTCTGGTCAAAGGGCAGTGGATCCAATGCAGACGTTACTGCCTCCTAGTGGCCACAGCATGGGGCTCATCTCTAAATGGAGAGTCTAACAGGATTTCCCAGGTGCTGCTGGAGTTCATCCTCAGAGCTGGAGGGGCCTTAAGAAGCCACCCGTTTCATCTCCTTCACTTTGCAGGCGGGATGTTGACGCTCAAAGTCACAGGTGGGGTCCAGGGCTACGCGTCCCAAGTCCCGGCCCATCTGCCACATGGAGCTGCAGGCAGCTTCGTTCAGCCGCGCGGACTCCATGTGGTTCTGCGGCCTTCCCAACTGCTGGGCACGGCTAATACTGTGCCAGGCAAAGACGGGTGCCACCCCGGCCTGGAACCGTGGCTGCGGAGGACGCCTGGGAGACAGCCACGTGGCCTAAGACGGCAAACTCCCAGGGAGGACAGCACAGGATGCGGAGGAAGAAGGACCGGGTTTGCCAGCACCGCCAGCAAGCCCCCGGGAGCCGGGAGTCAGGAGAGAGGCCCGGACCGGTCTCCCTCGCAGCTCTCGGAAGGGACCAACTCCGCCCAAGTCCTTGATCTCAGAATTCTGGTCCCCAGAGTGTGAGGACAATATGTTTGCGTCCCTTAAGCCACTCTTTGTGGTGCTTTTGTTACAGCAGCCCCAGCAAATCTATAAAGATTCTGTAGAGCGTTCCCTGTCCAACCCCTTCTTCCAGTTGTCAATCACGCTTCCTGCATGGAAGGCAAAGCTGGAAGAAGAACTGCCGAAGCGCAGGACCCTGGGCGAGCGGTACCAGTGAGGTCGCTCCAGACCCGCCTCCCACGCCCCGCGCCCTTCGCAGTGCATGCTGGGGCTTGTAGTTCCGGCGTGCGGAGTCCTGCGCGCGGAGTCCTGCGCGCGCATCCCCAACCGCCGGGCGACTTCCTCTTCGGCCTCGGCTTCCGGAAGCTAAGCAAGTTAAAGTTCAACGCTTCCTTTCCCCGCCTCCTAGTCCCGCAGACTGACAACCCAGGTAACCAATAGGTGACCTGACTGGCGCTTTCTTTTACTCGATTGGCGTAGAGTTTTGCAGCCGCCCCGATAAATTTGCCGGGGATTGGTGGAGCTTCAGTTTTGAAAATTCTAGATTTCGCCCGCCCAGCGCGGCCCATTGCTTCCCCGGAGCCGTGAGCCTCAGCGTTCGGGAGCTGAGGGTCTGGCGGTCGGGGGCCTTGTCTAGGGAGGTCGCTGGACTTGGATCTGAGTAGCACTTAGGAGACGCGGTTTAACCGAGTGAGTGTGCGCGGGCGGCTATGG
>NW_005353800.1:35208-35991 GCF_000412655.1 Myotis brandtii | reverse complement strand
GTTAGGGGGTGTGTGTTAGGGTCGCTGAAGGAGGAACGCAGGAGGCCAAGAAGGGTAAAGGATTATACATTTATTGTTACATCCGCTAGCAGAAGGGCTGAGACCAAAATGGCACCAGCGGGGCAGAGCAGGGGGAGCGGGGTGTTTACGTCCCTTGTAAGGGTCAGTCCAGGACCAGGTGCAGGTGGGGGCCAGTGCAGGCGGCCCACTGGAAGCCAAGGCCGCTCATCTGAGACCTATAATGAGAATAACAGGACAGTCGCCCGGGGTGGCGGTGGGGCGAGAGCCCCAGCCGAGCCGAATGGGGTGCAAGAATGTGCCCGACCGGGTGGCGGTTAGCAATTTGTTACTCGTCCCGCCAACTCCGGAGGGGGAGCGGTGGGGGAGGGGGGCTGCCCCCTTTCGGCCTGGGAA
Source organism: Myotis brandtii (assembly GCF_000412655.1). Classification (NCBI taxonomy): domain Eukaryota; kingdom Metazoa; phylum Chordata; class Mammalia; order Chiroptera; family Vespertilionidae; genus Myotis; species Myotis brandtii. Next base: position 35,577 of record NW_005353800.1, on the reverse strand, counting down.
TGGACGGGTCACCTCTTTCACGTGGCGAGGTGATCTTCCTTAGCCCTGGGGCCGGAGATGACCCCCCACCTCCCATCTAGGTCACAGGTTCTGAGAACATAAGCCTGTCCCCTCCGGGTGCCCAGCACCCTGCTCCGGGTCTGGGAGGCCGCCTGTTGACCTGGACGCGGGGGTAGCGTACAGCGCCCGGGTTGTGGGATGGGATTGTGCCAGACTCCGTTTCTGTACAGTTAGCCTTCGCTCAACACCTCCCCTTCCCGCTGAGCAACATTTTAAACTAGACCTTTCCGGATGCCAGGGTCGCCCCTTGCCCCTCCCCAGGCAGGTTCGCTGTCAGAGGTTCAGTTCCATCCAGACACCCCGGCTTTG
>NW_005353800.1:8601-34160 GCF_000412655.1 Myotis brandtii | reverse complement strand
GGGAGTGTGTGTGTTAGGGGGTGTGTGTTAGGGTCGCTGAAGGAGGAACGCAGGAGGCCAAGAAGGGTAAAGGATTATACATTTATTGTTACATCCGCTAGCAGAAGGGCTGAGACCAAAATGGCACCAGCGGGGCAGAGCAGGGGGAGCGGGGTGTTTACGTCCCTTGTAAGGGTCAGTCCAGGACCAGGTGCAGGTGGGGGCCAGTGCAGGCGGCCCACTGGAAGCCAAGGCCGCTCATCTGAGACCTATAATGAAAATAACAGGACAGTCGCCCGGGGTGGCGGTGGGGCGAGAGCCCCAGCCGAGCCGAATGGGGTGCAAGAATGTGCCCGACCGGGTGGCGGTTAGCAATTTGTTACTCGTCCCGCCAACTCCGGAGGGGCGGCGGTGGGGGAGGGGGGCTGCCCCCTTTCGGCCTGGGAATGGACGGGTCACCTCTTTCACGTGGCGAGGTGATCTTCCTTACTGGGGCCGGCGGAGATGACCCCCCACCTCCCATCTAGGTCACAGGTTCTGAGAACATAAGCCTGTCCCCTCCGGGTGCCCAGCACCCTGCTCCGGGTCTGGGAGGCCGCCTGTTGACCTGGACGCGGGGGTAGCGTACAGCGCCCGGGTTGTGGGATGGGATTGTGCCAGACTCCGTTTCTGTACAGTTAGCCTTCGCTCAACACACCCTGGCTTTGGAGGGGGGGTGGGTGGGTGGGGATGCCCCAGGCCCAAACGTGATGCCTGCCTGTCAGAGGTTGAATCAGCGTAGCTTGTGGTTTAAGAGCACAGTTTAAATCCAGACCCCAGGGTGGCTGAGTTAATTTCTCTTTGCTTCAGTTTCCTCATCTGCACCTGGGAGAGAATTAAATGAGATGATGCCTGACTAGGGCATGGAATAGGGCTCGGTAAATGGGAGCAGCTCCCTAACTTCTTGCACCCTCAAAAAAGAACAGGCATTGCAAAGGAGGGCGGTGGGGCCTCCGGTCTGCTGTGTGGTGTGAGGGCGGTATTGGGGGAGGGGAGGATGAGCTCTCTTCTCTCTCGGTGGGAGGTGGGGTGCTCTGGGTTTGTGCACAGGGTTGACACGGCCGAAGACATTTATGCTGCTCTTCCCAGGAGCCTCCTCCTTGGTGCACTGACCCCCTCCTTTCTCAGGCTCACCTTTGTCCTAACTTGTGGCCCCTTTTAAAGCTGAGCTCTGCTAAACACAAGCTTCCCTGTGGAAGACCTGGGAAGTCTCACTAACTCCCGTGAAGGTCCTCATGAGGATCCTTGAGTAGTACTATTGTAACCGTGGTTTTGAAATCTACCCAGTGGTTTGCTCGCTTCCCTTTCTTTCACTTGTGACATGTTTCTTTGTCTCCGCATTTTGGCTGCTTCCCTGTGTTTGTTTCTATGTATTAGGCAGAGCTGCTACGTCTCCGGGAGTTGGTAGAGTGTCCCTGTGTAATAGGTCTGTAGGGCCGGCTCAGCCTCCCTCGTCACCTGAGCTGGGCACTCTAGCTGAGCCCCTGTGTGGGCTGTGTGCACAGTTTTGTAGTTGAGCCTTGACTGCTGTTGGCCTCACTGGGAGGAGTTGACCTCTAGGCCAATTGGCTGTGAGGACCAGCTGCGACTACAGTGGGAGAGCTGCTGTGCAGAAACACCCCTATGGAGCAGGACTTGCTTCTGTGGGGCTTTGGTGCTCACTGAGGCTGCCCCTCGAGTGTGTTGCTTGTGGATGTGCAGAGTTGTAATCTGCTGTGGTCTGAAGCTGTCCACCGGGTGCACTGGCTCTAGGGCCTCCAGGGAGGCCTGCAGCATCCTCCTATTTGTACCGAGTTTGGAAGTGCCCAGGTGAGGCCCACCTGTGAAGCAAGGCAGGCTGGTGCTGGTGCCGGATCCTGGGCCCTTTAGTGATAGGTTTGGGGCATGCTGACACCAGCTGCACCTTGTTTGAGAGATTTTAGCAAAGTCTGAAACCTAAGCCAGGACAGGCCTTTCACATGGAAAAGCTACTGCAAACAGCTTGGGTGGGGCTGCAAATTGGATGGGGTGGGGTCTCAGGGAATCACGGGGGTGGAGCAAACAGTGTGCTCCAGGTTGATGGGGACTCAGATATGGCTGCCAGTCAGCCCTGTAATGAGGGTGGTGCCAGCACAGGAACAATGACCCTTGTGAGCACCTCCGTCTGGTAGAAAGCTGTCCCAAGTTCCTCCCCCGATGCCAGACAATCCAGATCCTCCCCATATGTGTCTGGGTCCCCCAACACCTCCTGGCCCTGGAACTCAAAGGAAGTGAGTCCGAGTAAGTTCGTGCTCGGCCCTTTAAGAGGGACACCTGGGTCTCTGGCAGCTTCTGTGTGTCTCAGCCCCAAACCCTGCTGATTCTTATGGCCCAAAGTTATGGGGACTTATTTTCCCAGCTCTGGGACCCTGGGTGGGGGGGTCTGCTGTGGGTCTGGGACCCCTTGCTCCTCATGGCGGCCTCCGCAGCCCATGTGGGTGCTGGACCAGCTGGTTCCCCGTCTCTGTCCCTCCAACCAGTCTCAACCTGCTTTCTTCTTCTCTAGTTGTAGGACTTCCATTTAGCCAGCCTTCAGGTGGTTCTGGATGATGGAATTACACTTGAATTTTAGGTGTAATTTTGATGTGTTTGTGGGAGGTGGCGAGTGCGGGCGTTTCCCTCCACCACCATCTGGGTTCCCCTCCTGAGCTGCTCCTGTTTAAGAAAACGAGAGAAAACTGGCTTTGTATTCTCCCCTGCCCCGTAATTCTACACGAGGTTTCTTAAAAAGAAGCATTGCTCCTCGGCTCCCCTCCTGCTTCCGTACCCACGTCGGGGGCATCTCAGCTCAAGGAGAGAGGTGGTGGGGCCTCTCGGGGGGTGGGGTGGGGGGAAGCACCCCCTCGGAGCAGAGCCCCTCCCAACCCCCCCTCGAAGAGGCAGTTGGGTTCCATGTTCTTTGGCGTGAGGCCGGGGGTCAGCTCGTGAGTGGCTCAGGGTGGCTGTGTCTAAGCCCTTGCTCAGGCACAGGGAGGAAGGGAAGAACCCACAGGAGAGGGGGAGCGGGGCTGCGTTTGGGCAGGTGAACGGGTCCTGTGGCCGCACAGTTTCTCCCTGATCCAGGAAGGCCACTGGCCGTGACTTACACTGTGAGCCCAGAAAAGGCCACTTGTAAGGGGACTGTTGATACCGGAATTGGGTTGGAGGTGTAGACTTGTGGGGACGGTGTGCGGTGGGTGGGTGGTGTGTGGTGAGTGGGCAGAGGGAAGGCCCTTGAAGAGTGTGAAGAGGACGGGTCGTCCTTTTTTGCAAAAAGGAGGTGACTAGGTTGGCGTTTGGAATTCAGCTCTGGTTCAGGCACTTGGTGTCTTGTGGTGACTGGGGGCTCGGGGTTGGGGGCTGGGGGCTTGGCCTGGCAGGCTCTCCCTGGAGAAGGTTCCAGTCTCCAGCCCTGAGCCCTGTGCCTTTTGTCTTTGTTTTTCACCAGACAGAGCCACCATGGGGACGACCGCCCCCGGGCCCGTCCACCTGCTGGAGCTGTGTGACCAGAAGCTCATGGAGTTTGTGTGCAACGTGGACAATAAGCACTTGGTGTGGCTCGAGGAGATCGAGGAGGAGGCCAAGCGCATGTTCACCAGGTGAGGGCCGGGCGGGCAGGGCAGGAGGCGCAGGGGCTCCTGGCTGCTACACTCGGGGGGCATCGCCGTCCGTTGCCCGACTGGACAGGCTCGACAGACAGGGGTCTCTCCCGAGGGCCCAGGGTGCTGCGGCCCGAGCGAGTGCAGTGGGAAGAGGGAGGAGAGGTGTGGGCTGGGCCTCAGAGGATGGCGCTGCACATGCTCCCCTGGCCACCTTGCTCCCCTGCTGCGTCCCTGGGGGGAAGCCCCAAGTGCCCGGCAGGGGACTTGGCACATGGCCTTGGAGATCTCACTTGGTGCTGGTGACCCCAACTTGACCTGTCACTGCTAGGAAGTGGGTAGGGGCTGGGCTGGGGAGGGGAGGGGGCCAGTGGTCCCAGGCAGCTACAAATGTCACTCCTCTTATCAAACAGAGAATTCAGCAAAGAGCCCGAGCTGATGCCCAAAACGCCTTCTCAGAAGAACCGACGGAAAAAGAAACGGATTTCATATGTTCAGGATGAAAACAGAGACCCCATCCGGAAAAGGTAGGAGGGGCCGGGGGCTGCCACTGGCTGCGTGGGGGTGGACAGCTGGGCAGTCGGAGTCTGGAGGCTTGGTGCCCACAGGCGGGTTTGATTCCCACGTGCGGCCTGGGAGCAGGGGCCTGCAGGAGTGGTGATGTGCGCCATGTGGCCATGCTGAGGGCGAGTTATCACAGGGAAACAGCATGACCCAAGACCGCGGAGACCAGGGCGTGTGTGTCTGAGTGTGTTGGGGTCGGGGTGTCTGATCCGGGCCTTGGAGGATGGGAAGTGTTTCCAGAGGTGGGAAAAGACAGAATCCAAGTTTCTGTCTGGGCGAGAGCCACCAGTTGTGGCCGCGGGGCCTGTTGCTCAGCCCCGTGCTCTGCTCGTGGTGATGCCCATGGAAATGGCCGTGGGCTGCAGACGACCGGCAAAGGAGGCTGGGCCTTGGGGCAGGAGGTCCTGGGCACATACCCCAGCTCTGCGCCGTAGGAAGCTCTGTGTCCCTTTGTTAATTCCCACCTCTCTGAGCCTCAGTTTCCTCAAATCTAAAGTGAGAATGGCCCTGCCTCTCAGCGCCGTGGATTCAGTGATGACGTGAGCAAAGCCTGCGGCAGGGTGCTGGGCGGTGTGAGCACAGTCAGCGAGAGGTCTCTGACTAATCTTCCCAGAGTGCGGGGAGCCCCAGCCTGCCCCCCGTCCCAGGCTGGGAGATGGAGGCTCAGAGAGGGCGGCCCAGCGTCTCCTGGCAACGGGCAGAGCCTGGGCCAGAACCGGTCTTCTGCCTCCCAGCCCTTCACCTACATTCGCCCTGAGCTGGCGGCCGCGGGGAGACTGGTGCCCCCCGCTCGAACTTGGGTGCCCCCTGCCCTGCTGGGTCTCTCAGCCTCTGCTCTGCTGGCTTCGGCAGGTTGTCCCGCAGGAAGTCTGCGATCAGCGAGGACAAGGTGGAGCAGCTGGTGGCCAGGGAGAACGGCACCGGCACCGTCATGCGGCGGGTGACCCGGGCGGCGGCGGCGGCCGCGGCAGCGGCCATCATGGCTTCTGCGTCCCCCATCCCCGAGTCTCCCACCCCGCTGACCAGGAAGCCCAGGATCGTGCCCAGGGTGGAGATCGGCGTCAGCGAGCGCCACAGAGCGGAGCAGCACGTCAGCCAGCGCATTTCCGCCCGGGCTCCGTCCCCGGCTCCGTCGGATGAGGAATCTACACCCAAGAAGTCAGAGGCCGGGAGACTGGAGTCGGTCGCCGTGAGCTCTCTGATGGCTACACCCCAGGTCAGGATTGCACGGACCTCCCCGGGCCCGCAGGACGCACCCGGCTCTCCAGCCTCCCCGTGGCAGGAGCGGGTGCTGGCGCCCATCCTGCCGGATAACTTGTCCACCCCCAAGGAGGCCCTCGTGGGCCGGCGGTCAGTGCGGCGCAGCCTGATCGCCCCGTCCTCCCCGGGTCCCCAGAACTCTCTGGCCCAGAAGTACTCCCTGGTGGACAATCCCAGGAGCACCGTCCGCAGGTCAAACAGACTTGCCCAGAATGCCACCAAAGAGCCCGCAGCCTCTGCCCGCATCATCTGTGAGTCGGGGCTCAGCAGTGGGTGGGGTGCAGTGGGGTCCTGGGCGCCCAGCTTGGCTCTGGGAGACCCATCTAATCATCCAGTGAGGAGCTGTCTGTCCAGAGAACTGTGGGGATGTCATGTCTCACACCTGCCAGCCACAAACCAGGGGTGTGATTGTGGAACTGGATTTTACTGTTGTTACATTTTAATTTAGGTGTACAGAGCCGCACTTCGCGGGTGATTACTGTGTGGACAGTGCAGATCTCGGCCAAGCCTCTGGTTTGACAAATGAGGAAACTGAGGCCAGGGAGGTGGGCCGCCGGCCCTGTAGTTAACGCATTCCGAGACTGTACCCAGGGCCGGCGGGTCCCGCTGTCCTGCCGGGCTCAGCTTCACCACGTTTGTGGGCTGTTCCTATGAGGGAAGCGGTTGAGTCTGAAGATACTGAGGTGAAGGGTGTGAATAGTCACGCAGCCGACTCGTCCTCGGGGGACAGCGAGCTGGGTGTGAGGGCCAGTTCGTCCCTTCACCTCCGCACCTGTCAGCTGGGGGGTAACAGCATCTGCTGAAAGGGTCGGGGTCCCCTCTTTAACCCCGCAGGGCGCCTAGAACAGTGTTTGCCCTGTTTCTATCCTCATTGGCTCCCAGCTCAGAGGGCCATGGTCCCCGTGGGAGCCTCGCAGGAGGACAGGCAGCTCTGAGGCAGGCTGGCTGCGTGGAGGAGGTGGGGCCTGCCAGGTGGAGCAAATGTGGGGAAAGGTATCCCTGGCAGAGGGACCAGCTCGAAGGCAGACCCTGAGGCATGAAATGGCAAGTGATGGGGCCGCTGGGGCTCGGCCCCACTAATGCCGAGGCTGTGGCCCTGGATGGCTGTTGGGAAGTTCCTGGCACTTTATTAAAAATGTCCTAGAGGGAGGGAGGGAATGAGGCAGGGAGACGAGGAGGAGGCTGCTACGGGTCCAGCAGAGGAGGAGAGGGAGTTGGATTGATGGAGAGGACGGCCAGGTTTTAAATTATTATGGATTAAAATTGTAGTCGACACCTACCTGGCACTTTAAGATTTATAAAACTCAAGGTTATCTCATTTGGTCCCCCCAGTAGCTCTGTTAGCCTGCTAGTATTTTCCCATTTCACAGAGGAGGAAACTGAGGTTTAACGAGGCCACCGAGTCTATCAACTGGCCAGTAGCCACTTGGGGAGGAGGCCTCCTGGAGAGCCCAGGGTGGGGCTGAGGCAGGCCGGTGCGGGCACCCGGGGAAGGGCTTGCTCTGGGCTACGGGGCTCGGATACTAAACCTGGGGCGCGTGCAGGTGTGTGGTCTGACCCCCGTCTGTGTTTGGGTCTTCAAAAGGGCCCAGGTGGGACCTGCCTAGAGGTTTCCTCGGGCCTGACTCTGATCCTGGCAGGAGGCCCCAGGGGCGGTGGAGCCTGGAGCTCCAGGGAGCGGGGCAGGAGAGACTCTAGAACAGTGGTTCTCAACCTTGGCTGCACATTAGAATCACCTGGGAATCTTTTTAAAATCCTGATTTCCGGGCCTCATCCTCCAGAAATTCTGTTTCTTTGTTATGGGGTGAGGCCATAACATTACTAACAAAGAAACAGAATTTCCGGAGGATGAGGCCGAGAAATCAGGATTTTAAAAAGATTCCCAGGTGATTCTAATGTGCCGCCACGGTTGAGAACCACTGCTCTAGAACCTGTTCCGCTTTTGGATCTGAATCCAGGCCCCCAGCGCCCTGTCATTTGCTTTGCATTTGTGGCAAGAAGAGGGTCAAGAGGGAGAAGGTCCGAGGGCTGGTGCTCTAACCACTGAGCCATCAGCCAGGTGGCACTTGGCTGGTTTCTGAGGTCAGCTTTTGTTCCTTTGTTTTCCCCTCAGGTCACAGTTACCTGGAGAGACTCCTAAATGTTGAGGTGCCCCAAAAAGTCAGGTGAGTTCAGTTCCAGGTTTTGGGGGCCTTCCTAGGTCTGGGAGGACACACCGGGGCCAGGTTGTCCTGGTGTGCTTAGGATTGGAAGCATTTCTGATGCCCGGCCTTTCCCTCCTGGGCACTGCCCACTGCTGCAGCCCTGGCCCTGCCCCAGTCTGACCAGGAAGTGAGGGGCACGGGGTCAGGTCTTCTTACATTGCCGGTCAGTATCACTTGTCAGCCCTGGCCTGGCCTTAGCCCCTCCAGCCTCATCCTGGGGATGTGGGCTCCATAGGTTGTCAGATCCCAAGGCCTGTGGACGAGCCAGTGCAGCCAGGAGGAGCCACCTGCCAGTCGGGGCGGGAGAAGGGGCTGGGCTGCTCCCTGCTCTGGGATCGCACCCAGTGCTGCTTTGGGCTGGCGCTCCCGTCCTGGGGGCTGCATCCTGCCGGCGCTAACACTAGGCCCACACCTTGCTTTGCAGCAGGGGCCAGTGCCTGGGATGGGACAGGGTGACGGCAGAGCTGCTGGCTTTGCTGGCCCCGTGGTGAGCGGAGAGCAGGCCTCAAAAGAGACGTGGCTGCCCAGGCCCAAGGGGTTGAGGGGGAGCGGGGAGGCAGCTCCCATCCTGAGTCAAGGCCCCGATAGGGGTGGGTCAGGCACATTCAGAGCTGACATCCCTCAGGCAGCAGGTGCTCCAGAGCCCTGCTCCTCCCGTCCTGCCGGGGGCTGTGGGTTTTCGGCCCAGACCAGGGTCTCTGACATGCACCCCTCCCGGGTCTCTCCCTGGGGGTTGGAGGTGGAGCACCTGTGGGCGATTTGGGCTGGTGGGTCTCACAGTGTCTCCTGCTCTGCTTTCAGCCCCGAGGAGGACCCCAGCAAGGAGGCTGAGCCTGTGGTGGAGGCTGAGCCAGAGGTGAGGCGGGCAGGCCAGGGAGGGGAGGGCTCGAGGGCCTTGGGCGTGTGCTCTGTGCTGTGAGTCCCTAAAGTCCTATTATTTTTTTTTCATCTTCACGTGACTATATTTTTCCCATTGGTTTTCTTTTTTAAGGGTGGAAGGGAAGCGGGGGAAGAGAGAGAAATACCCATATGAGAGAGACACATCGATTGGTTGCCTCCCACATGCATCCTGAATGGGGCTGGGGATTGAACCTGCAACCCAGGATGTGCCTTCGACCGTGAATCAAACCCATGACCCTTCGGTGCGCAGGGCAATGGTCTATCTGCTGAGCCACACTGGACAGGGCTAGAGTCTTATTTAAAATTTTTATTTATTTATTTAAAATTTATTTATTTTTTTGTTAATCTTCACCCAAGGATATTTTTCCATTGATTTTTAGAGAGAGTGGGAGAGACACACAGAGAGAAACGTGGCTCTGAGAGACATACCATGATTGGTTGCCTCCCGCACGCATCCGACCAGGGGCGGGGATCTAGCCTGCAACCGAGGTACCTGCCTTTGACTGGATCAAAACCGATCCCTTCAGTTCGCAGGCTGACACTCAGTCCACCAAGCCAAACCGACTAGGGTTTACTTTGAATTTTAGGGGACGTTGGTTAAAGCTGGGGACAGTGAAACAAGGAAGGGCTGGGACAACAGGCGAGGGACTGGCGGGGGGGGGGGGGGAATGAGCCCAGGCTGGGCTGCGCTGGCTCACTAAGAAGTCAGAGAAAAGGGGGCAGGTTCAGGGGGTTTGCCCGGGATACACTGCCGCTGCCCTGGTTGCAAGCCTCGTGGGTAGACCCCTAAAGTCTTGGTTCTTTCCTCAGGTCCCCAAGATTGTCACTGGCACGCCCGGCTCGCAGCCTGCGGCCGGTGGCCAGGACACGCCCTCCGTGGGGCAGCGAGGTGAGTCTTCCTGACCTGCCGTGTGCACATACCCAGCGCCAGGCGGGCCTGGGCCTCGGCCTGCCTTGCTCTCGGGGAGAGGGAAGCCCCATTTTCTGGGCTGATGCTGAAGGTAAATGAGACCCATCCCCCGCCTTTTGGCTGGAGCTGCTGCCAAGTGTCGTGTGAGTGGCCATGGCTGGTTGGTGCAGGAAACGGGGGGCAGGGCCTGATTGGGGCGAGGCCTGGAACGCCACTCCAGGGGCAGTGGTCTTGTTCTGTGCTGGGTCTTGTTTTGTCCTTGGCACTGGCTCACTTCCCACCTTTGTGGGTCCCTGTCTACAGGGAACAGGAGTGCCCTAGGCTCTGCCATAGGTGCCTGGGGTCCAGCTCCCGTCTCCCTGGTGGGGAGAAAGAGTGCTGTAGTTGCGGGGTCTTGAACTTGGCTTCCCCAGTGACCCCGGCCGGGTCAGGGACGATGGCCATGCCGGCCCCACAGCTCCCAGGGGCTGCAAGGCCCCTTTGGAATGCAGGGAGCGGGAGAGCTCCGAGCTTTGTCCTGGCTGTGAAACAACATGTACCCATCCCCTCCTGTTTGGACGCTCATGGGAGCCCCGCCCTCCTGTCACGTGGGCTCCAGCTGAGGGCCAGGAGGAGGGGGTTGGGAAGCTGTCAGTGGCCTGGGAGAGCCTGCACCTTCCACAGGCTTCCGCTGCTGCAGGGTCCCCCAGCTCAGCCCTGGTTTGTCCTGCAGTTCTCACAGGCCCGGCTGGGGGTGAGCGGTCCATGGGCCGGGGATGCTGTGCTGGCTCTGGGTGTCCACAGATCTGCCTAGGCTGATGCTTCTGCCCCGGGCCACCCTGGGGTCTGCCACGGCTGTGCCAGTGGGCCCCTTCCCGACCCGCCATGCTGTCCCTGCTCCCTCACTGAAATTGCTGTCTTCACAGAGGCCAAGACCCACCAAACAGATGGCCCCACGGAGCCACCGCAGAGTGTCAGGTTTGTATCGGGGAAGGGGGGTGGGCCACTGTTCCGAGGGGCCCAGAGCGCATGAACCTCGAGTCCTGTTGGGGAGGATGGGCCTGTGGTCAGGGGCTGGTGCTCTGACCCGATGAAGGAGGCAGCTTGATGCTGGGGAGTCTGGCCTGGGAGGGAGTGTCCAGATCCTAGACCCCATCCTTCTGTGTCCTCCTGGCCGTGTGACCTTGGACTGGCCACTTCCCTTTCTCTGCCTGGGCAGTGGAGGGGCGGTCAGGGAGACCCCACCTCTGCCGCCTAGAATCCAATGGGCTGGTCCCGGTTTTCTTCATGGGGTGAACTTTCATGGGGTGTGGCTAGGGCTCTGGAGGGGGTGCCCGGGTCAGCCCTGTGATGCTGCTGCCTCCGTGCCTGCAGGAGGAAGCGCAGCTACAAGCAGGCTGTGAGTGAGCTCGACGAGGAGCAGCAGCTGGACGAGGAGGAGCTGCAGCCCCCCCGGAGCAAGACCCCTTCCCCTCCCTGTCCGGCCAGCAAGGTGAGTGGGCGTCGGCCCACCCTCAGGGCCTGGGCCCGCCCTGAGTCCTGACGCTGACCCATCCGCAGGCGGTGCGGCCTCCCCGGACCTTCCTGCACACCGTGCAGAGGAACCAGATGCTCATGACCCCGACGTCCGCCTCCCGCTGCAGCGTCATGAAATCCTTCATTAAGCGCAACACTCCCCTGCGCATGGACCCGAAGGTGAGGGAGCCCGTGCCCCGAGCTGAGCTCTGCCAGAGGGGCTGCCTGGCCACAGGCTCCTGGCTGGCCCTGAGGCTCTGGCTGGCCCCGAGGCTCCTGGCTGGCCCTGAGGCTCTGGCTGGCCCCGAGGCTGCTGGGAGCAGTGCGTCTGCGCCCAGGCAGGTGTGACCTGGCACTGGCCCACGGCCGGCTCAGGCCTCTTTGGCCATGGGCTGCCTCGACATCTGAGATTGTCCTGAACTCTTGGGTTCTGTGCTGTGGCCGAGAGGCTTGGCCATCTCAGTGTGGCCCCTGGGCTGGGAAGTAGCGGAATTGGCCTAGCAGGCCCCCGCCCTGCCCCCCATTCCACACCCCAGTGCCTGGAGGGTTAAGGTGAGGGACACGCTGGTGGGATGTGGGCTGGGTGAGATGAGAGGGTGCGGCCCGAGCAGACGCCCTGGCATAGCCAGGAGCCTGGCCAGCTTCCAGGACTTCCCCTGGCTGGCATTAACTCGGCTTTTCCCTGTCTCCTCTCCTCCACAGTGCAGCTTCGTTGTAAGTAAAACCTCTTCCTGTCCTTAACCTCGCTCCGCCCAGCACTTGCTGCTGTAACCAGCCTTGCACACTGACCACGCGCAGAGGCACTAACACTCAAAGGGGAGCTGTAAGGGCGGCGGGCGGTGAACCCGGGGCGCTGGGGCCCTGCTGGGCGCGGCCTCCTCCCCCCATCTGCCTCTGCCTCTGCCTCTGCCTCTGCCTCTGCCTGCTGCCAGGAGGAGGTGTGTTAGGGCCTCCCTGAGGCAGAGGAAGCACAGGGTGTGTGACCTGCAGCTGCCACAGGCCACAGCGTGAAGTTCCCCACAGCCACCTCCCTCCCTCCTGCCCAGCCCTGGGCTTCCTCTCGGGGTCTGAGCTGAGGTTTATTGGGCCACACACCTGAGCTACCACCGGAGGGCAGGGCGGAGCAATGGGTGCTGGAAGGCCAGGCAGGTGACAGGGGGGCTGTCAGCAGTGGTCTCTGGAGAGGAGGCCACAGAAGCTGGTCTCTTCTCAGACACCTCAGGGCTGGGCCCAGCCGGGAGCTGGGAGCACAGAGCTGGGATCTGCTGGCCGAATCCTGGCTCCCCGGGGCTCCACCTTGCACAGCGGCAGCTGCTTCATTGCCAAGTTCCCACCGAGGGCCCGAGGGCCTCGCAGCTGGCCGTGGGCTTGGCAGATGAAGGGCTTCCAAGCAGGTGGACAGGTGGGCCCTGAACTGGCCTCTCCTGCGAGGAGGCTGCTCTCTGGGTGGCCATGGCGAGGGCTTACCTTCCAATTTGCCAGCAAGCGGGCTGGGAGCCCTTCATGCCTGCTTCTCTGCCAGGCCCCTGCCGGGCACCGAGGCCCAGAGCTGTGGACCAGACTCGGACTGTTGACCCCACAGGGACCTGTGCCCCGTCCCGACTGAACGGGGCCCTGCAGGCTCAAGGGATGGCCGAGCGGTCTGGGAAACGGCCTTTTCCTGCTTTGGGGAGCCCAGGCCCCTGCCCAGGGCATCTGGTGGGGGGAGGACAGTCCTCAGGAGACAGGGTCCTCGCTAGGTCCCAGGGCCTTGGGCTGGTTCCTAATCTCTGGGCGTCAGTGTCCTTGGCCCCGCACAGAGATCGGGTGACCAGAAAGTCGTGTCCAGAAGCCAGCACAGGGCTTGGCGTGCAGGGTGACTGCTTGTTGAAGCTCTGAAGGCAGGACAGGGACAGTCCAGCCCTCCGTCGGGCGGGGCAGTGCGGAAGCACCTTCTATGATACGAACAGCTGTCTGTGAAACTCACAGTGCGACTCCGAGTCCTCTGGCCTGTGCTGGGGATGGTAGCTCAGCTTTTGGGGCAAAAACCTGTTTTGCTGAAGGCGGGAGCCTGTACACAGGCTCTCGGGGCAGGAAGAGGCGGCGGCACCCGCTTTCGCTTCCCAGGTGCTTTCCCCACAGACAGCAGGCGGTGTGATGGCGCGAGGACCAGCCTCCTGCTGGTCTGTGGGTCCGGCCCATTGGAGAGAGAGCCAGCCAAAGGCCACCTAATCCCCCCCGGGGGGACCCCCAAACCCGCAGCCTCCTCCAGGGCCTTCCCGCACCCACTCCGCCTCCATGGCTCATTTTTTCTCTTTCTCTGTCTTCAAGAAAAGAAATATTTTTATGTTAAAAATGTACAGTGAAGTTTCTGTTGAAAATTATACGCTGAAACCTATGTTTTGTGAAGGTCCACATGAGCATTTTTAGTATTCCATTTTAATTTGTCTGTTGTGATGTTGACTATTTCATTTTACAGTTTTTCGCTGGTTGCTCTAGGCGTTACATACTTTCACAGTCACTTTATTTTTTTATTTTTAAATTTATTTTTATTTCAGAGAGGAAGGGAAAGGGAGAGAGAGATAGAAATATCAATGATGAGAGAGAATCATTGATTGGCTGTGTCTTACATGCCCCCGCACTGGGGATTGAGCCCATAACCCAGGCATTTACCCTTGACCAGAATCGATCCCAGGACCCTTCAGTCCGAAGGCCGATGCTCTATCCACTGAGCACACCGGCCAGGGCTTTCCCAGTCGCTTCGATCTCAGTTCAGTTGCAATTAGAAATCTCACTCTCCCCGCTGTGTGCATTCTTCTCTTACACGCCACAGCCTCATACATCAACTGCCCTGCCAGGCTGTCACCAGTCCTGCTCCCACTGTCACATGGTCAAGAACTCGAGGGAAAACGGTCCATCGTATCTAACCAGAGACTTACCATCCTTACTGTTCTTTAGTTCTTATGTCTCACGGTTCCTTCTGGTATTCCTTTCTGTCGGGAGGACTTCCTTTAGTAATTCTTTGAGAGGGAGTCTGCTGGCAACAAATTCTCCAGGTTTTTTTTTTTGGTGTTCTTTTTTTAATCCTCACCCTATGACATTTTTCCATTGATTTTTTAGAGAGAGTGTAAGAGAGGGAAAGACAGAGAAATATCAATGTGAGAGAAACACGTCGATTGGTTGCCCCCTCCCTGCACGTGCCCCATCCAGGGCCTGGGCTGTGGAAGAGCCTGCAGCCTAAGTATGTGCCCTTGACTGGAATTGAACCCGGGACCCTTCGGTCCACAGGCTGACGCTCTATCCACTGAGCCAAACTGGCGAGGGCTGTCTAGTTTCTTCATTTCTGAAGGATGTTGTCACTGAATGCAGATAGTTCTTAGTGACCAGTTCTTTGCTCTCAGCACTTTACCCATGTGGTGCCACTTCCTTCTGGCAGCCATCGTTTCTGATGAGAAGTTTTCAGTCATTCAGATCGTTGCCCCACCTCACCCCCACCCTTAAGTAATGTGTCTTTGTTTGTGCCTGTTTTTGAGAATTTTTCCCTTTGGGTTAAGTTTTCAGCTGTGTGATTATGATGTGGCGAGACATGGCTTTCCTTGGATTTATCCTAGTTGGGTTTCGATGACCTCCGTGAATCTGTAAATTTATGTCTTTTACCCAATTTGGAGCGTTTCCAAGCCGTTATTTTTCCACACTTTCCCCTGCATTGCACTCTTCCCGTTGTGAATGACGATGGCACAAGCGATAGACCTTTGGTGCCATCTCAAGGTTGCCTCAGGCTTATTAATTTTTCTTCCATATGTTTTCTCTGTGTTCAGAGTGGATGCATGTTATTAATTTATCTGCATCTGCCCTTGGACCCACCCACTGCCTTTAGTGCAGGGATTGTACTATTAGTTCTAAAATGTCCATCTTGCTCTTCCTCGGATCTCCTGCTGGCCGAGATGACTCCTTTCCCGCTGTCTTGAGAATGCTGTGATCACTTGTTACAGCGCACACACAGCGTAAACAGGTTGCAAAGCACAGTCAGATTCCCAGTCTCGTTCTTCCTTCTCCTTCCCAATGCACTTGAACATAGGTATCCTCAGAGCGTACATCCAATTTTGAACCTATTTTTTTGTGCTGCCCACAGTTTGGCAGGGCTAAGTCGAGGGCCTTAGGTGTCCTGAGCAGAAAGACGAAGGAAGGCCTCAGCCTGAGTGGCAATGGAGGGTGTTTGGGGGTGACTCTGCCCTCAGAAGCAGTCTGATGCTGCTGCCCATCTCGAGGCTGTGGGCTCTGGGGGGTTGTCCTGGGCCAGCCATGCCCCTGGCCCAGCCCTGGGCCGTCCTCCTCACACCCCCTCCCACCCAGGAGAAGGAGCGGCAGCGCCTGGAGCAGCTGCGGCGGAAGGAGGAGGCGGAGCAGCTCCGCAGGCAGAAGGTGGAGGAGGCCAAGCGGCAGCGGCTGGAGGAGGTGAAGCTGTAAGTGGCCCAGGTCCCGGCCCTGGGCGGCCCAGGCCGTGCTGGGCTCCCCCTGACGGCCCTGTGCTCACAGGAAGCGGGAGGAGCGCCTGCGCAAGGTGCTGCAGGCCCGGGAGCGGGCGGAGCAGATGAAGGAGGAGAAGAAGAAGCAGATTGAGCAGAAGTTGGCTCAGCTGGATGAGAAGACCGAGAAGGTGCGGGCCCTGGGCTGGTGGGCGGCCAGGTTTCAGTGGGCTGTTCCCTGCTGGGGCCCGAGGGTTAGAACTGGACCCTCATAAGTTAGGGGCTTGACGCCCTGGGCGCCTCTCCTCTGCGTCCAGGGCCTGGAGTTGGTTCTGCGCCCCCCAAGGGCGGAGGTGTAAGCAGCAGCCCTTGGCGAGTGGGTGGCTGGTGCTCTGGGCAGGGCTGGCGCCAGGCGCCCCTCCCTGGGCTGTGAGGGACGAGCGGGTTTGCAGGGGCCTTGGGTGCCTGTCACAGTTCTGAGACCCGCTCTAGGGTTGAGTGAGGAGGGCTGCTCTCACGGGCACATGTGGGTGGGCTCTGCAGGCCAAGGAGGAGCGATTGGCGGAGGAGAAGGCCAAGAAAAAGGCAGCGGCCAAGAAGTTGGAGGAGATGGAGGCGCGCAGGAAGCAGGAGGAGGAGGCACGGAGGCTCAGGAGGCTGCAGCAGGTGCGATGCAGGGGGCGGGCGTGGGCGTCCAGGAGGAGGGGCGGCAGGTGGGCGCTGCCTGAGCCCCTGAGGGCTGCTGGGCACACCCCACTTGGTTGGCTTAATTCTGGTGGCGCTTGTGGCATCCAGCTCTGAGGAGGATTAACAAACACGTTGGAGATGGCACTTTGAGGGTTCAGACATGGACTCTAAGCCAGACTTCCGGTCTCAGCTCTGCCCCTTGTTAGCCGCGTGGCCCGCACAGGCCACTGGACCTCTCGGTGCTTTGGGTCCTTCCGGTGGCGGTGGGATCTACTCGGTAGGGCTGCTGTGAGGGTGGGACGGTCACCTGTACGAGTGGGGACCTACTTCTTCCTTGGAGCTGTCGATCTTACGACCCTGGGGAACACGAGTCCGTCGGATTGTGACACTCACGGCTAAGTTTGCTGAGTGTGTGCTCCGTGCCAGGCACTGTTCTGGGAATGTGAGGTGCAGGTATTCGTGTTTTTGTCCCCATTTGATCGATGAGGAAACCAAGGCCAGAGGGCTTAAAAGGTAGCCCAGTGTCTCAGCGAGTGCGTCCGGCTCCCGTCTGTGCCTTAACTACCAAACCTGCCGCAGAAGCAGTTGCTGCAACATGCCTTTCCGGCTGGTGGCGGTGATTCCGTGATGCCTGGTGTGGGGCCACCCTGGCTCAGCCCCTGACCGTCTCTGATGCCTCCTTCCCAGGCCTGGCCTGAGCCCCTGACCTTGTTCTGCGTTCTCAGGAGGAGGAAGAGAGGCGACACCAAGAGCTGCTGCAAAAGAAGAAGAAGGAGGAGGAGGAGGAGCAGGAGCAGGAGCGGCTGCGGAAGGCGGCCGAGGCCAAGAGGCTGGCGGAGCAGCGGGAGCAGGAGCGGCGGAGGGAACAGGAGCGGCTCCAGGCCGAGAGGTGAGGGAGCCGGAGGGCCAGGCTGGCGGGGGCAGCCCCTGGGGGCCCAGGCGGCGTCCTGCCACGTGTGTGTGTGTGTACACGCGAGACCGAGCGGCCCCCTGGGGCAGCTTCCCTTGGGCTTGGCAAAAGAGGGTCACGCTTCCCTTGGCTCCGCACCCAGAGGTCTGCAGCCCGAATGTGGTGGTGGCTCTGGGAGGGGAAGGTGTGACGGGCGGGCTCACTTGGGACTCTCCTGTCCTGCCTCCAGCCGGTGTGCTGCCCCCTTGGTTCATTTTGTCCTCAGCTGACAGGGTGGGGTGGGGGTGTGTGTGCATTTGAGCAGGAGTTCTTTGAGGTGCACTGCAGAGCCCACTAACCGTGCCTCCTCTGTGGTGATGAGAACTCAGCTCCCCCGCCCGCCCCCATCATTTCTGACTGCC
The DNA here is from genome assembly GCF_000412655.1 of Myotis brandtii. Classification (NCBI taxonomy): domain Eukaryota; kingdom Metazoa; phylum Chordata; class Mammalia; order Chiroptera; family Vespertilionidae; genus Myotis; species Myotis brandtii. The sequence goes on along the minus strand of NW_005353800.1, from coordinate 16,771 downwards.
CCCCTTGGTATCCATGGCAGCAGAGCCTGGGTCTGGAGCTCTCAGAGGCAGAGGTCTCTGTGCGGGCAGGACCCGCAGCCAGCCCTGCGAGCGGAGTGGGGAGTGGAAGCCGGGGCCTGAGCCGCAGGGGCCTGCTCCCTGTGCTTAAGTTTCTAAGTTACTGATTTTATATGGAAAGAAACGTTGATTTGTTCCACTTATTTATGCCTTCATTGGCTGATTCTTTTTATGTTTTTAGTTTTTGATTTCAGAGAGGAAGGGAGAGGGAGAGAGATAGAAACATGATGAGAATCATTGATCGGCTGCCTCCAGCATGCTCCCTACTAGGGATCAAGCCTGCAACCCAGGCATGTGCCCTTGACCAGAACCAAACCCTTCAGTCCGAAGGCCGATGCTCTCCACTGAGCCAAACTGGCTAGGGCCATTGGTTGATTCTTGTGTGTGCCCTGACCCAGGATCGAACCCGCAACCTTGGTGTAGCGAGACGACGCTCTAACCACTGGAGTGACCTGGCCAGGGCTCCCTGTGCCTCTTGATTGACACCAAGGTGTCCTGGTCCTGTGGCAGAGTCAGAGACGGGTCTGGGCGGGACAAACGGTGGGGTGACAGTTGATGTGGCTTTAGGATGGCATGTGTGCCACCCAATGCCAGGGTCTTCATGGGGGTGACGGGTAAGGGTCGTAATGGTTGGCAGCGGAGGTGGGTGCTGCGCTCCACACTCCACACGTGTTTCTTGTCGAAGCCTCGAGTGAAGGCCCTGTGGCGTAGGAACCAGCAGCTCCCCCTCCCAGAGGGGGGCAGGCGCAGAGGGTTAAAGGCCTCGCTCAAGCCACAGCTGTAAGTGGAGGTGGCGCCAAAGCCCAATAACGGCCCAGCCCCGCTTCACGCCAGGCTCGGAGCCCAAGGCCCCCCTGTGGGCGGGACCGTCCGAGGTAGCTCAGGTTTTCTCACCTGATTCTCGGGGCGACTGGAGGGAAGGTGCCAGGATCCCTGCTGTGCAGCAGGCAAGACTGCGGCTCAGACCTACGTCAGCTGGAAGCGGGGCCAGGTTTGGTGACCCCGAAGCCGCGTGCTCCCTGCCCCTGGCTGTGCGCTTTCCAGTCCCTGGAGCACAGGCGCGGCGGTGGGCCCTTGGCTGCTGTGCCCGTTCTGCCATTCCGCCTTCTCGGCCAGCGCCATGGGCCCGGCTTCCCTGGCAGGGATGGGAACCGAGCCAGGGCTCAGCTTCCTGCCCTGACAGGCCCGTGCTTGGTCCTCAGGGAGCAGCAGGAGAGGGAGAAGGCCCTGCGGCTGCAGAGGGAGAGGCTGCAGAGGGAGCTGGAGGAGAAGAAGAAAAAGGTACAGGCAGCCAGGGGTTGGGCTCGCTCGGGTCTGTGCTGAGCTTTGGGCGGGGAGCCCTGACATGGGGGCTCCGGGGCGGGAACTGCCTTGCTTGGCCGTGTGGGGTGGGCCGGGGGTCGGGCAGAGCACATACACTCGGTCCCTAACCCCCGGCCGGCTGCTGGTCCCAGGAAGAGCAGCAGCGTCTGCAGGAGGAGCAGGAGAAGAAAGCCAGGGAGGCTGCCGCGGCCAGCAAAAGCCTGAACACGACCGTGGACGTGCAGGTGAGGCTGGGCCCCGGGCAGCGAGGAGCCCGGGTTCTGATTCTTCTCTTTCCGGAGCTGGGGGCCTGGTCGGATCTAAGGACCCTAAGAAAGGGAGGCCGCAGGGGGCCAGTAGTTCACTGTTCTGGATACGCGTGTTCTTTCTTAATCTTAAAATAGAATTTGTTTTTTTAAGAAGAGAAACTTAAACTTTATATAGGGTGTCCCAAAATTCACGCAAGAAGTAATTTTGATAGAAAACACAGGTTTATAATTAAAAATTGTAAATTTTTTATGGATTCATAAAGTATACAGTATAGGGTTATTTATGGAATAGCACATCGGGTAAATGGCCTCCACGGCTTTGCTGGCACATACGCAAAGCCGTGGTCTTCATTGGTCTTCATTGTCCCTGCTCCTGGGCCATAATTGGTACTTGGTCATGCTTATCAAATTGAAGGGATTGAAATCAAAGGGCAACAGATATTAGAATCTGATTCAATAAACCAAGTAAAATTAGGCTTTTATTTTTTTGTTGTTGTTGTTAATGCTCATGCAAAATTCAAATCTTGCGTGAATTTTGGGACACCCTATAAAAGAGTAGAAAGTAAAGGAGCCTCAGATGAAAGCGCTGTGTTTTTACATGCCTAAACATTATGGACAGTTCTGAGTGGACAGGACTGTACCTCCTGTCCTAGTCCCTGGCTGCGGAGACCGGTGGCTGAAGCGAGCATTGAGACAGGACTGCCAAGGCCAAGGCGCCCGCAGAGTCCGTGTCTGCGGGGCGCTTCCTGGTTCACAGACAGCTCTTCCCGCTGTGCCCTCGGAGGTGGGGGGGAGGGGGTTAGGGGAGGAGACAGAGCTCTGGAGCCTCTGTTTGAAGGGCACTGATCCATCCACGAGGGCTCCACCCGAATCACCTGAGCACCCCCCGGAGGCCCCCCTCCTGATCCCATCGTGTGGAGGGAGGGGGGTTAACAGATTTGGGGGGGACACAAGTACAGTCAGTCCTCGGGTAACGTCGGAGATCCGTTCCTACGGCGACGTAACGCGATTTTCACCGTAAGTGGGAACCCACCTCCATAAGCACCTACGTCACTCACATGGAGCACAGACACAGCAGGACTGAAGGGAAACAGTGAAACAATTTAAAAGAAAGATAACAATTCCTGACCTTTACTTGTGGAAAATAAATAAGAAGCATAAAGCACATGTGTACATATGTCGAAATGACGGAACTTTTTTTTTTATAAATAAGTGGGAGGTGGCGACGTAACCACGAAAGGACGAACCCGAGGGCTGCCTGTATTTACTCCAGTGCATGCCACTTGGCAGCTTGATATTTTTTCCTCCGTTTTTTAGAATATGTTGTACACCGATGTCGGCACTTGTAAGTCTCTCCTTTTTGACTGTACCGGCTGCTGGTACCAGCGCCTGCTCACAGGCCCTTAGGTGACTTCCGGTTGGGCGCTCTACAAGCAGCATGTTATGAGGGAGGGTTTCAGCGCAGCACAGGAAGTGTCAGGCCACGGGGTTCCCAGGGGTCCCCAGGCGCTGTGCACAGAGACATGCGGACCTGGAGGGACGTCCGCAACTGCCACATGAAGCAGGCGGAGGCCGGTTGTGTATGGTGTGACTTTACTTGGCCCTGAGCCTTTTGACTTCTCCTGTGACAGGAGGGGAGGTGGCCGGGCCCCAGCCCCTCGGAGGGGGAGGGGCGCTGATGCCCTCGTTTACTTTCCCAGTCTCCAGCTTGTACCTCCTATCAAATGACGCCACAGGGGCACAGGGCTCCCCCCAAGATCAACCCGGACAACTACGGGATGGACCTGAATAGCGATGACTCCACCGATGATGAGTCGCATCCCCGGAAGCCCATCCCCTCCTGGGCCAGAGGTGAGCAGGGCCCGGAGCTCTGGGTCCTGGTCCTCACTGTGCCTTCGGGCCCTGGAGGGAGGGGCTGGGCCGGTGTGGTGTTGGGAGGCTGTGGTGCCTGCACCCGCCTGGGACGCGCTCAGGGAAGAGTGGGGCCCTGTCCCCTGGGCTCGCCCCTGGAGCAGATGCTGACGCCCGTGTTCTCACCAAGCACATGCACGTGGGGCTGGCCGAGGGCACCTGGTGCTGGGTGTTCCGGCTCTAGGCCCTCCTCGCAGGCCTGCCCCTCCTTGCGGGCGATGAGACTTGGGCCTAAGTAAGCAGCGTGGGGTGGATAGAGCCCCGAGAGGTGATGGGGCTTAGCAGCGCCCCGAGCTCCGGTGGGAGATCCCGCTGGGGAGGCAGGGAAGCCCGCGGGGGTGGGCACTGGAGCAGGATTTGACCTTGCGGTTCACGGGCCCCAGCGCTTAAACAGGATGTGGGTGAGTGTGACTGCGGCCTGGGCCGGGTGTGCAGCCTGCGGCAGTGGAGCGGGCGTGCATACAGTGGTGCTCGTGCATACAGTGGTGCTCGGCAGAGTGCAGGGCTGGGCCGGCAGCTGCAGCAGGCAGCTTGCTCTTGGGACTGCCGCCTCATTTCAGCCCCACAGTAGCCCGGCTCCCTAACGGCCAGCATCGGTCACTTGGGAGGTGTTAGCAGGGGTCCTTGTGGCCAGGGACCCAGGGGACTAGCAAAGCCACCTGACTAGTTGACCGTCAGCTTAAACTCCTTTTTCTCATCTGTGAAATGGGCATGATAATAGCACCAGCTGAGAAGGGTTATTGAGGAAGAAGTTAGCACACTGAAGGCCTGGTGTAGAGCAAGCTGGCACACCTTCCCCCTGGTCCTCCCTGATGGCCCCCTCTGTCTGCACCCCCACCTCGGGGCCTGAGCGACTGGCTGCCGAGATAAATAGCTGCGCACAGGAGTCGAGGGCGGGCGGCATCATAGGCTTAAGTTCTGAGCTTGGCTCGAAACCCTGGCTCTGCCAGTTACTAGCCGGGTGCCTTTGGGCCCAGCTCACCACTATAAAATGGGGAGAAGGAAGGATGGGCTCCAGGTGGGTGTGGGGTAATGAGAGCCCGGCCCCTGTGAGCGCCTGAGGACCAGCGTGCAGATGCGGCTGCCGGACGATGGCAGGAGAGGGTGATGGTGTTTGGTGGGGGCGGGAGGAGCAGGGCTCCGAGGAGCTGGCCTGGCAGCAGGTGGGGCCTGCTGGCGTGGAGAGTGCACGGGGATCCCCAAGGCAGTGACCCAGCCCTGTGTCCCCTGCAGGTGCCCAGCTCAGCCAGGCCATCCTCCACCAGTACTACCACCCCCCGAACCTGCAGGAGCTCTTTGGCACCATTCGCCAGCTGGACTTGGAGGACATCTTCAAGAAGAGCAAGCCTCGCTACCACAAGCGCACCAGCTCCGCCGTCTGGAACTCGCCACCTCTGCCGGGCCCCCGGGTCCCCAGCAGCCTGACCTACAGCCTGAAGAAGTTCTGAGGCAGGCCCCTCTGTCTGTCTGTCATGTCTCCGTTGGTCTGTGCCCTCCTGCCTTGTGTTCTGTCCCTGAGGGTGGTTCTGTATGTTCTATAAATGTTCTGGTGGCCCCGGCTGTGTGGAGGCTGCACATGGTGTGCGTCTGTGGAAGTCCCGGGCCAGCCCACGTGGCCCGCCGGCAGCATTCTGTAAATAGGTTGCAATAATTTAGCCTGGACTCTAACAGGTAGATTAATAAAGTTCATTCCTTTAAGCCTGCTGTGGGTTTTGTGAAGACCGGGGGCCTCCGCTGACCCTGGCCCCTGGCTCTGCCGCCGTGTGTCATGGGCCACCAGAAGGGCTGGGGCAGGGGGCCACGCATTGTGCCTTGTCCTTGTGCTTCAAGGTCACGGTCCCACCTCCAGAGATGAGATGCGGTGGGTGCTTATGCTGCCTTCCCTGGGCGGCCCTGAGAAACACTGCTGCTCTCAGGATGGGCAGGTGCAGATCCTTCCTGTGTTTCTGGGGAGCTCCCTGTTTGTAAGGGGGGTGCTATTCCCTGGGAGAGGCCTGGGGTTGAGGTCCGGAGAACTGGCTCTTGATGCAGCTCCGCCCCTTAAGGCAGTCCCTCAGCCCCTCGCTGCGTGGATGGTGACGGGTTGAGCTCCTTCACAGGAGCAGAAAGGGATGAGGAGAAAGGAGATGGCTCTTCAAACTACCTCGGGCCCGTGCTTGCCAGCAGTTGAGATGTTTTCCAACAAAACCAGGAAGCTGCTAATGAAATGCTTAATGCTCATGGGAGCCGGCCCTGGTCCTGCCCGGAGCTGCCAGCTGAGTTCTAGATGTGTGAGGGCGCCCCTTGTCCGCTGCCGCTCCAGCCCCCGGTGGGCCAGGGGCCAGGTCAAGCCGCAGCCAGTCCTGTGCAGTCTGATTGGAACCCACCCAATGGAAAGGCCCGTTGTCCCCACTGCTCTGCTGGGGGCAGAGTGAAGGCGCCGCCACAGGCCTGAGGGCCCGCGAAGCTGCAAGTACTACGATGACCCTTGACAGAAAACGCCTGCTGACTCCTTTAGAGCTCAACCCAGGCTGCATTCAGGAGTGCTTTTAACAAGGAGGAAGTGGGCGTCCATGGTTGCTGAAATCTAGAGGACCCCACCCATGGCCACGCAAACATTTTACACTTCCTTCAAATTCGGTGCACAGTTCAAGTTGATTCCATATATTCTCTGACTAGAAACTTGTGTTGAGTCAAATGGTGAGTCACCATGTCAAAATCTTACTTCCTCTGAGCGTGTTTCTATCGTGTTTTAGAAAAAGGTAGTTGCCGTTGTTCTGCATCCTCGTCGGCACTTGGTGTTGTCAGGATTTCTCATTTTAGCCACTTTAATAGATGCGTAGTGAAAGCTCACTGTGGTTTTCATTTTCGTTTTCCTAACGGAATGATGGTGAATACTTTTCATGTGCTTATTTACCATCTGTGTATCTTTGATGACGTGTCCAAATCTTTTGTTCATTTTTTGTTTTTAAATTTGTTTTGCCTTTTAATTATTTTTGTTCTTTTCTAACTTTTTTTTCTTTTTTGTTCATTTTTGCATTGGGTAATTTTCTTACTGTTGTGCCAAGGACTTTTATGGGTTATGTGTTATGGGTTATGGGTACAAATTGGTTGTCAGCTACGTGATTGCAATATTTTCTCCTGGTCTGCAGCTTGTCTCTTCACTTAACGGGTTTTCAGAGAGCAACAGTTTTTATTTGGGTGAAATCCAGTTTATCAAATTGTTTTCTTACATGGATTATGCTGTTTGTGGCATGTCTAAGAAATCTTTGTCTAGCCTCAGTTCTTGATTTTCTTCTAAATGTTTTATAGTTTAACATTAAATTTACATTTATGATCTATTTCGAGTTAATTTTTTCAAAGTGTGAGGTTTATGGTTTTTGTTTGGGGACACGTGAATGGATGTCCACTTGTTCCAGGACCCTTTGTTGAAAAGACTATTCTTTTTGCACTGAATTTCTTTTGTATCTTGGTCAAGAATCAATCAGCCATTTTAATATAGGTTTATTTCTAGACTTGGTATTCTCTTCCATTGGTCTATGAGTCTCTCCTTTTGCCAATAGTACATGGTCAAGATTACTGTAGCTTTTTGTGTCTTAAAAACCTGGTAGTGTTCCCTAATGGGTTTGGCTCAGTGGATAGAGTGTTGGCCTGTGGACTGAAGGGTCCTGGGTTCAATTCTGGTCAACGGCATGTACCTTGGTTGTGGGCTCAATCCCTACTAGGGGGCGTGCAGGAGGCAGCTAATTGATGTTTCTCATCGATGTTTCTAACTATCTTTCTCCCTTCCTCTATGTAAAATCAATAAAATATATTTTTAAAAAAATCTGGTGGTGTGATTCCTACTTTATTCTTACAAAATTATTTTGGCTTTTCCTCCTATGTAAGTTTTGCCTTCCTTTGTAAATTTCAGAATCAGCTTATCTATACAAAAGCCCTACTGGGATTTTCACTGGAATTGCATTAAGTCTATAGGATAAGTTTGGGGAGAGTTCAAATATTTATGATGGTGAATCTTCTAAACCTTGAACATGACATATCTCCACTTATTTCCATTTTTTTGTTTGTTTCTTTCACCAGCGTTGTGTAGTTTCAGCTACAGATTCTGTACAAGTTTTATTGGATTTAGAGCTAAGTATTTATTTTCTTGGAGCTATTGTAAATGGTGTTGTTTTCCTAATTTTGGTTTCTACTTGTTCACTGGTATATGGACCATAACAGTTAACTTTTGTGTGTTGACCTTCTATCTTATGATGCAGTGAAAGCTGTACTTAGAGGGAAAATTATAGCACTAGATGCTATGTTAGGGGAAAAAAAGTCTCATATCAGTGACCCCAGCTTCCACTTAAGAAAAAGAAGAGCAAATAAAAGTATAAGCAGGAGAAGAGAAATAATAAAAGTAGAGCATAAATCAATGACACTGGAAAAAAGTAATAGCCCTAACCAGTTTGGCTCAGTGGATAGAGCGTCGGCCTGCAGACTGAACGGTCCCAGGTTCGATTCCGGTCAAGGGCATGTATCTTGGTTGCTGGGCACATCCCCAGTAGGGGGTGTGCAGGAGGCAGCTGATCGATGTTTCTCTCACATCGATGTTTCTAACTCTCTATCCCTCTCCCTTCCTCTCTGTAAAAAATCAATAAAATATATTTTTT
>NW_005353800.1:7326-8225 GCF_000412655.1 Myotis brandtii | reverse complement strand
ACTGGACTGGAGGGCCGGAACAAAAGCATGGATGGAGTGTTTGTGTGAACTAATATAAATTCAAAGTAAACATCATTACATAAAAGGGTACGGTCTTTTTTTTTTTTTAGTTTTATTCATTTCAAGCGGGCCGTAGTTTGCCCACGGCTGCTCTAGGCTAAATCCTTTTAGTGGTAAATGTTATCATTTATTCAAGAAAGAAAGACTGCCAATTCTACACTACCTCTCCCAGGAAATTGAAGAGGAAAGAATACTTCCCACTCCATCTATGAGGCAAACCGACATTGTTGGGATCCCTAAGCCAGACAAAGATATTGTAAGGAAAACCAGACAGTTATTCTTCATGAACATCATCATAACAATTTTAAAGAAATTTCTAGCAAGTCATCCATTAAAAGGGATAATAAATCTTAATCAAATAAGTTTATCTCCATAATATAGATTGAACATTTGAAAGTCAACTAATACAATTTACCATATCAATACATGAGGAAAACTACGTGATTAATAAATGCTGAAGGTGGCTTTGACAACTCAGTAATTTATGATAAAAGTTCTAGGCAAATTATAATTAGAGGGAGTTTCCTTGGTTTGATAAAACTCATTAAAAAAAACTCTCTACCAAACATCATGGTGCATTCCTCCCAACAAGCTCAGTGCAAGGATGTCCAGTGCCATTGCTTCTGAACATTTAAAAAAATATATATTTTATTGATTTTTTTTACATAGAGGAAGGGAAAGGAATAGAGATCTAGAATCATCGATGAGAGAGAAACATTGATCAGCTGCCTCCTGCACATCCCCTACTGGGGATGTGCCCGCAACCCAGGTACATGTCCTTGACCGGAATTGAACCCGGGACCCTTCAGTCCACAGGCTGACGCTCTATCCACTGAGCC
>NW_005353800.1:5883-7270 GCF_000412655.1 Myotis brandtii | reverse complement strand
TCCCTCCGCTACGCTCACCAGCCAATCAGAGTGAGTATGCAAATTAACCTCATCGCCTCCATGGAGACTGGCAGCAGGTAGGAGGCAGCTCCCAGCACAGCCCGCTTGGCCGTTGCTGCGACGACCGGGAGCAGGGAAGCACGGCCCGCAGGCACCTCCCAGCACCGCCCGCTTGGCAGTCACTGCGGTGTGGAGCAGGCAGGCCCTGCAGAGAGCAGAGAACCACGGGGAGCCGGCCTAAGCCATCAGTAGGACATCCCCTGAGGGCTCTCAGATTGGAGAGGATGCAGGTCAGGCTGAGGGACACCCGCCACTCGTGCACGAATTTCGTGCACTGGGCCCCTAGTTTACAATAATGTATAAAATTATCAACATCTTAGGAATAAATTTAATAAAAGATGCAAAAGACCTGTAGAGTAAAACTTATAAAATATAGCTGAGAGAAATTCATGAAGACCTACATGGGACACACATAGTGTTCATGGATAGGAAACAATATTCTTAAGATGTCAGGTGTCAGGGCTGATCTCCCTACACTTTTAACCTCTTCACACGTGTGACTGTAAACCCGCTCAGTGGAAACCGCCACTGCTACCTCTGCCTTCGAAGTGGCTTTTCTCGCCTCCCGCCGTTTGGTTTCTCAACATCCTGCGCCTCGTCTTCCTGGGACCTGGAGGTGCCCGAAGGGGAAAGGTGCCGAGTGGTGCGCCCCCGTCTCTGTCGCTGCCCTTTGCCTAGAATCTTGACCCTCAAGTCCATACCGCCTTGGGGCGCACCAACTCCGTCAGGCAGCTGACTTCGCATTTCATGTAGATTCTCTGCTTGTTCTTGGGGGACGTGTGTGTCTCACACAAGCTGTACCATCATCGGCGGAAGTGGGAGGTTGTCAGGCTTCTTTTCCAGGTGTGGGATGTCTTCTATAACTGTGGCATTTTCTCATATTATTAATTCAAATATATACGATCCCATTAGTCTCACTTATTTCCTTTGTGGGTTCTAATTTCCCAGATGTCGGACCTCTCACATGGATCGTGGGGTGAGGAGTGGCCAGTTATGTCCCCAGGGGGACTGGCACCCAGCAGGGAGCAGCCTGAGTTTCCTTAGACTGAGCGCAACTGTGAGTCCTCCTCACCAGGGGGCGCCGTTTCATGCAGAACCTGGGCTCTCCCTGAACACGTGCAATCTACCACCCGCCACTAGGCGTCGCCTGTAGGCTTCTTCTTTGGATGCAATGGCCAGTGACTCCAAATCACAGTTTCACTTAGATTTGAACTTCAAAACGACGGGCCAGCTGTTCTCTCCTTTATTTTTAATTCTCACCCAAGGATATTATTTCATTGATTTTTAGAGAGAGTGGAGGAGAGAGGGAAAGACAGAGAGAAACATC
>NW_005353800.1:3069-4964 GCF_000412655.1 Myotis brandtii | reverse complement strand
GCTTGGCAGTCACTGCGGTGTGGAGCAGGCAGGCCCTGCAGAGAGCAGAGAACCACGGGGAGCCGGCCTAAGCCATCAGTAGGACATCCCCTGAGGGCTCTCAGATTGGAGAGGATGCAGGTCAGGCTGAGGGACACCCGCCACTCGTGCACGAATTTCGTGCACTGGGCCCCTAGTTTACAATAATGTATAAAATTATCAACATCTTAGGAATAAATTTAATAAAAGATGCAAAAGACCTGTAGAGTAAAACTTATAAAATATAGCTGAGAGAAATTCATGAAGACCTACATGGGACACACATAGTGTTCATGGATAGGAAACAATATTCTTAAGATGTCAGGTGTCAGGGCTGATCTCCCTACACTTTTAACCTCTTCACACGTGTGACTGTAAACCCGCTCAGTGGAAACCGCCACTGCTACCTCTGCCTTCGAAGTGGCTTTTCTCGCCTCCCGCCGTTTGGTTTCTCAACATCCTGCGCCTCGTCTTCCTGGGACCTGGAGGTGCCCGAAGGGGAAAGGTGCCGAGTGGTGCGCCCCCGTCTCTGTCGCTGCCCTTTGCCTAGAATCTTGACCCTCAAGTCCATACCGCCTTGGGGCGCACCAACTCCGTCAGGCAGCTGACTTCGCATTTCATGTAGATTCTCTGCTTGTTCTTGGGGGACGTGTGGGTCTCACACAAGCTGTACCATCATCGGTGGAAGTGGGAGGTTGTCAAGCTTCTTTTCCAGGTGTGGGATGTCTTCTATAATTGTGGCATTTTCTCATATTATTAATTCAAATATTTACGATCCCATTAGTCTCACTTATTTCCTTTGTGGGTTATTTCCCAGAAGATGTCGGACCTCTCACATGGATCGTGGGGTGAGGAGTGGCCAGTTATGTCCCCAGGGGGACTGGCACCCAGTAGGGAACAGTCTGAGGTTTCCTTAGACCCGTGGTCAGCAAACTGCGGCCTCTTTGGCCCCTTGAGTGTGGCTCTTCCACAAAATACCACAAAATACCATGTGCGGGCAGGCGCGCACGTACAGTGTGATTGAACCTTCGTGGCCCATGCGCAGAAGTCGGTATTTTGTGGAAGAGCCACACTCAAGGAGCCAAAGAGGCGCATGTGGCTTGTGAGCCCCAGTTTGCCCACCACTGCCTTAGACTGAGCGCAACTGTGAGTTCTCCCCACCAGGGGGCGCCGATTCACGCCGAACCTGGGCTCTCCCTGAACACATGCAGTCTACCACCCACCACGAGGCGGCGCCTGTAGGCTTCATTTCTGGATGCAATGGGCAAAGCGACTGCAAATGGCAGTTTCACTTGGATTTGGACTGGTTTTAAACGACGGGCCAGCTCTTCTTAATTTTTAACTAGTGGCCGGGTACAGGAAATTTGTGCACATTAAAAGCGGATTAATTAGAGGAAATATGTTAATATTGCTATTTGCCCTTTCTCTATAATAGAAGTGTCAGAGATGAAAGAAAATTAGTAAAATGTATATGAAAATCTCCCTCCTGTCAGAATCTCGGACGCACTGCTGGACCTAGAGTCAAGCCCCGCCCACCATCCGCAAGCGCTTCAAAAACGCAGGAGACCCAGACCCGGCTGGCCCCACCCCTGTCAAGCCCCTCCAGGCGGGGGGTGCTGCCTCAGGTCCCCTGTCAAGTCCTGCCGAGTGGGGGCGCGGCCTGAGGTCCCCGGTGCCAGCCAAGCGCCCTGCAGCTTCAGTTCCCGGCTGCTCAGTCATTACGTGATGGCATCCGGGCCAATTTGCATGTTCCTCTATTATTAGTATAGATTCTCACCCAGAGATATTTTTCCATTGATTTTTAGAGAGAGTGGAAGAGAGGGAATGATAGAGAGAAACATCGATGTGAGAGAAACACATCCATTCGTTTCCTCCTG
>NW_005353800.1:0-2266 GCF_000412655.1 Myotis brandtii | reverse complement strand
ACCTGGGGTTCATGCCTGCCCGTCCTCCTTTGAAATCCCCCCACAAAACTCACCAAATATTAAACACTAAACCACCAAGTGGCCTTCAAATCCACAACGTAATATTGAGGAACAAAGCAGTACAGTCCCCAGTGCGGTGGGCAAAGAAAGTGGCAACACCTGGTTTGAAGTGTGTCCACGCGGATGGAGAGCAGGTGGGGCACCTGCTGAGACATAACCCTGGGGACTGAGGGCCGAGCATGGGCTGGGGAAACTCCTGTAGAGGGAGCAGGAGTGAGGGTCCCCTCCAGGCTCCTCCCTTCCAGTCAGCTGGCAGCCGAGGGTCAATCCCCAGGAGTTTGCTGCCCACAAGGTGATAAACCAACCCCTTTAGCGGAATGAACAGAGGGCCCTGCAGTGGGATCAGCTCACCAATGTCCTTGTCCAGCTCACCATCCTCAGGTGATTGGGCTCCTGCCTGGAATGTTCTCCCCAAATTCACCACCACGTTATCCCACCTGCAGGTGCGGCCTGAAGGCACCTGCGCTCCTCCCTGCCCTGAAGACGGGACCGTGTGCTTCTGTTCACCGTCCTGAGGGCAGCAGTGAGGACAGAGGACTCAGAGCTCCCTGAGTGGGGGGGCCTTTGTGGGGTGAGAGTTGTCCTCAAGTTTCCTGTTTACAGGAGGGACCAGCAGGCCTACAGGGGGCTGAGGATGGTGAGGAAGAGGGTGAGGATGTGGCCCTCCGGGCTGGGAGGCCGCCCTGCCCCGCCATTGCTTTATGTTCCATCAGTTCCCAGGTGCAGTACCTGTGACCCTAATGGAGCGTCACCTGGGCCTGGGAGCCCGGCTCCTGCTGGAAGGGCGTGAGGAGGGAGGAGAGTCCTTGACGCTCGAGAGCTTCTGCCGGGGGGGAGGAGGGTCCCTGGGTGCGGCCCAGGACAAGGTCGCCTTGCAGATTCCCCTCTGCATGCAGCCTGCAGGGCGGGGCACGGCGACATGGAGGGGCCTAGGCCACATTGGGGTGCTTCTTTGTGATTTGCTCCTTCCCCGGTGGCTCCTGGGTGTGTGTGACCTTCCCAGAGCTCAGGGACTGGGGTGGGGTACGTGGTGGTGATGGGATATGTCAGACTTTGAGTATCTGTTGGGTAATTTGTCTCCTACGGTGAGAGTCTTGGTTTCAGTCTTTTTTGAATTGAATCCCCCCAAAAGTTTGTGCACTGGGGCCAGGAGCCCATGGGTCATGGTGTTGTAATGTACCCCGCGAATCACACAAAGACGCCTCAAGAAGTCAAATTAAGGAGTCAAATTTATTTCAAATCTGGGACGCCGTGACTACGAGGGGGCAATGCTCTCCAAATCTCATAGTAGTTACATAGCCCCAACACCAGATTTATACAGGCAAAAATCACAAAGGTATTGATTACATCTTGGGGTTTGGAATGAGGAACCTGGTTTGCAAAAAAGCAGTTTGTTACAGAAGCTAAATTGAGCTGATTAGTTATCTACAAAGATTATAGTTTCGGGTCTTGGGACCACTGAGTCAACATCGTGGGCCCCCCTCTGCAGCTCAGAGCATGTAGCAAGAAGCCAGAGCAACGCTGGGTGCAGGAGGCTGCGGCAGGCGCTTTGTGGGAGGGGGAGGTGTGTGCAGCAGCTCACACATGTCCCGGGAGCCTCGGGGCCTTGGGCAATGGCTTTAGTCCTAGCTCTGCTGAGGACACAGCTACAGTTCTTCCACTGAGATGGAGGGAAAGGGGACCTTGGGAACACAGGGGTTTAATTCCACACAAATGAATGCCACTCATTTTCAACCAGTGGCAACATGGAGAACTCACCGTTGAGAACAATACTCTTCTTACAGTTTTGTATTGTTATTTTTATTCAGTTATATTATTTTTAAAATCTCTGTTAGTAAATGTTCTTCTAAAGCATTTGTTATAATGGCTGCAGCATATTTCTATCATACAGGCATTCATAATTTAAACATTTCTTTAAAGTTGGTCATTCATATTAAGACTTTCTTTTTAGATAAGCTAAAAATATCAGGAGACAAAAGTACAGTCATGGCCTGGCCGGTGTGGATCAGTGGTTGAGCACTGACCTATGAACCAGGAGGTCACGGTTTGATTCCCAGTAAGGGCACAGGCCCAGGTTGCAGGCTCAATCCCCAGTGGGGGAGGTGCAGGAGGCAGCCGATCAATGATTCTGTCTTATGGATGTTTCTATTTCTCTCTCCCTCAGGCTTTCTCTCTGAGATCAATAAAAGTATATTAAAATTACTTT
>NW_005353799.1:4598-5819 GCF_000412655.1 Myotis brandtii | reverse complement strand
ATTATTTGTAATAAATTTATTTAACATGTAAAAAAAAGAGAAGTGTCTTTTGGACTCAAGTACTTTGTTATAGTTAAGTGATGGTAAAGGAAGTTCGATTGAAAGAGAACTAATAGAAAATGGGAGTATAAAGGGGTTTCAGTAGAATTAGAACATATCTGAGTTTTGCAGTGAAGAGGAGCTGTAAAATAGAGAATTAAGTTTGAAGGCCTGTGCAGTGAACTGAGGGCATTTCTTTCAGTGTTTAAGATGGAATGTATTTGAGCATGCTCCATTTTTATTAGAAATACTCAGACCAAAGGGGATAGATAAATATTACTTTGCAACACTTCTTGAGACATAATTCACAACACTGTTTCACATGTTGGCTATTCATATGAAAATTTGCATTTAATATGCAAAGGAGTATGCTGATGAGCTTTATAATTATTGTATTACCAGAGGTGGGAAAGCAATAGAGACATTGGAGGGGTTGAAGAAAAAATTAGGCATCAGCTCATGACCAGTAATAACCACTCATTTACTAACAGGAAGGAACTATGGTAAGCTTTTTATATATAGTAACTAAACCTGTCAACCACCTCCAGACAAAGGAAATTTCCACTATTTGAGTGAGTATGTTAAAATCTAGAATGATTCAGTTGGCTCTCCAAGGACAAACAGCTAATATATGGTAGATCTGAGATTCAAAAGCAGTTTTCTGATTCCAACAGTTTTGCATTTGGTATCATTTAGAAAGTATTTAATCATTTCACCATAAAATATCTACTGCTATTGTTATGTGTTGTACATTTCTGTTATAAATCGTGCATTTATTCCCTTTGCTCATTTTTCTAGTGGGATGTTAAATCAGTAAGGCATCTTCACATTGTAAGATATCATTCCTTTCTCCTGAGAATTCATTATTTTCTGCTGCTTTATTAATTATTCTGGGCATAATGGGGACATAATAACTGGAATTTGAATGCTGCCAGAACCAAGGAAGCTTACTCCTCATCACAAACTCTCAAGAACCACCTGAGCATTTTATTGATTTTTTAATCTGTATTGTTGAATGTATTACATAGCTCCTTCTTTTTCCCCCATTAACCTTTCCCCACCCCAGGCCCTCACTACCCCATTGTCTGTATACACAGGTTAGGCATATACGCATACAAGTACATTGGTTGATCTCTTCCCACCCACCTTCCCCTGTCTTCCCTCTGAGGTTCAACAGTCTGT
>NW_005353799.1:0-2591 GCF_000412655.1 Myotis brandtii | reverse complement strand
ATACCTCAATTTCAGAATTTATTCTCCTGGGAGTTTCAGAAGAACCAGAACTGCAGCCCCTCATATTTGGGCTTTTCCTCTCCATGTACCTGACCACTGTGTTGGGAAACCTGCCCATCATCCTGGCCTTCAGCTCAGATTCCCACCTCCACACGCCCATGTACTTCTTCCTCTCCAACCTGTCCTTGGTAGACATCTGTTTCACCTCCACCACTGTTCCAAAGATGCTGGTAAATATACAGACACAGAAGAAAGTCATAACCTATGAAGGCTGCATCACACAGATGTATTTTTTCTTATTATTTGCAGGACTGGACAACTTCCTCTTGACCGTGATGGCCTATGACCGGTTTGTAGCCATCTGCCACCCCCTGCACTACATGGTCATCATGAACCCCCGGCTCTGTGGACTGCTGGTTCTGGTGTCCTGGATCATGAGTGCCCTCTATGCCTTGTTACAAAGCTTAATAGTGTCAGGACTGTCCTTCTGTGCAGACTTGGAAATCCCTCACTTTTTCTGTGAACTCAATCAGATGGTCCAACTTGCCTGTTCTGACACCTTTCTTAATAACATGGTGATGTATTTTGGAGTTGTGTTGCTGGGTGGTGGTCCCCTTGCTGGGATCCTTTACTCTTACTCTAAGATAGTGTCCTCCATACGAGGAATCTCATCAGCTCACGGGAAGTATAAAGCATTTTCTACGTGTGCATCTCACCTCTCAGTTGTCTCCTTATTTTATTGTGCAAGCCTAGGAGTGTATCTCAGCTCTGCTGCTACCCAAAGCTCACACTCAAGTGCAACAGCCTCAGTGATGTATGCCGTGGTCACACCCATGCTCAACCCTTTCATTTACAGTCTGAAGAACAAAGACATAAAGGAGGCTCTGAAAAGATTTGTTGGGATGACAGGCATAAAAGGTCCAGTTGTCCTAGGGATGAGGAAGTGCCCATGATTACAGGGATCAAAGTCTTAGAGTCAGAAATTGCTATTCTTTCGTTCGCATGTGGTTGTAGAACTTGCTTTTTTATTTTTTGTCTGGAATTTCTATTTGTTATTTTCAACTTCTCTATACAATTTAAGTAAGCACTTTAAATATGTTTTTATTGATTTTAGAGAGAAAAGAAGGGAGAGGGATAGAGAGACAGAGAAATTGATGAGAGAGAAATATTGATTGGCTGTCTCCTGCATGCTCCCTACTGTAGGTCAAGCCCACAACCCTGAACCAGGAATCACTGGTGACCTTTTGTTTCATGGGTCAATGATCAACCACTGAGCCACATCAGCTGGGCATAAGCAACTGCTTTATTAAGCTTTTTGCTCTGTTTATGAACTGTTTTCCCCTGTGTCTTTGTTCCTACTTTTACAGTTTCCCCAACCTTACTCAGAAATACTTAGAAATTCCAGTTTATTTCATGGGCAACAGAGATTTCTTTAGACACAGACAACAGCATGACATTTATCAGAAGGAAGGAGGTGGGGTACTAGAAAGTAAAGGGTGTCAAATATGTGGTTACAAAGATAATTTGACTGTGGGTGGTGGATACACAATGCAATATACAGATCATGTATCATAGAAATATACACTTAAAATCTATATGGTCTTGTCAACCAATGTCACCCCAATAAATTTAGTTTAAAAAGTGAATAATTGGTACATCTCCACAATGGAATGCTGTTTTGCTATAAAAAGGAAGGAACTCCTACCATTTGCAACAGTGTGGATGGACCTGGAGAGCATTATGCTAAACAAAATAAGTCAGTCAGGGAAAGATAAATATCACATGATCTCTCATTTGTGTAATATAATGAACAACATAAACTATATAAACTGATGAACGAAAACAGATCCAGAGACAGAGAAGCAGCAATCAGACTGTCAAACCTCAGAGGTAGTGTAGGGGAAAGTGGGGATAAAGGGGAGATACCAACCAAAGGACTTGTATGCATGCATATAAGCATAAACAATGGACACAGACACCAGGGAGTGAGGGCATGAGTGGGTGGGGGAAAGGGGTTGCGGGGGATCAGGACACATATGTAAATCCTTAATCAATAAAGAAAAATTTTAAAAAGTGAATTATTTCTTCTCTGATTACATACATAGTCATATGTAATTTTATCTTATTTTATAGATTGACTAGAGGCCCAGTGCATGATATTCGTGCACAGGGGGGATTTCCCTCAGTGCAGCCTGCACCCTCTCCAATCGGGGACCCCTCGAGGGATTTCTGACTGCTGGTTAAACCGGCAGTCTGAAATCTCTCTCTTAATCTGGGACTGCTGGTTCCTAACTGCTCGCCTGCCTGCCTGCCTGCCTGCCTGCCTGATGGCCCCTAACAACCTCTGCCTGCTGGCCTAATGCCCCTAACTGCTCCCCTGCCTGCCAAATTGCCCCTAACCGCCTCTTCCTGCCAGCTGGATCTCCCCCTAACTGCCCTCGCCTGCAGGCTTGATCACCCCCTAACTGCCCTCCCCTGCAGGCTTGATTGCCCCCTAACTGCTCTCCCCTGCCAGCCTGATAGCCCCTAACTGCTCTCTCCTGCCTGCCTGATCAACCCAAGGTTGGTATATGATGCAAGGATATTAAAAC
>NW_005353798.1:0-1456 GCF_000412655.1 Myotis brandtii | reverse complement strand
AATAACTTTAAAATGAACAATATTACATTTTGTTAGGTCACTAGAATAAAAATGTGATATTTAATGTTAATTTATAGTTTCATATAAAATTTCAGACGCTGTTTTACTGTAAAGATTATTAACATAGTAAAATATATCCTAATGTAAGGAATATGACATGGTTTTGTATGTCTGTGTGTGTTATTACATATTCTGGCACAGTTTAGAATTTATTTTTTAAAAAGAGACCAGAAAAATGCTGTTTGAAGTAGGTCAAAGCCATGGATGATAAAGTTCTTTTATGTTACCCAAGGATGTTAAATGGATTGTACAGTAATCTGAAAGTGCCAATCCTATACTTAAGGGTGGAAAAGTCATTTCCATTTAAAACTTCTATTTTCTCTTCCTCATATATATATACTTTAACATTCCATTTGCTGAATTCTCATGCTTCATCTCAATTTCAGCCACATATTGTGAGGTAACACAAAAATTCAGTGGGCCAATCCTGAGACATTCAAATGTGAAAGGGCATTTTTCAGTTAGAGGATGTTTTTGAAACAGATTAATTTTAAGATTTTTGTCATTCAAATGGTTAGGCCTTTAATTCAAGTCATGCTTTTATATGACTTGACATAACTTGCATTGGAAAGAGCAAATCTGTAGCTTTTTGAAAGAGGTGCCCTGACCATGGGGATGGGCGTTGGCTTCTGAATGGTGCTGCCCTAGTGGACTCCCCAGTGTTGCTGCTGTGCATTCGTGCACCAGTGACTGTCAAACACCATCCACGTGGATATGGCAGCACAGATGGCCTTCCTGTGGCCAACGGTCACCTGAAGCAGCTCAGTTCTTCTCCTATAGCTCAATCAGACTTTTCTAATATATGTCCAGTCTTCTCCAGGATTATCTATAACAACAATTCCCAGTCACAATTTCCAATGAACCATCCTAGATAGTAAAAGGGTAATATGCAAATAGACTAAATGGCAGAACTGAACAACCAATCAAAGTGTAATATGCTAATGATATGCTAAGGCTGCTCAACCGGGTATGATATTCGGTATGATATGTACTGACTACCAGGGGGCAGACAGTTGACCGATCGACCTGTTGCTATGACGTGCACTGACCACCAGGGGCAGATGCTCCGACTGTTAGGTTAGCTTGCTGCTGGGGTTCGGCCAATCGGGACTGAGCAAGATGGACCGGACATGCACTAGAGCCCTCCTGCAGTCCCTCCCTGGCCCGATTGTGCACTGATGGGGTCCCTCAGCCTGGCTGACCCCTCTCGCAATCCGGGACCCCTTGGGGGATGCTGGAGAGCTGGTTTCAGCCCTTTGGGAAGGTGCCAGATAAAGGACTCATGGCTGGTGAGCGCTGCTGCAGCAGTGCGAGCCTCTCCCAATCGGGACTGATCGGACACGAGTCTGTGGTCTGTGGCAGGCACAGTGGGGTTGGGATGAGTGGGAGCGGCAGG
>NW_005353797.1:926-1160 GCF_000412655.1 Myotis brandtii | reverse complement strand
AATATCCCTGATGAACATAGATGTTAAAATCCTCAACTAAATTCTAGCAAACAGGATCCTGCATTACATGAGAGAGATCATACACCATGACCAAGTGGGATTTATTCCAGGGATGCAAGGCTGGTACAATATCTGCAAATTAATAAACCTGATACACCATATAAACAAATTGAGAGACAAAAATCACATAATCATATCAGTTGATGCAGAAAAGGCATTTGACAAAGTCCAACA
>NW_005353797.1:0-716 GCF_000412655.1 Myotis brandtii | reverse complement strand
AAATCAGACAAGAAGAAATAAAAGGCATCCAAATTGAAAAAGAAGAAGTAAAATTGTCCCTATTCGCAGATGACATGGTACTGTACATAGAAAACCCTAAAGACTCCATCAAAAAATTACTAGGATTAATAAATGAATTCGGCAATGTAGCAGGATACAAAATTAATGCCAAGAAATCAATGGCCTTTTTATACACCATTAATGAACTTACAGAAAGAGAGATTAAAAGAACAATCGCATTTACCATTGCACAAAACTATTAAGATATCTAGGAATAAACTTAACTAAAGAGGTAAAAGACCTATATACTGAAAACTACAAGACTTTGAAAAAAGAGATAGAAGAAGACATAAACAGATGGAAGAACATACCATGTTCATGGATTGGTAGAATCAACATCGTTAAAATGTCCATACTACCCAAAGCAATCTATAAATTCAACGCACTACCCATTAAAATACCAACAGCATATTTTACAGACTAGAACGAACTCTCCAAAAATTCATCTGGAATAAAAAAAGACCCCGAATAGCTGCAGCAATCCTAAGAAAGAAGAATGAAGTAGAAGGGATCTCATTACCAGATATCAAGCTATATTACAGAGCCACTGTTCTCAAAACTGCCTGGTACTGGCAGAAGAACAGACACATAGATCAATGGAATAGAGTAGAGAACCTCAAAATTGACCCAAACCAATATGCTAAATTAATATTTGA
>NW_005353796.1:0-200 GCF_000412655.1 Myotis brandtii | reverse complement strand
AGCTGTGAAATAACGAGAGTACTGATAATGTTTACAATTCCGGTTAATTTAAATGGTGTTTTTCCTTAGAAAGTGCTTTCAAACATTAAGAATTGCTGTTTCTAGAGCTCAGAATTTGTGTATAAACCCCTGAAATTAAGGGAATGCTGTTTATATTTACAATTGAGGCTCAATTGGCTGCAGTTTTCTGAATGACACAG
>NW_005353795.1:0-497 GCF_000412655.1 Myotis brandtii | reverse complement strand
AGTACTATGTCGAACAGGAGTGGTGAGAGGGGGCATCTGGGGCTGCATTCTTGAGTTTAGCGAGTCCTGAGTTTAGTCAGTCCAGTAGTTCTGAGTGTCCCCTTCTGGACCTGAGCGCCCCCTAGTGTCCTAGCGCCCCTTGCAGCCCAGCCCTGCTGCCTCCCTCAGGGAGGTTTGTGTCTGGGCTCACACTGACTTCTCCTCACTGTGTGTCTTGCACAGTAATAGACGGCCGTGTACTCCGCTGTCAGGCTGTTCATTTGCAGATACAGCATGTTCTTGGTGTTGTCCCTGGAGATGGTGAATCGGACCTTGACAGCGTTGGCATAGTATATGCTACCACCATAATCAGTAATGACTGAGACCCACTCCAGCCCCTTGAATAGCCTGGCAGACCCAGCCCATCCAGTAGCTACTGAAGGTGTATCCTGAGCCTGCACAGGAGAGTCTCAGAGACCCGCCAGGCTGCACCAAGCCTCCCCCAGACTCCACCAGCT
>NW_005353794.1:0-884 GCF_000412655.1 Myotis brandtii | reverse complement strand
CACATAGGGGTCCCGGCTGGGGGCGGGGCTTATGCCCGCTGCCCAGAACTGGACATGGGGCCCGGATGGCAGCTCGCGGCCTGGTGCACGGTGGGGGCCGGCTGCTTTGCCCCGAAGGGTGTCCCGGATCAGGGTGGGGGTCCCACTTGGGTGCCTGGCCAGCCTGGATGACAGGCTGATGGTTGTTTTTAGGCTGCCTGCACCCACTTTAGGGTGGGGGTCCCCACTGGGGTGCCTGGCCAGTCTGGATGAGGGGCTGAGGGCCGTTTTCAGGCTGGCGGGTGACTGAAGCTCCCAGCCTCTCCTTTTTTTCCCTTTTTTTTAATTCTAGGATTTATTTACTTTCTATGGCTGTCACTGGAGCTGAGAGCCGGCTTTAGCTCTGAGGCCGGCTCCAGCTTGAGGCCTCGGCTGCTGAAAGCAGATATCTGGGCTTTGTTTAGTTTCTATAATTGAAACTCTGTTGCCATCACTGCTGCTCTAAGCTCTGAGCCTGCTGCCGGCTGAAAGCAGGTTTCTGGGTTGGTTTAGGTTCTATAATTGCAACATTGTTGCATCTGGAGCTCAGAGCTGGGCGGCGGCAGCCGGGGAACCTTGGCTTCCTCCATCACTGGAGCAAGAAAGCCTCCTGTTCGCTTCAGCTGGCTGGCCACCGGCCGCCATCTTGGTTGGCAGTTAATTTGCATATCCTGCTGATTAGCCAATGGGAAGCGGTCGGGGGTATGGTCAATTTGCATGTTTCTCTTTTATTAGATAGGATTCTTTATTGTTTAAAGCTTTACATATGTCTCCTTTTTCCCCCCATTGACCTCTCCATGGCCACTCCCACCCCAGCACATGCCCTCAACCCCCTACTGTCTTTGTCCATTGGTTATGCTTATATG
>NW_005353793.1:0-490 GCF_000412655.1 Myotis brandtii | reverse complement strand
CTGCAGCCCGAGGAACCACTGCCACCCAAGGAGCAGCACCTGCACAACTCAACATCTAGATCAGTTGGTGAGACCAAAAATTGGTAGACAAAAAAAAAAAAAACCCGAAGGAAAGAAAAGGAAGATCACCAGAAAAAGAATTCAGAATAAGGGTCCTAGAGTGCATAAACCGGATGGAGAAAAAATCAACAACTTATGCAAGAATCAAGAAGAAATGGATGAAAAAATCAATAACTGATGTAAAAATCAAGAATAAATGAAGAGTGATATAGCTGCAATAAAAAACACCATGGAAAGTTTGAACAGTAGACTAGGAGAAGCAGAGGGCCAAATTAGCAAATTAGAATAAAGGGAAGCAAAACACACCCAAACTGAACTGCAATTGGAGAAAAAAATTAAAAGACAGGAGGAGAGTCTAAGGTAGCTATGTAACAACATGAAATGAAGCAACACACTAATAATAGGGGTGCCAGAACAACAGGAAGAGGAA
>NW_005353792.1:0-622 GCF_000412655.1 Myotis brandtii | reverse complement strand
ATAGAAGTGTTAGTTATTAAAATTGTCATCATCATCAGCAGCAGAGAAATTTCAAGAAAAACCTCAATTTAAATTGCCATGAAGTAACAACTCTAAAATAATCTAGTTGGTAATTTCTGAAGTTTATGTATTATGCTAATATTCTTAAAATATGGTAAGACTTAACGCAAAATGGACAAAATGCATCATAATAGATGCTATCATTTTATTAATTTCCACATAAAAATCCAAGGATGGGTTGCCGAGATACCTATCCTATACAATAAAAGCCTAATATGTAAATTGTCCCCTCCACCGGGAGTTCGACCAGGAGTTCAACTGCTCGCTATGACATGCACTGACCACAAGGGGATGGCGAGGAACATGGCAGGCATCTGCAATGCGGTGCTGGAAGCGGGCAGCAGTGGAGGCGCTGCCAGCCCCGATGGGCCCTGACGAGAGCTGGACCTCAGTGGGATGGTGGAGCAGGTGAGTGGGTGGTGCCAGGCCAAGGCAGGTGTGAGCGGGGGCCCTGCCAATCACCCTGCAGACGGTGACCAATGCCCATTACAGATAAAGGGCAAATAGTAATATTAAAATATTTCTTCTGCCCTAGCCGATTTGGCTCAGTGGATAGAGTG
The DNA here is from genome assembly GCF_000412655.1 of Myotis brandtii. Taxonomy (NCBI): domain Eukaryota; kingdom Metazoa; phylum Chordata; class Mammalia; order Chiroptera; family Vespertilionidae; genus Myotis; species Myotis brandtii. The sequence goes on along the minus strand of NW_005353792.1, from coordinate 2 downwards.
TT
>NW_005353791.1:0-776 GCF_000412655.1 Myotis brandtii | reverse complement strand
GCTCTCCCTTCAAAGGAGTCCAGGCATTAAATCTCTCACACTCTCATGCCTCTAGCAGGAGGCTCATTACTCCCTGAGGAGGAAAAGATGATTTTCCCACACAAACACAAATCATTCCAATGGATCTTAGCACGTCCAGCATAAGGTGGAATATGTTGAGATAATGTAGAACACGCTGCAACATCCTGAGGAGGAGAATGGAATGTGGAGGTGGTCATTCTCTTTGGAAGGACTTTGACGGAAAAGTCAGAGGTGAGGTCTGCCTCTGTGCTTGTAGGAAGTGGTCATAATTCCAAATTCAAAGACTCAATTGAGCGTCTAAATCATTATTGTCTGTTTGTTTTTAAAAGTATTGGTATAGAACATTAAATAATTTTATAATGAATGCTTTTTCCCAGCAGTCAAGAGACAGGCAAAAAAGCAAAAACAGTTCCCACCGGTGGGCTCTAATTTGCCAAACTTCCAAGCACTTCCCTGTTATATAGCCATTGGCTGAGAAAGTAGTTGACATTCAGCTCAATAAGTACACACTGAGCCTGCAGTGTGAGCAAGGCACTGATCTGTTTCTTGATAAAAGAGAAACACAGTTCAGCTGGCATAACTCAGTGGTTGTGCATTGACCTATGAACCAGGAGGTCATGGTTTGATTCCCGGTCAAGGGCACATGGCCGGGTTTCGGGCTCCATCTCCAGTGGGAGGCAGGTGCAGGAGGTAGCTGATCAATGATACCCTCTCATCTCTGATGTTTCTGTCTCTCCCTCTCCCTTCCTCTCTGA
>NW_005353790.1:0-749 GCF_000412655.1 Myotis brandtii | reverse complement strand
ATATTAGAGCACCCCAGTCTATTATGTTTAATGTCATGTAATATATTTGGGATTAAATTTATTACGTTTTTTACTTGTCTTACTGTTCTGTGTTGGCTCTCTCTCCTTTCTTGCCTTATTTTGTACTGATTTTAAAAATTATTCCAGACTCTAGGAGGACTTCCAAACAGGGCCAGAACTAGGGTGAGGTGAAGGAGGTATTACCTGAGGTGACAAATATAAGGAGACCAAAACTCAGAATCAAAATAAATAATATTTTTATACAACTTTTAAAAAAAAGCAAAATGAATGCAAGACTACCACTTCTAGGAAGATGGAGCCAGTGTACTTTTTCCTACTTCTCCCACTAAGCACAACTAAAAACCTGAGACATTATATAAAAACTAGAGGCCTAATGCATGAAAATTCGTACAGTTGGTGGTGGGGAGGGGTCCCTCAGCCCAGCCTGCACCCTCTCACAATCCAGGACCCCTCGGGTAGGGTCCCTAGGCCTGGCCTGATGTCAGGGCCTATCCGGGCTTTCCTTCCCCCGGCTGCAGGCAGCTGGCCCCACCCCCACTACCACTGCCACTGCTTGCTATCTGTGCAGCACTGCCCCCCCTCTCCTGCCACCGGTGGCCTCCCTCTGCAGGCGACAGGCGTGGGGTGCGATGGCTTGGTTGGCCTGGGTCTCCCTCTGCGGGGTGATCACTGGATGGCCACTCACTTGCCCCAGAGTCATTGCTGGTGGCCTGGGCCTCCCTCTTTCT
>NW_005353789.1:6385293-6400242 GCF_000412655.1 Myotis brandtii | reverse complement strand
CCTATCCTGGAAAGAACCCTAACCGTAACCCTAACCCAACCCTAACCCTAACCGTATCCTGGACCCCTAACCCTAACCCTAACCCTATCCTGGGAAGAACCCTAACCCTAACCCTAACCCTATCCTGGGAAGAACCCTAACCCTAACCCTAACCCTATCCTGGGAAGAACCCTAACCCTAACCCTAACCCTATCCTGGGAAGAACCCTAACCCTAACCCTAACCCTATCCTGGGAAGAACCCTAACCCTAACCCTAACCCTATCCTGGGAAGAACCCTAACCCTAACCCTAACCCTATCCTGGGAAGAACCCTAACCCTAACCCTAACCCTATCCTGGGAAGAACCCTAACCCTAACCCTAACCCTATCCTGGGAAGAACCCTAACCCTAACCCTAACCCTATCCTGGGAAGAACCCTAACCCTAACCCTAACCCTATCCTGGGAAGAACCCTAACCCTAACCCTAACCCTATCCTGGGAAGAACCCTAACCCTAACCCTAACCCTATCCTGGGAAGAACCCTAACCCTAACCCTAACCCTATCCTGGGAAGAACCCTAACCCTAACCCTAACCCTATCCTGGGAAGAACCCTAACCCTAACCCTAACCCTATCCTGGGAAGAGCCCTAACCCTAACCCTAACCCTATTTTGGGAGGAGCCCTAACCCTTACCGGGACGGTAACTGGAACCGGAACCCGAACCCTAACCCTAACCCTTAAACCCTAAAACCCTAAAGCCCTAAATCCCTAACCCTAACCCGGGAAGAGCCATAACCCTAACCCGTACCCTAAAACCCTAACCCTAAAACCCTAACACTAACCCTAAAACCCTAATCCTAACCCTAACCCCTTAACCCCCTAAACCCAACCCCAACCCCAGAAAGCCCTGAGGTGGAAAAGCACACCATGGGGCTTGTCTGGCTGCCCGTAACTGTCCACCACCGTTGAGATCAAATCAGAGGTGGCCAAGGGGTGGGACTCAGGCCTGGGTCGGACAAGAGGGCAAAGAGTGTCTTTCAAACAGAATTCCATAGACAACTGTATGTCTGAGGACATAACGTACAATTTGCAGTGCCATTTCATATAAACGGTTTTTTATTAGTGAAATACTTCATTGCATTAAGGGTAGAAATAAACATGTCAAGAATCACATGAAATGAACCAACTATACAAGCTACACGAAGAGCATTCAGGTCAGCCACAAGCAATCAACTCCAGTAATAACACCCAGGGGGCCAAGGATGAAGGTCACCTTCTGCAGAACTCATATCTCGAGCAATGTGAATAAAAAATTAGCCTCCCTTACGTAAAAGCCCCGACAGGGGTTAGTTGTATGGTTCTTGCTCCACTTGGGGGGGGTGGGGGAAGGGACCTGGAGCTAAAAGTGGCCACGCCTACTCCCCCCGCCCTGTGTTCAACTCCCAGTTTTCCTTGAGAGAAGTGAGGTAACCTCTCTCAGTTTGGCTTCTCCCTAAGCTGAGTATCATAATACAGGACCCGGGGTTCTGTGACTGTGACAATCACAAAGACTTCAGAGGTCTCTCCAGGAAAATGGCTCCAAGAGAGTGCGGGTGAGGAATGATTTGTTATTTTCATCTAAAACCAAGTAGGGAGTACATTCATGCTTCTTAGCCAATCTGTAATCTTGACTGCAGTTTATGGGTTTGCCACAGACGTCTCAGAAGGCAAATATCAAATGTGATGTTAAGCCAAGTAACTTAAGAATCATATAGGAATAATATGGTTTTGGTCTTCCTGTCTGTGGATTCGGTCTAAAGGTAGATATCATTAACTGTTAACATTCACACTAAAAATTTCCTCCTCACAAATGATTATATCCTGATAATAGGATGAACTAATGAGTAAACACTGGCTTATCAGGTTTATTAGTGTGGAAAGGAATAAGATATGTCAGTTATCTAGTTAAATATTGATAAACTTAAAAAAAATCTAGATGTTTGGCATTATTGAAGATAAAACATTTTCAAATTAGTTTTTCACGTTTTGTTGATTTGGGGTAACTATAGGTTCTATCTTACTTTAATAGAGATGTTAAGATTTTAACAAATTGCCCCTTCGAGAAGGGAAACATATTACATGTTGCTTTAGTGTACAGAGGGAGAGTTGGGACAAATAAGCTAAAGCGATTTATTACCCTATACAGGGATCAGAGGCTGTATTTGTGAAATCCATGGCTTTTTTTTTTCTTCATTTGCTTACACTGAAATCCAGTTTTAAACAACTCCTGTAGAATTATTCAGTTGTTAAGAAATTCTATGTGCACTTTGCCAGATAACTGTGTAGATTTCTCAATCAAAAATATTAAACTTTGAGAATTAAAAAAAAATTGCCCTTAAATTAGGTCACACCAGAAACCAAAAGGTCTTATCAAGAGAGGTAACTTCGCTCTGGTCCCAACAGACCTTTATAAAGTACTTTCTGTGCAATATTTTAAAATAGTGTCATTCTGTCAGCAAGATGATTGTCACAGGAAGTGTAGGGCACATTTTTCTCTCTTCAGTAAGTGACAGTGAGCCACAAAACAACAAAAGGAACCGAAACAGGGGAAAGAACAACTACTTATAAAAACAATTTCAAAGTAACCAAAAACACTGTCCCAAAAGAAACATCTCTTCGGTGTAGTCAGACTTCCTGAAATTTATGTGCCACTTAGGCTGTAGATACATGGACTTCTTATACACATAAATAATTTTACAAATAATCAATAGTACTGTAATTGATACAGTGTTTTATTTGGCAAGGGTGATTGGGGGGGGGTCAGTTATTGATTACATTCTCCCAGGAGCACCTTTCCACATCAAGATCATTTTAACTAAAATAACAAGCTGTCCACAAATCTCAGAACTAGCATTTAGTTCTACTCTATATGGAATATCTGCATTGTCCTCACCAACATTATCTCTGCATTCTTTTAGTTCACAAAAGCACAAGTAAAAAATCCTCAGATATTTATCACTATGGACTCATTAGGTGCCTCATTCCACCCACCCCCTTCCTCACTTGGTTCTTACCAGGTATGAAAGTAGAAGACCAAATTGTTTTCCTGGAGGAATGATGAATTGACAAATAACACAGAATGCAATATATAACTTTTTTTAAAAGAGGAAATTGGGTGCATTTGAATGATGTACTCAACAAGGCTATCATTTTACCCTGGGCTCCGAACTCTTATTCTGGTTTTGAGGTGACATGAATGGAGGAATACAACAAGAAAATGGTATTTATGTATTTGGAGTACAAAGTTTAGTGAATGAAGCATACTGAATAAGGTTAGACCAAGTAGCATTAACAAGTGATGCAGACATTATAACCACAACAGTGGTCACAAAATTCTGGAGCTACCAGCACCCAACAACAATAAAATTACTATACAAGAGCTTATTAAATACTTGCTAGACACATGAAAAACAAAACCCTTTGTCAGGGACCACGGATCTGAGAGAGCCCAGTGGCTAAATCAGCCTGTTCTTTGAGCTCCGGCCAAATACTCTCATCACTTTCCAGTTCTGGTCCCCTTCCTTCTCTCAACAGGCAAGGAGCCTGTGAGGACGCGATGGTTTCCACGTCTGATCCAGATCAGGACAGCTCACCACAGTTCCTTCGCAAAGCTCAGGCCAGGGTTAGGTTCGTATGAGGGGTGCTCTTTCATCTGCAGTTCCCTGCGACGCAGAAAAAACAGGACAGCAAAGTTAGGCCTTCAGGTCAGAAACATATTTCCATGTGAAAAGTAGGGGGCGGGGGAAGGGGAGACGGAAGGAGGAAAGACTGATTGGAAGGCTGTAGGTCATCGGTCGTCCCTCTCACCTCTCTCTTCTCTCAGCCTGATTTTTCTTTAACATTCAGGCCTAACCCTCCTGAGGCCTGTCCTGACCACCCCACCCCAGATCCCAGAGCAGTCAGCCCCCTTCCCTGTTGACTCGGACTGTAACCCTCATCACACTCAATTGAATTTGCCTCCTTCCTGATTGGAAATCTTCCAGAGAAGAAAGTCTTGCTCAGTCATTGCTTGCTTGTTGAACACGTGGAGATGGTTAATTGTAGGAGCAGTGATAACATCTACATGGGCTTTCACCTGTGCTTATGGAAAGGTCGGGCTGGAAGTGAGATCCACAGGTAGAAATGGCAAAATACGGGGATATAAAGTACAGCATAGGAATATAGGCAACCATATTGTGATAACTAAGTATGGTGCCGGTGGGTACTGGAAATGGGGGGGGGGGCACTTTTTAAAGTGTATGATTGTGTAACCACTATCCTATACACCTGAAACCCATACAAAATAATATTGAATGCAAACTATAACTGAAAAATATAATTTTAAAAAACCAGAAGAAAAAAAAAAGAAATGGCCTCACACTTAATTCAGTGTAACGCGATGGGCATGGGTTAAGAAACATAATGGAAGAACGCGGAAGGTGGGGACATCTGTGTTAATATTATTCAGGCGGTTTCAACCTATCATTTCCTGCTTCACATGGGGCTCCGACAATTAGCTGAGGCGGCCGGGAGGAAAAATAAACAGCCTTTATGGCTAAAAGGGAAGCTGCTGAGAATCTGAGAAAGGCTCCTACAGAAAAGGCTCACTGAAGGCATTTAGACCCTGGGTTGGCCTGCTGGTCACCTGGGAGGCCCACCCAGCTGTGTGTATCCCATCCATTTGGGTTGCTCCCGTCCCTCCAGGAAAGGAACTACAACCCCCGTGCTAATCGTTTATGAGGCAATGACGGCTCAGGTGGGTCTTTGATGATATCACAGATTCTTCCCAAGCAGGTCCTGGTTGCCTTGCCCTGTGACGTTTGGGCTGTTTTTCTTTTATCCTGTAGCTAATGTTTACTAAGCTCTTACTAAATACTAGCACTGGGCCAAGTGCTTTATGTTTGAATCACCGAATCCTCACGGAAAACTCCTAAAGGAGGCTCGCGTATTCTCTCATTTTATAGATGAAGAAACTGGGGCACAGTTTCTAGGGACACACAGCGACTAAGTGGCAGCACTAGGATTTGAACCTGGGCAGTCTGACAGCAAATGCCAGGTGCTTAGCTGTGATATAGTCTTCCTTTTCTTTCAGGCTACTTTCAAACACGTAAAGCTTACTCCCAGGGGTTCCATTCCCTCCACAGGAGCCCAAACACTGGACAGTACCATTCTATCACTCCTCCTCGCTTCTTATTTTGTCCAGCAGTAACATAAGCATGAAATCACTGTGCCCGGCATAAAAGCTCAGAATCCACCCTAATGAGCCAGCTGGCAGGCCTTCAGTGAAGCCCAGTTGAATTTTAAAGTTATCCAGGGAGAAGTTCCTCCAGCCTCTGCTCACCTCATCCATGAATCCCTGTCCTCGGCAGGCAAGCCAGGTGAAGATCAAACCAAAGAACACGCCCAGCGCCATGACAATGTAGGGTATGTTGCTGATGATCGAAGTAGTGTTAATCACAGACTTCAGGCGACCTGCATTCTCTTTATCAATGACAACACTCTAGGAACAAGAAAACAGTATTGCCTTGATTACCAAACATCCAAGGTATAACTTTTTTTTTGCTATCTTTCTTCCAAATCATTAAATGCAATTTGGGTACGTTCTCCTGTTAGCAAACCAGAGATCCTGAAAATCCATTTATAAATTAGAAACCAGAGGGGACATTTATTCATTAACTCCTTCCTTCCTTCCTCCCTCCCTCCCTCCCTCCCTTCCTTCCTTCCTTCCTTCCTTCTCCCTTTTTCTTTTTCTCTTTTCTTTCTTTAAAGAGCACATATTAGTTTTACAACATGTAAACCACTCAGTTATTTTTTACAAAGTTATCAGAAAACATTTTACAACACATTGGCAAGGAAAATGAAGCAAATTAAAGACAATATATCAGTCTGACTCAGGTTTTATGAAAAGTTATTTTACTTTTTTTCCCCTCTTCTTGCTTTAATCTGTGTTACGAAATTTTCTGGAAAGAACAAGTATTTTTAAGGAAAAGAAAAAAATAAACACTTTTAAAAATGCTGCTATTTACAACAGAAGCCAGTCAATTGAGATTTATTAAGGGGAAAACCCACAACTTCCCCTCTTGAAACCAGGTTGAAGAGAGAGGGAAACTGAGGAGGCAGAACTATAGTCAATGTGATGTGTGATTCAGAAAAATATTATCATTGTGTCTTAAATGGGTGTTTTCTGAGCTTTCATAATATGCTTTTATTAACAAAACTTCAATTTACACCTAACATTTAGGATAATATTTTATTTATTTATTTATTTATAGAGAGAAAGGGAGAGAGAAAAATAGATGTGTTGTTCTACTCATTTATGCATTCATTGGTTGCTTCTCGTATGTGGCCTGACCCGGGAAGAAATTGAAACCTTGGCCTATTGGGATTCTGGTCTAACCCACTGAGCTACCCAGCCAGGGCCTAGAGGTAATATTTCTGTGGGTATACTGCAAAAGAAGTATTCTTCAGGGCAACTCCTTTCGTTTGAACTAAGACAGGATCTGTCTCTTATATATTTGTTTACCAGAACGTAGAAGAAACTCTATGCTCTGATGAAGGCTGAGGCAACCATGTATCTCTGAAATTAATGGGCATATATCACATTTTATTAACCATTTCTTATTTCATTTTATTTTTTGGTTAATCTTCACTGGAGAATATTTTCCCATTGATTTTTTCAGAGAGAGTGGAAAGGAGGGAGGGGTGGGGACAGGGAGAGAGAGAGAGAGAGAGAGAGAGAGGTGAGAAGGATTGGTGTGAGAGAGACACATCGATTGGTTGCCTACCGCACACTCCTAACCAGGGCCAGGGATCAAACCTGCAACCCAGGTACTTGACAGGGTGCTCCAGCTGACACGCTAACCACTGGAGACACCACCAGAGCAGTTTAACCATTTCTTTAACCACCTCACACACAATTTTTATTAATGTTGCCAATCATTTTGATTGTTCCCTCTTTCCTCCTCCTCAGCTAATGAACAGTAAACTGACGACATTTTACAAACTGGCAGGGTTCCAAAGGAGGAGACACACAGAAGGTTCACTGGAACGTCTCTCTGCGTGTTGACTTTATTGTTTCAACAGCGGCTGACACTGCTTCGGGGACCTTTGCATTTGTTTCTTGCACAGCCAGCTTCCCAGGAGGAAGTTTTACCCAAACAACGTGCTCAAGAAGGGAAATTTCTTTCTGTTAATTTTCAAATCTCAGACATCAAGTGCATCCGTGTGAACACAGAAAGAAATTTTCAGAGGACAAACAGGTTTTTAAAAATCACCTTTCCCCTCCACCCCTCACATCGAGCATGACACACAGCTACAATAGTAGACTTCGACATGGAACGTTTCCCAGCTTCCACAGGTAAAGCCAGCCCGTGGCCCTCTCCCGGGACTCACCTCATTGACATACATCACTGGGAAAACCATGGTTCGGATGTTTCCCGTTTCGCTGCAGGGACAAAAGATGAGATCTTTTATAGACATCCTGATCGTGAGGGCACACTGGTCTGGAGAGACACGCTTATAGGAAGATGCCAGCACACTTATTTCATTAAATTACTCAGAATTTAAAGAGACTTGTTAGTTATCTTTGAGAACACATCTCGTTCAGAAGTTAGATTCCAATCTATCAGTCTAGCAATTCCAAGTGTTGCACATTCATGTACACTGTTTTTATCAAAACACAAGATGCTGAAAGCAAATGCCTCAAAATGATTACAATTCTCCCAAGAGTCAGAGGGGCGGCTACGGCTGGCAGAACAACGCTGCCAGTCCTCAGAATGTTTTGTGACTAGGCTGCCAGGTATCATCTTCACAAGAGCCCAGGAAAATCACTTACTGTGCATTCACCAGCTCTGCACCAGTGTTTTCGGGGACATTATGTCATTTACTTCTCACAGTAGCCCATGTCCCAGGTTTAAGAGAGTACATTATGGCTCAGAGTAATTTGTCCAGGACGACCAGAGCAAATGGTAGAGCCAGGATGGTAATTCTACTTTGAATCTAAAGCACCAGACCTTAGCTACTAAACTATACTGCCTCAGAAATACACACGGGTGACAAATGCATTCATGCAACCCACATTTGCTTCCTAGAAATATCCGTGATTGTGGGCTTAAATCTAGTAAATTTGATGGGGGAACCAACCAAGTTTTATCGACAGAAAGAATAGGATAAATATATGATATGATGCATAGTGTTGTATCCTCTTTCTTCCATTCAACATTAAATCATCAGCATTTTCTCATATCAAAAAATTCCCATCGAAAAGTTGGAGCAGGAAACTGTACTTAGGGATCCTAATTAAGTAGTGGTTTTTAGCTGGGAGGAAAGGCTGGACGCAAGAGGCCGTTTTAACTATCCGAGTGGAGCTTGTGGCTGGCCCTGGGCGGGAGCGGTGGGGAAGGAAGGAAGGAGGCAACCAGAGTCAAAGCGAGGGGAATGCCGAGTGGAGTGGCAGGAGCTAATTCTGTAGCCTTACTAGCTGTGTGAGTTCTAGCAAGTTACTTAACTTCTCTGTGCCTTGTTTTCCTCATCTGTGAAATGGGGATAATACAAGGTTATTGTGAGAAATAAATGAGTTCATATATGTGAAGTACTTAGAACAATGCTTGATTCATAGAAAGCACTATATATGCATTAGGTTAAATAAAATAAGTAAATTACAAAACCAAGACTGGGCATCCCTCATCCCTGAGGGGTAAGGGTGAGTGGACTTAGAAGGGGGCTGTCTCCCTCCCAGCATCAACCCCACCAGAAAGTCACTGCAGGAACGACCCTTTGCTTCTGTATAAAAAAGCAAAATTTACCTAAAGCCATCTATTTTTTTGACATAAACGTTGATTTGGAACCTCTTGGCTGCTCTTAGGATAAATCCAGTCAACTGCAAACCACAGAAGTAGAGAGAAAACATGATTAAAACCACAAACACAATTGTTTTCAATAGCGCACCATTTCTGTGTGGCTCTGATAAACGGGGTGACCACGGCCGTGTTTGACAGGCACAGTGGGACACAGGGAACCCTGGCCCCAGAACAAAATGATAGATGTGGATTATTTTTAGGTGCCTGGTAGACCAGTGTTTCTCAACTTTAGTATGTGCCCGAGTTCTTGTTAAAATGAAGGTTCTGACTCAGTAGGTCTGGGGTGGGGCCTAAGGTTGGGCCTTTCTAACAAGCTCCCAGGATGCTGCCTCTTTGAACAGCAAAGCCCTAGAGGACCCTGGCAGAAGGGAGACCTGACAGACACCCTGTCTGAAGGATGGTTGTCGCTGCCAGAGAACAGTGCCCAGGTGTGGCCGGGCCCACCCGGGAAGAGCAGCCGCTGCCGTCATCTAAGGTTATGGGACTGTGCCTCGGCCTTCGTAACAAGCACCTGCTAACAGTTTGGCTGATGAAAAGGAACCTACTGGTGGCTAAGAGAGAAAAGGGAGAAAACCACACCTGATCTTACTCACAAAAATAAGAACACTGACTTCTCGGATACAAATGAACTGAGTGTAGCAAAGAGTGAAGTCCCCCTGAACTGCTGTGCTAAGAGAATGTTTTGCTTTTCTCTTATTGTGCCATGTGTTCAAAAGCCCAAAAATGGAGACATCTGGCCTTTAATTCAGTTCCTACAGTGAGAGGCTGTTGTTACTGTATACCAAGGGTGGGGAACCTTTTTTCTGCTAAGGGCCACTTGGATATTTGTAACATCACATAAAATTATCTCCTTAAAAATTAGCCTGCTATATTTGGTCAAACATTTAATGAACTCACCCCTAATGCCTTGGCAGGGCCAGACCAAGTGATTTTGTGGGTCTTATACGGCCCATGGGATGGACATCCCCCATTCCTGCTGTAGACAGTCAGGGAGCTCCAGGGAGTCTCCCCCAGACGACACAGGGGGGAGGTTCCTACACTGAGAGTGCCAAAAGCTAGAAAGATGCATGAACAGGGCCCATCTTGCCAAAAGCTAGAAAGATAATTGGGTAGAAAAAAAAGCCCTCCCCTTCCCTTCCCTGTAAGAACCACAGGCTTGAGCTGGAAGGAGAGATGGTCTTTGAGACAGGAGTTCACCATTCTCCCAGGTCATGGCACTTGAATAAATCTCTTTCCTTTCGCATCAGCACCTGTCTCACAAGTTTGGCTTTCACTACAGCAGGCAGCCCAAACTGCGTTTTTGGTGACACTGTCACACTGTGAAATGATACTCATATCCTTTTATGGTTTTCTTTTTTCTCTTCTATGAATGTAGGATTAAAGTGTATGCATACTTGATGCCTTTTAAATGAATAGTATATAATAAACTCTCAAAGGAAGAGGTTTGCCAAAAGTGACTGAAGCTAATATATACACAAGGTGTCTCCCAAAAAGGTACACACATTCTAACAGCTGATAGCTCAATCAATGCTTCTTTTTCAGATGTAACCCACTGGAATTAATCATTACCTGTATACATTTTGGGGGGACACCCCATATTTAAATTTTAACCAAAACATTTTTGACAGTAAACAGGAATGTCTTCAATCTTGCTGATCTGTGCCCCCATGGGAGAAATGTATGTATGTTGAGGTCCAAGGCTGGTGACAGAAGATTGACCAGGTTACCTGGGTCCAATCTCACTCGTTTTCAGTGATGGAATGTTCACTGTTGCTGTTTTGTTAAAGCAGGTTTGCTGGTGTTTCTGTACGTTAGGTCCACAGAGTTCAGCCTTCCAAATGGAAGAATAGGAGGCTATACATTACACTGCACTGAGCTGAGCTTTCTACATTTGCTTGTATATGAAAGGGAGACAGTAGACTTAAGAGAGCTAAGGACAAAACCATGACCACTGAATAGACAAAATGAAACATATGGTCTTTTACCAGAAAGAAGTGTTACTCACAGGATTAATGTCCACAAACGTCTCATGATGGTCCTTATTTGGATGCATGCCATCTATGGCAGACACAAAACTCTGATCTGCTTGGTAGAAGTGTGGGAAGGATAAAATAATAGGTGCACCTGTGTTTTAAGGAAAACAAATGAATGATGTGGTTCTGAAAAGGCTACGATAAATATAAAGTTTCTGACCACAAACCTGGTTCCTAAGGGGGAAAAGGCTACACATAAGTAAACTTGGGTTGGAGAGGGCAGGCTAAAATTCCATTCTACACCTCCTCATTCAGGGTTTATACTCCATTTTCTGACATTTCGATATTTTATTCCACAATATGTACTGAAGTCCCAGCTAAATTATTCTTTAACAAATATTCAACCTATAAAAGTAAATGCTTTATACACATTATTTTAATTAATGTTCCCAGCAGCCCTATGAAGTTAGAAATATTCATTTTGCATTTGAGGACAGTGTGGTTCAGAGAAGAGACAAAATTTAGCCAGGGACATCCAGCTATCAGGTGATTAGAGGTAGAATTCTAATTGAATCATGGATGCTTTATTTTAGCTCAAAGCACTTCAAACCCCGTTTCAACTACAATTCTCTACCAGTAAATGACTTTTTTTTTGCTTGCTTTTCTGTTTTTACTTTATCTAAGATAGGCTTTGTTCTCCAGCATATGTTGGTGCAGAATGTTTTAAGACTGTGCTTGGTTCTGACATCTGCCCAGCCTCAGACTAGATCAAGGTCTGCCCACATGAAGACTCTGATTGTGGTTCTTTTGTTTGTTTGGTGTGTGTGTGTGTGTGTGTGTGTGTGTGTGTGTTTTGCCTTTCCTATTCATTTTAAAAAAGAAGTAGGGAAACAATTATTAAAGAAAACCTATTCTAGATTTTCCTATTGAGGAGGAGAGAGGGACCCTATAATTACTTCTAGTAAATATATTTTTGAAGAAATTAGCTTATTGGCTAGTAATTTCATTCTGTTTACACATCCACCAGTCCCACAGCTCAACATACACATCAGCTGTCACACACACACAAGGGTTTTGCCCTTTACTACTGGTTTCACAAAACCATCATTTCCTTCTTTGTGGCCTACAGTCACCTTTAAACTATATTTTTAAAACTCTATTGAGGGTTTACTAAGGGCCGGACACTGTCCTGTGTGTTTTACCTCTATTATCTCTAACCTTCACACAAGCTTAAGGAAGTTATAATCACCCCCTTTTATATGAATGAGAAAACTGGTGTCTAGAACCCTTCTCAACCAACTGGGCCAATTTGCCAGAAAGCAGGATAGGATGCAAACCCACATCTCCCCGACTCCAGAACACTCACTCATCCCACCATCCAAATTGTTACTCCAGGATTCAAAACACTTGAGGGCAATCCTGGAGAGGTAACATTCCGTCCACATTTGCTAATTAATACGCAAGAGGCAAGAGGGAAAAAATTGACTGTTGCGAAGTAGAATATTCCTGTTTATTCAGCTATCAACTTCTTGAGGTAGCAGAACATCAACAAAACAAAAATACATCCACACTTATGCCTGGAGCCAGAGGCACATGGGCTGAGTGGACGGGGCACTATTCAGCCAGTGAGACAGGAGGGCAGGTCAGAGCAGAAACTGGTTCCCATTCATCTTTAGTCTTATCTCCAGATGAGGGGAGCCGTGATCCCTGGCACCGTGCTTCCCAAACACGCAGGCATCACCTTCACGAGGATCACCAGCAGCTCATGTTAAAATACAGATTCTGGGGCCCTGGGCAGATATGTTTAATGGTTCTCCAGATAACCCTGGTGCAAGGCCAGGGTTGGGAGGCGCTGCCCCCTCAGACAAGGATAGGGAGGATACTGCTGACCTCAGGCTTATCCCAAAAGGAGATTTTCAAACTAACTGGAAGGAGGACAAAAGTTAGCATGTTCCTTTATCCAGGAGAAAAGGACAACTTTATTCCGGAGAAAGGGGTTAGCACATTTCTCAAGAGAAACTGTGAAGAGGAACTGTGGCTTAAGAAGAATCACAGTCTGAATATCAGACCCTCGTTCCAACAAGGACTGGCTGGGAAACAGGATTTGATAAAAATCAAGTTCCCTCTCTGATCCCTGGTTTCCACATTTATAAAAAGAGGCCATTGGCTCTCTCTCTAGCAGAGGTATTGTAACTAATTATGCAGCATATGATTGTTAAAGGTAGTCCTCAAGATGAAGACAATTACTGTGTCCGTTGCACCACTGATAATTCTGCCTCGTTCATGGAAAGGAGCGGAGTAGCTCAGACATTGAGGAAAACGGAGAAATTTGCTTTGAAGTCATTGAGACTCTACCAACATCGGTACTTTCTCATTACTGAGCTCTCCACTCCCTCCTTTGGCACTGTTTTGAATGTGATATCAGGTCATGCTTCTCATGTATTAACTATATGTAAGTACATAAAGTACGTAAAGCAGTGACTGGGACTAGTCAGTGCTAGTGACTGGGCCTAGTCCAGTGGTCGGCAAACTGCGGCTCGCGAGCCACATGCGGCTCTTTGGCCCCTTGAGTGTGGCTCTTCCACAAAATACCACGTGCGGGCGCGCATGTACAGTGCGATTGAAACTTTGTGGCCCATGCGCAGAAGTCGGTATTTTGTGGAAGAGCCACATTCAAGGGGCCAAAGAGCCGCATGTGGCTCGCGAGCTGCAGTTTGCTGACCACTGGCCTAGTCAGTGCTAGTAGACATGAGCTATTATTAAGACTTCTAAACTGCTGCCAATAAAAACCATTGCAGGAAAGCTAATCATTTTATCTTTTTTCCATTCTATAGCCAGGCTATGAAACACTGTTCTCGCAAGGTCAGAATCATCCTTACTGTGGGGCTGACAACGCTCTTGGTTGAAGAACACCAATTCTCCATCCCAGACACTCGGAATCATGTCATCTCTTACCATTCTTGCAGATGCTGACATTCAGAACTCCTGAGCCCAGGCAGTTTCCTGCGGGTATACAGAAGCCGGCATTGTCGGAGGTATTGGCTAATGCTTCGTAAGGCACCGTAAACCGAAAGGCAGGCAGTCCCTGTACACTCTTATAGTCACTGAAAGTTATATGCACTGACCTGTTAGGGAGGAAGAACAAAAAGTCAGTGTGGGCTGCAGTCAGCACAATCTGGCCTGAATCAATACGTTAGCGACAGTTCTCAGGAACAACACAGCTAAGGCTTAGAGGGCAAGCGAAAGGGGAAGATGCAAAACGAAGCTGGAAAGGAGCTCTACCCACTCCACGTGTAATAAAGGAGGAGATGAACTGTAGAGAATGATGTTTAAGAGGTAGCAACTGTGGGAATATCCAAACAAGGCCATGAAAAAAAAAATCTGTGGTAGAAAATTAAGAAGATGACATTTAGGCCCTGGCCGGTGTGGCTCAGTTGGTTGAGTGTCATCCCGTGCACGGAAAGGTTGCTGGTTCAATTCCCAGTGAAGGCACATGCCCAGGTTGAGGGTTCAATCTCCAGTCAGGGTGAATGTGGGAAACAAGTGATGGATGTTTCTCTCTCATATCGATGTTTCTCTTTCTCTCTCCCCCTCTCCTTTCCCCTCTCTCTCTCAAATTAATAAAAACATTTTTTTAGAGATGACATTTAGAATGGAAATGAGTGGTCTAGACCAGCAGGGACACAGGCCAGTGTGGGGGAAGCAGAAGCAAAGAACAGGAAGCAAAGCCAAAGCGTGGCCTGGACAAGTGCCCCATGAGACAGATACCTGACTAGAATACATGCTTTTATATGCATTTCACCCAAATGAAAATAGTTTCACATTTTGCCCATCATCGATTTCAATGGAGGTCAACACATTTCTGCCTTCAGTTGTGAATGGAGTTTCAGTGGTCCCCTGAAATACTAACCACCCTCATGTTTGCCTAGCACCTGAGTACAGGTATAACCCCGAATTTCAGAAGTTGGCTTTATGCAACTTTACTTCTACCAAAGGCCTACATTAGTACTTGTTTTTGCTAAACCAAAAGAAATCTGAAGAGGATTTTTGCTTTTATGGGAAAAGGTGAAAAGCGAAAATAGCATTTGTTTTGCCTGGCCAGCATGACTCAGCAGTTGAAT
>NW_005353789.1:6377809-6385236 GCF_000412655.1 Myotis brandtii | reverse complement strand
GGCTCCCCCAGTAGGGGGCGTGGAGGAGGCAGCTGATCAATGATTCTCTCTCATCATTGATGTTTCTATCTCTCTCTCCCTCTCCCTTCCTCTCTGACATCAATAAAAATATATTTTTTAAAAAAGAAAATTGGATTTGTCTTGCAGCAAGGCATTCATTATAGAGGCAGCAAGTACTGGAAGCAATGAGAGTGACCCCACCAAGCTCCTCTCCCAGGAGTCACCCAGCATCTCAGCACCCAGCCCCATAGCTCTGAACTGCATCTATGAGCATCTGTGCTTTACCTCGATTTTATGTTGTGCATCTGTTAGCAAGATGTGTCCTGAGGTATCAGAAAAGACTAAGAGAGCTCATAAAGGTGTTATGCTTAGTATAAAACTGGACATAATTAAGCATATTGGGTATTTATGTTTTGTCTTGGAATGCTCAAAATATTTTCCATATAAATTAATGATAAGTGCTTTGCTTTATGACAAATCAGCTTACAAAAGAATATTCATAGGAATATTCTACTGTCGATAGTGGGGGGAACCTGTAACAGACAAAGCACTTTGTCTTAATCTATCCCTTAGCCCTTCATTTGAGAGGAAGTGCTCTCTGGGCCTCACTTTTTCATCTTTGAACCAGAGATGAGATACACGTCTGGCAGGGCTGTGAATAACATGGAAATTGCCTTCCACTCACATCCCCCACCCCCAATAGTATTTTTAAACATGAAATATTTTAGGCAAACAGAATAGCAAAAATGCTATAATAAATACTTTTTATAACAAATATTACTCAGATAAATAAAAAATATATTATGGGTACAACTGCAGCTCTCTGTATAACACTCCTGATTCGAGTCCTTCTCTGTGTCCCCAGAAGAAACCACTATCCTGAATCTAGGGTTTACTCTTCCCATGAGATCTTTATGCTTTTCCATATGGACATATTCATAAACAGTATGTGGCACTGTTGGCTGTTTTAAAGTATTATATACAGAATGCCATGTTCTCTTTCTGTAATTTGCTTCTTCATTCAACATTATATTTTTAAGATTTTTTACATTAATGTAGATAGCTCTGATTTGTATATGTTAAATCCTATATGGTATCCCATCATACCATATAGCATTTAAAATATAGTAGAATTTATTTATATTTTCACTTTTATAAGCACTTAGATTGCTTCAATTTTCACCACTACAATGTTGCAATGAATTTTCTGTCTATGTCTCTTTGTGTGTGTGTGTGTGTGTGTGTGTGTGTATTCAAGCTGGGGAATCTATGTAGGACAGAAGGGCAGAATTAGGGGCTTAACATGTCTTTGGCTTTACTAAACACTGCCAAATGGTTCTTCAAAGTGGTTTTCCCGGATAAGAACGTGTTTCCTCTGTGCCAAATCTTTTTAAAAGAAGCCTCCTACTGCCCTTCTAGGTTCCCTTGTTTCATTCATTGCACACCAATGCGTTTTCAATTCCTTTGGTGCTTCCACAAATATTTATTAAATGGAGCAGCCAGCTGGAAAGGGTCTAAACCAGTGATTTTTCAACCGATGTGCTGAAAGAATTTATAAAACATGTCATACCTGACTATTTAGTCAGGGGCACTGACCTCTTTTCCCTTAGATTGTCAAATAAAAAAAATGACATCATCCAACACCACAGTAGCTGTCTGGTTTGAAAGAATCAAAATTATACCTTTTTTTTTTGGTCAGATGGTCAAAAAAGTATATTTTGTGTGTGTCATAGAATTTTAGTCATTAGTTTATGTGTGTCATGAGATGAAAAGGGTTGGAAAACTGCTGGTCTAAACCATGGCACAGATAGCGGGGTGGAGAGGTGAGGATGAATGCAAGAGCTATTTCTGAGGAGGAACAGATAGCATTTGGTGACCGACTACATGCAAGAGAGGAGGGATATTTACAGGCCCCCAGGGTCTCTGGCAGGGCTGACTGGGTAGGTGGTGCAATTCTGTGAGCGATGAAACACTCAAAGAACAGCAATTCTTGAGAATATTGAATCAGCCGTGTCAAAGGTGACCAGGTCATTTGCTTTAGAGGAGTTTCATAAAAAGCCTTGAAAGAGTGAGTCGGGGAGGAACTGGAGGCTGCAGTTCAAGGGTGATGGGTGGGGAAAGGCACAGTGGGAGATGGGGATCAGGGTGTGGAGCAGGGTGCCCCTCTTCCCACAAAGACATAATCGTGTTCATGTCTTTGTGGGAAGGAGCTGGCGGTAGAGAGGGAGAGATTACAGGGCGAGTGAGAATAGATATGATCAATGGCAAGGTTATAGCTAAGCAAATACCTATAAACTCTAAATTATGGGGAACCAGTACAATTTATTTATCTTTTATGTAGAGATTATCTGTTGACTGGGAAAAGATCAGGTCAAATTTCATGCTTGAATATCATATTAACTAATAGCTAACGCTTAATTTTATTTACTGGGTGACAAGCCCTGGGCTAAGTATTTTACTAACAGCAATTCATTTGTCCTCATAACAACTCTCAAGGTAGGCAACTATTTGTAGCCTCATTTACAAATGAGGAAAGTAAGGCAGAGTCATTCAGTAACTTTCCCAAGGCCACACAGCTGCAAGTGGTAGAGCTGGTATTTGAACCAATGCAGTCAGGCTCTGAGGCCCATGCTGCAAACCACTGCTCCGCACTGTCTCTCAATATGCCATCATCATTTATCATGGACTAAACATGAATATCCATGCCTCATAAGTATAGCTACATAGATTCCTCACACTTTTGGTGGTCTTGCAGTCAAAGGTATTCTTAAAGTTCTTACCTGCAAAAATCAGATGGAAAGACATAAAGGACTTCGTCTCTCGTTATTAGTGGGTGAAAAGTATCACCATCTGTTCCATTAATCATATTGCATTTGTCTGTTGTCCACCAGCCAAGTGACCTGTAATTAATAAGCACAAGAAAGAGACAAGAGGATCAAATTTGATTTTAGTGGTTTTTTTTTCTTCAAATGATCAGGACTTCTTGAGACTCAACTAATAGGAGCAGGCTATCCACAGAATCTCATTCACATATGACACAAGGGTGAGATTGGTTAGGGACTGAATCAAAATGGGGAAAATAGGCTCCCGACCCTCAGGTCAATTTTGATAGAGGCAAAAGCCAAAAATCCCTTTTTCTTTCCTGAAAAAGGGTATTCTACATGGAAGTTTAGAAATTGCCATTTACTTAAAACAATGATCTAATTTAGCATTATTAATAGCCTGACAGACAAGCTCTGGATAGATATGTTCATCTCTTAATATTCATGACAGAGCATTAACTCTGTCTCCCCTCGGAACAGGTCTCTGTCCCAAATTAACGGGAGCTTCTCTTGGATGTCAAGAGATAATTAGTTAATTGGAAGATAGTTCTAAGGAATTTATACAAATACGAGTGGCCCGGTGCACGGATTCGTGCACATTGAAAGGAAATTAATTAGAAGAAAGATTCGTGCGGTAGTTACGTTACTGCAAAAAATTACATGTCAAAATAGTATATATAATATAGTATTATAAAATTAAAACACACGTGCGATTGGCGCCAGCGAAAGCTTTATATGTATTGCGCATGCACAAGTCAACATTTATTTTTAAATTGCCAGTGTGCGTCATATGTACCAGCCGGTCAGTCGGTCAGTCGGTTGATGTACAGATGTATGTACAGTTGGTCACTTAGCCTTTTATATATATAGATAAGCTCAGAAAAGTTAAAAATGAGAGGATTAAGATAGAGAGAATAGATGGAGAAGCTCCAATAAATGTTTAATTGTTTTTTTTTCTTTTGGGGGGAGGGAGAAAATAGAGCAAATTACAGAGAAGCAGTAAGTGAAGAGATAATTTCTGAAAGTTTTTCAAAATTTAAGAAAGATATGAGGCCTTGGATTGAAAGTATGTCCCAAGGGCCAAACAGGATGAATACAAATAAATTTAAATCTGGATATGTTGTAGTAAAAGTGCAAAAGACCAAGGAAAGAGACATCAAAAGTCAATGGAGTAATATCTTCATAATTTTGAACTGTCGACCTAGAATTCTATACCTAACTAGTCATTTAAAACTGAGAGTGAAATTTAGACATTTTAAAATATGTGAAGTCTAAGAAAGTTTACCACCCACAAATCTTTTCTTAAAGAACTACTGATACAGGGTTCCTCAACCTATTAACCCTATTGATGTTTTGAGCCTGTACATTGTAGGATGTTTAGCAACATCCCAGGTTTCTACCAGTAGATTCCAGTAGCACCTCCCAGTTGTGACAACCAAATATGTGTCCAGACATCACCAAATGTCCCCGGAGGGGGCAAAACTGCATCTGGTTGGGCACCACTGTATGAATGGATACTCTTCAGCAAGAAAACTAAACCCAGAGGAATATTTGAGAAGGAAAAAAAAAATGAGGCAAATAAAAGATGTTGGCAATTAATTATGTATTTACCATAAAAATGA
This sequence comes from Myotis brandtii, assembly GCF_000412655.1. Classification (NCBI taxonomy): domain Eukaryota; kingdom Metazoa; phylum Chordata; class Mammalia; order Chiroptera; family Vespertilionidae; genus Myotis; species Myotis brandtii. The sequence continues at coordinate 6,380,792 of NW_005353789.1, read as the reverse complement.
ACTTTTTAATTATATTTGCCTCCTTAAGAAGGTAAAATAAGTCATAGACAAGAATAATAAAATGTGTGTGTGTGTGTGTGTGTGTGTGTGTGTGTGTGTGTGTTTAAGAAATCAGTAAAGTTATTGTCCTATTTGGAAGGAGAAAAAAGACAATACATAGCTTTAGATTTTGTTAGAAAAATATTGTTATCTGAATCATAAAAATCTAAGGATAGGATAGTCATAAACAAGAAAAAATAAGTCCAAATATACTAAATAAGATAGCATTATACCATATATGTATCCGTAATTATAACACACATATAAAAGGATTAAACTATTTTATTATAAGACTAAAAAAAATAAAGAATGGGTTTAAAACAAAAACCAGCTACATCCTATTTACTAGTAAATTTCCCTTCCAGCCCAGTTCCCCTCGTTAAGTCACTGTTGCCAGTTTCTTATATATTCTTTCAGGGGTCTTGTATATTTGTGTGTGTGTGTGTGCGCGCGCACACGCGCGAGCGCGCATGCTTACAAATATGTTTATGTACGTGATTTTTTAAATTTAAATTAACTTTTTATTTAAAAACAGTTTGATATTTACAGAAAAGTTATGAAGATACTACCGAGAGTTTTCCTATATTCCACACCAGTTTTTTTGCCTTTATTTCTGGGAAGCTTAGAAATAAATTTGAAGTTCAAGAACAGAAACCCTCTTACCTCAGTCCCTGAAGAATTGCCTTGTTTTCTTTCAAAGGTTTCTAATTTCTCTAACTTTAAACAATTATCTTGTTTTATAGGTAGCTTTAGCTCCTTTTTGGAAGTAATTTATGTTATAAATATTAAAATAGACATATCTTTGAAATACTATCATCCTGAACTCAAATGTATTTCATCTTTTAAAAAAATAACACAGCCCCGGTCGGATGGCTCAGCTGGTTGGAGCATCGTCCCGTATACCAAAAGGTGGTGGGTTTGATTCCTGGTCAGGGCACATACCTAGGTTGTGGATTCCCTCCCCATTCAGGGCGGGTACAGGAGGCAACCTATCGATGTGTTTCTCTCCCATGGATCGATCTCTCTCTCTCTCTCTCTCTCTCTCTCTCTCTTTCTCTCCCCCCCTTTCCTCCCCATTCCTCTCTCTCTCTAAAACCAATAAATATATCCTCAGGTGAGGATTTTAAAAATTAATAAAAATTTAAAAAATAACACAAACAATCCACAATCATTAAATTAAATTAAAAAGAGAACGTCTTCCATTCCCCACAAAACAAGTAGTGGTTTGAAAAGTATCGGCGCTGCAGCTGCACATGACTCCCAAGTGGAAGAGTGATCTTCAACCACCAACATTCAATTTGTCAAGTGCATTATCCCAATCTTGATTTTTAAAATAATAATTGTAAGTATATTTTACATACTTATAGGTTTTTCATCCCCAAAATGACAGTGTTAAAATATTTTTTTGAAATAATATGGAAGTGGACGTTCAGTTTAAATAAAAATTGAAAAATAATTACACTGATGAATCATTAGACTTACGTTTTTCCATTCCATTCCACAATCTTTGAAAAGTTAAGGTAATTGTCTTCTCCAGTTAGAAAAACATAGTCTCCATCATTAGTCCCATTTTTCTGAAAATAAGTGAATATGATCATTTAAAGTAACGTGATGGTTAACTTTGTGTCAACTTGGATGGGCTATGGTGCCCAGCTGTTTGGTTAAACACTAGTCTAGATGAAGGATTACAGGTTCAATTCCCCATCAAGGGCATGTACCTAGGTTGCAGGTTTGATCCCTGGCCCCAGTCTGGGCAAGTGAGGGAGGCAACCAATCGATGTGTCTCTCTCACATAGATGTTTCTCTCTCTCTCTCCCCCTCCTCTTCCTTCCACTCTCTCTAAAAATCAGTGGGAAAATATCCTTGGGTGAGGATTAATAAATCTCTCTAAATATAGATATAGAAATAGATATGTATCTCCCTTTGATTCTCTTTCTCTGGAGAACCCTGACTGATACAGTAACTAACAAATTTAATCTTCATGAAACTGCCCTAGTTGAGCCCAATTGCTACATGAGACTGAACCAGAACTAGAGAATAGAGTGAGGAACTACCGAACACAGAATTACTATATGACCCCCCAAATCCCACTCCTGTGTATATACCCAAGGTACATATTCAATGTTCATAAAAAACTTGTATACAAATGTTCATAGCAGCATAATTCACAATAGCCAGAAAGTAAAAATAACCCAAATATCCATTAGCTGCTGAATGGATAAACAAAGTGTGGTATATCCATACAATAGAATATTACTTGACCATAAAAAGGAATGAAGTGCTGATACATGTTACAACATGGATGGACCTTGTAAACTTTATCCACACTAATAAAAGACAAACATGCAAATTGACCGTACCTTTGCTACGCCTTAAGCCAAGCCTACCAGCCAATCAGAGCGACTATATGCAAATTAAACCAACCAAGATCACGGTCAGCAGCCACGGAGCTGGAGCGAGCAGGAGGCTTATTTGCCCAGTGATGGAGGAAGCCAAGCTTCCCGCCTGCCGCAGCTGGCTCTGAGTTTCATTCAATGCAACAAAGTTTCAATTATAGAAGATAAATAAACCCCAGATACCTGCTTTCAGCCTGCCGTGGCCATGGAGCTGGAGCAAGCAGGAAGCTTGGGTTGCCCCTGGCGATGGAGGAAGCCAAGCTTCCTGCCCGCCCTGGCTGGCTCTGAGCTCCACTCAAGGTTACAAAGTTTCAATTATAGAAGGTAAGTAAATCCCAGAATAAAAAAAAAAGGAGAGGCTGGGAGCTTCCTTCGCCGGGGGGCTTGGCCAGCCTGAAAAAGGCCCTCAGCCCCTCACCCAGGCTGGCCAGGTACCCCAGTGGGGACCCCCCACCCTAAAGGGGGTGTGACCAGCCTGCAAACAGCCATCAGCCCCTCACCCAGGCTGGCCAGGCACCCCAGTGGGGACCCCCACCCTGAAGGGGGTG
>NW_005353789.1:6375406-6377419 GCF_000412655.1 Myotis brandtii | reverse complement strand
TCACCCAGGGAGCGGGCCTAAGCCAGCAGGTGGACATCTTCTGAGGGGTCCCAGACTGCAAGAGGGCATAGGCCGGGCTGAGGGACCCCCCCAACTGCACAAATTTTTGTGCACCGGGCCTCTAGTACTAAATAAAAGAAGCCAGAGCAAAGATCTTATATTGTATGACTCCATTTATATGAATGTCCAACCTGCATATGAATGTCTAACTGCCAGAAATGGTTCCAACTCAGAAGTGGTGCCCCTTGGCTTCCATTTGTATAGTGCACACGAGTGTCAAGATTTTAATTTTATTTTTTGCCTAATAAAGCCACACTGCAGTCCCAAATCCCCTTCCTCTCTGGCTCTGAGGAAGCTCCCACACGGAGAACCTACTCTCCTCCCCTCCCCACCCCTCTCCTCCCCTCCCCTCCAGCCCCCTCTCCCCTCTCCTCTCCTCTCCTCTCCTCTGTGGCCCAGGCCAACCTGCCCTTTACTCAGGACTAGGCAATCCAGCACCTCACAGGGGCAGGAGGCAGGCTGGGCAGGGAGGGGGCTTATGTTTTGTTTCAAAAACAAACCCCACAAAACCTTATTTTTCTTTACAAAACCAAAAAAGGAAACAAGAAACGATGCCAACCATTGAACTTCTAAAAAAAAAAATCTACGGATTCATAGGCAAATCCAGAAAGACAGAAAGTGGTTGCTAGGGGCTAGTAGGAGGGGAAGTGGAAGTGACTGCTAATGGGAATGTGGTTTTTGTGGAGAGGATGATAAACATGTTCTAGAATTAGAAAGTGGTGATGATGGCAAAATCTTGTGAATATACTAATAACCACTAAATTGTACACTTTAAATGGTAGAAGTATTCTAGGCACTTGAGCTGGATCAGTGAACAAAACACAGAAGTCGCTGCCCTCATGGTGCACATCTCCTAAAATTATTATTATAATTGTTTTGTTTTTTTAAATTTTTACTATTTTTTTTTAAATATATTTTATTGATTTTCTACAGAGAGGAAGGGAGAGAGATAGAGAGTTAGAAACATCGATGAGAGAGGAACATCGATCAGCTGCCTCCTGCACATCTCCTACTGGGGATGTGCCGGCAACCCAGGTACATGCCCTTGACCGGAATCGAACCTGGGACCCTTCAGTCCGCAAGCCGATGCTCTATCCACTGAGCCAAACCGGTTTCGGCTAAATTTTTACTATTAAATGCTTATTATGTGGCAGGCACTTTATTGTATACCAAGAATAATAAAATAACCAGACTATTCTATTTCCATTGCCCAAAGCTATGTTTCAAGTTTTGTTGTAGATATATTTTTAGGGTCTTACCACAGATGGTTTTGGGGTTAATAAATTGAGGCCTAGTACTCGTGTCCTGCTTTCTTTTTAAAATGGGGGTTTGTTCTGATTATAAACATAATAGAATATTCTGGTTATAAAAGTAATAATTCTTATTAGAAAATACAGAATGATGTATAAAAAAATACCAATTATTCATCATCCTCTCAACTAATAGGAACTGCAATTAGTATTTGACCTGTTTTCAGTCTTTTTTCTACACAAGATATGTTTATAGAACTAAGATATATTTATATGTAATATATGTAATATGTACATTTATATTTACACAATTTTATACATATCTACAATTGTACATATACATATGCATATTTTTTACTTAAGCATAAAACTTATTTCCCATGTTATCAAAATTCTTTATAGATATAATTTAATGACTCCATGACATTTTGTGAAAATAATTTACTTAACCACTCTCCTAGTATTGGATATTTAGTTTTGAGGTTTTTTGCTACTATAAATAATGTTGTATGAATATATTTATGCCTAACAAAATTTTCAGTACTTTAGTTTTCTAAACAGACCGCTAAAAGTGAAATTACTAGATAAAAGAACAGGAACATTTTTAAGCCTTTTGATACATATTATCAAGTTGCTCAAGGTCACCCAGCTGGAAAGTGGTGGAAGTAGCAGCATAAATCAGTTTAGTTCCCCAAATGGCTTT
>NW_005353789.1:6372423-6374624 GCF_000412655.1 Myotis brandtii | reverse complement strand
TTTCTGCATTTCTGTATTCACTGAGGTTGAACTCTTTTTTCCTGTCCTTCAGCTATATACCTTAGAAAGCGTGCACACCCTTTGTGAATTATCTTTTCATGTTTTTTTTGTTTTGTTTTGCCTTCTTGGGGTCATTTTTGTCACTTAACTTTATTTTGCCAACTATGTTAATATATCAACATGGTCCATATACATCCGGGCCATGTCATGTTCCATATATGAAATTTTACGTGACTTTAAGAAATGAGGCAGGACTCTTCTTTAAGAGCAGCGGTGTGAACATTATAACTTGGTTGAAAATTCAAATACCCCATGTACAAAAAATGCTGAACTACCAGTTTAAAAAATGCATGTATGTTGCGCCTTAAACTCCTCCACCTAACTCAGATGTGGCTAAGTGGTTAAGTGTTCAAATGTTTCAGAGTAACTCACAAAGGGTTCTCCTCAGCTGTTATCTGCCCAAGAATCACACACTGAATGTGATGCTTCCCTGTCTCTCACTAGGACTTTTATCTGAGGACAAGCAAGGATAACTAGGTTTTGTGTTACTGTGGTAGGGGTGTGAGTTGGATGTAAGGAACACATGACTGCAGGAGGTTGAGAAATGTTCTGAGGATATCACTACAGCATTCATACCACCAGCATGCCATAGCAACATCCATCCTCCCGGTGGAATTGGCTAGGCTGCCTGACTTCTCAAAGATACTTTCCAGCAACTAGAGTTTTGTACATCAGAGAGTACACACTCAGTGGGAGGTGCCTGAACTCTCTTATATCAAGAAGAACAGAGGTACCCTAAAATCAGCAGGTACAGAGATGCTGATTGGCCTTGCAATAAGCAAACAAGAGCATCTGATAGTTAACCATTTCCCTGTTTCTCAGGAGCTCTGTGAATTCACCTTATCCTATTCATTTTCACACCCCGCCCCCTTCCCGGACCTCCCCCCACTAATTGTTTGTTGTTTCCGCATTAAAGTCTTTGAAGGAAAAGTGTTTGATGGTGTTAACTAAGGGTGAGCAGGTGAACAGGCATACAGGCCTAGGGTATCAGAGGCAAATGCTGGCAGAAACCCTAGGATTGAGGAAAGGCTTGAGGCCAGGACTGGGCGGATGCAGAACTTCACAGACTATCCAGGTCACTGAATGAACTTTTGTGCTTTTGGCTGAAGAGTTAGTATTTGGCCAGAGCAGATGAAAAACTAAACAAAAACACTGTCTTTTTTTCTTCTTTTCTTTTTCTTTTTTTCCAACAACACTACAGAGAGTTTATTTGGCTCCAGAACAAAAACATATACCAGTCATTCATATTAATTCAGGGTCATTTTTTTGAGCCAGTCATGAAGGAGAAAAAGAATAATGGTTCCTGCCATGGCTGGTGTGTTCAGTGGTTAGTGTTGGCCCACACACCGAATGGTCGCAGGTTCGATTCCTGGTCAAGAGCACGTACCTGGGTTGCAGTTCATTCCCAGCCCTCCCCCTCGACCCCAGTCAGGGTGCATGCAGGAGGCAACCAGTCGATGTGTCTCACATCGATGTTTCTTTCTCTCTCTCCCCTTCTTGCCTCTCTTCCTCTCTCTCTGAAAAAGCAATGGAAAAAATATCCTAAGGTGAGGATTAACAAATAAATAAATAAATAATGATTCCTGAAGTATGTATTGCAATGAACTCATAGTTTGAAAAGCACTTTCATGGACTTCTTACTAAGCCATTTCAAACCAACCTTTGAAGTGTGGGTACCGCTAGTCTCAAGCTAGGAATGATGAAACTGAGGCTCAGAAAAGTCCCATACCTATTAAATGAAGGAGTCAAAATGCAAATCTAGGCCCTCTGATTCTAAGTTGTTTTTGTGTGTGTGTTTTTTCTGAATGTGGGAAATCCACGGAATCTGGGTGATGGTAGAGGGCTTGTAGAGGCCCAAACCATCAAAATGAGACTTGGCATTGAACACTGAATTGTATGATGGGTTGAAAGATCGCACCTGATTGATGGCTCAGTCACACTATGTACAGGGTGTCCCCAAAAATGCATACACACTTTGAATAATTATTAATTACAATGGGTTAAATCTAAAAAGAAAGAAATATTGGAATTAATAATTATTCAAAGTGTGCATACATTTTGGGGGGACACCCTATATTTTCACAGTTACACTCACTCACAGTCAGCACTGGCAGCACGTCGTGGGAGAAGTGTCCCTCCCC
>NW_005353789.1:6338217-6372374 GCF_000412655.1 Myotis brandtii | reverse complement strand
ACACGTTCTTATTTTTTACATACTGTACAAGACATCTAGAATTCCGGGCAATTTTGGTCTCCTAGGAGAAACTCAGAGTGAGGATGAAATCTGGCTTGGGGTACCCCCTCAGCTGAACAAAGAGGCTCAGAAAAAAAATTCCACTTACCCCATAGTACAAGCCAAAATAGGGAGGGACTTCAGGTTTGAAAGGGTGGATGAGGGACATGAGCTCATCTTTGTAGCCCCAGAGCAAATCGTGGACCGTGTGCGTCACAAAGAACTTCTGCTGGTAGGCCTTTATCAGGGCGTGGATGATCCTCTGGATGATGCCTTCCTGCGCCCATTCCATGGCAGTCTGAGAAGCACAGGCAAATTCAGAGAACAGCATACCCACCCACTCTCCTACTGAGCCTTCAGCAAAGGGAGCTGGAAACTTAACGGTTGAAATTAAATAGCTGGAAAATTAGCCAATGGACTCCTCTCTGGCTCTGTGTACAAGAATAAAACTCCTCCGTTACTACCCTTTCTCAGGGTTAACATTTCTAACTGTGATCTCAACATCCCCGTGGCCACCCTGTTATCCCCGCACAGCGGGAGGGAAGGGAAAAGCTCTTGTAATTGCATTGGCATCTTTGGCCACTAGGTGGCGCCATCTTCCTCCTGCTCGGGCACAGAGGCTGGGGCCCTCATTATAAACTCCACTAGGGGCAGGGCAGGGCCAGATCTGGGATGCAGTTTTCTAGGCTCTGGGTCCACCATGAGTGGTCACCTAGAAGTTAGTGTGGGAGCCTCAGAGGGGGTTAGTGTAGGCGAACAGGAACGTTTCCTGGGTGTCAAGTGTATTGTTATGAGATGGAACTGCCATTATAATCAGGGCCCATTGAAATCTCTCCAGGCTGTAATCAACAGCCCAGTCCCTATTATTTGGAATGGGGGAAAAGTCAATAGGTATTTTGAGGACTTAAAAATCCTGGGCAGAAATCTAAATTAAGAAGTGGTATGCAAATTCTATGGCTAGAGTTTCTGAACCAAAACAAGGGGCAAATAAATATTTTGAAAATTATTAGCTACTCGCCCGGCTCAGTGGTTGAGCATCAACCTGTGAACCCATAGGTCACAGTTTGATTCCAGGTCAGGGCACATGCCCCGGTTGCAGGCTCAATCCCCAGTAGGGGGCGTGCAGGAGGCAGCCAATCAATGATTCTCTCTCATTGATGTTTCTATCTCTTTCTCTCCCTTCCTCTCTCTGAAATCAATAAATACATTTAAAAAAATTATTAGTTACTTTAAAAAAAAATCCTAGAAACATAATTATTTATATACGTGCTGATCCTGAACACACAGCAAGTAATTGTGAAAAGAAATTCTAAAATTTGCCTTCCGTCACTATTTGAAAAGACCTTGTTTGAAAGACCTCAGAAAACTGTCTAAGATAAACTTTAAAGAAAGGCAAGGGAAAACATATTTTTCTTTTTATATATGTATATATTTTTTAACATAACTTAGCTCCTAAACATAAAGCCATAATAGCCTTAAGTTAGCTTTTACCTTTCTTCTAAAATCCATAATAATGGTACTTAAAATGCTAACTTACCACTGCAGGAATATTAAGTGTTCTAATTAAGTCACTTTTAGCGTCTCCAACAGATAGGTTTTGTACAAAAACATAGGCCTTGTTGCTAACAGCAGATATGGTTGTTCCATTTTCGCCAAATTGAATATCCGCTTTGTTTCTGATTTCCCTAAAAGAAATAGATTTTGTTTGAAAACAGTCACTACTTTAAAACGCAGTATGTGCCCCTTATTTCAGTATCAAAGCTATTTCCAGTATAACCATTACAGAGAGAGAGTGCATGCCAGTACTGACACCGTGAAAACTGGAGGTGAAAGCTCCAGTTTTATAAAGTGAGGAAATGAGGCCCAGGATCGAGTCTTCTCAAAAATCTGTCATTTCCATTCTTTTCCTCCACAAATTGGAAAACACAATGGTCAGGGTCACCTTGACGAGGGCATCAAAGCCAATGAACTCTGGGTTATGGTTTGTTCCCAAAATATATTCACGAGGAATACATACAAAATCTGATAGAGGCCGCCCTGTTAAAACACGAGCAATTTGCACTTAGGGGGTAGCTAAGTGGGATTTTGATTGCTAGACATGCACTGCCTTTTTTTTTTTCTGGCCAGACCCTGATTTTCTTTCCTCTCCTGCACTGGTCGGCGGTGTGGGACCCGAGCTCAACCAATTCTTTTCCCTTTGGCCTTGACCCCTGAGCCCAGAGCCTCTCAGTGGTTCTCAACCTTCCTGATGCCGCGACCCTTTAATACAGTTCCTCATGTTGTGGTGACCCCCAACCATAAAATTATTTTCGTTGCTACTTCATCACTGTAATTTTGCTACTGTTATGAATCATAATGTAAATATCTGATATGCAGGATGTATTTTCATTGTTTGCGACCCACAGGTTGAGAACCGCTGCACGGTCGAAATACCGGCTTCCTCCAGGGGGCGCACATGAGCGAGGATCCTTGTGCTCCAGAGATTCGGTTGCCCTGGACCCTGCCTTTCTTCCCCATAACCCAGTCTTTCTATAGATGAGAAAAGGGAGATTCAGATAAAGTAACTAGTCCAGGATTAACCAGGAGGTGGCAGAACAAGGCTGAGAATCCTGGTCCCCTGACTTCACATCCCAGGTTTCCCTTGACTCTACAGAGAAGTTAATGCAAAGGGACTGGTTAGCAACTGGAGGCGAAGAGGAAATTTCAAAGGCAAATCGCTGCCTCTGCCAAGGCTGGTGCCTGCAGAGGGGATTCCTCTCCACTCCTTCCCATCCCAGAGCCTCCCTGCAGCCAAGGGGAAGAGGGAAGGACTTCTCAGGGTGCACCACGTATAACCAGGGCCCAGGACCCCACACTGGCCTGGCTGACCACTAAGGAACTAGACGTAGAAAAAATAACCCCAGGGTGAACACCAGTTGGCACACAAAGAAAGCCAGGCCAGGGAGCAAAGAGCTGGGATTCAACGTCCGGCCAAAACCCCAGGGATCAACTCTGCTGAGTTTTCTAACTAATGACGAAAACTGATGACCTTGCTAAAGCCTTTATTTTTTTTCACTGAGCTCTGGGTCATGAACCTAGTGGCCTGAGCAATTCCAACCCTGGAGCCGGCATCATTTGTTTATTTATGTGCACTGACTCTGGGGGGACTTTGAAAGGTTTTCTTTACAGCTCACCCTGTAAGAACCTGATGTTTTAAAGGGAACCTGAGCGTGGGGGCTCCAATCACTTTAAGCCTTGTTGTCATTCACTGGGTTTCTCAGTACATTTTAAAAAGTCAAAGCCATGGATTCCCAAACCACAAAAATATTGAATTCACCTGGCAGGCACCAAGGGAACATGACAGGTCACTCACAACTAACCACATGACTTCCCCTCAGCCTCCAGCCACCTAAGGCATGCCTGACTCTCGGCTTTTGCAGAGGGGTCTAACCGAAGGAGACGGTGCCCGGCGGTCAGAGGCGGCCCCCGCTCGGCAGAGGCCGAGGAAGCCAAGGAGAGAGGTGGCGAGGGGCCTCCCTCTCAGAACAACAGGTAGTCATGTAGTCCGAGGAGCACAGTCCGAGGAAACCCAAGCGCTCCCGTCACGGCGGTCCCCTCGGGAGGCCACAATGCCGGCAAGTCTGGGTACCCGGCTGGTCAGCCAGAGTCCACCAGAGCGGGGCGGCCTTCTAGGGAACAGCGGACTGAGAGCAAGAAGTGAACAATCACTGCTTTACAGTGTCTGCCAAGACCAAAGAAGCTTCTAGAAATAGAAACAAAAGCATTTTTTTTTTAAGGCAAAGCAAATTTTTGGCGTAGACAATTAATTAAGAAACCATATTTCGAAGTGCCTGGTATGGTCCCTGGTACTTAGCAGATGCCAATAAATCCTGGTGTTGAAGGCCCAGGACACCCCAGGCTCAGATGGCAGCTTAATATTTGTTATTCACTCTGGTGGCCCCAGTCACTAAGAAAAGGTTGGGTTACACTCCATCAGGCAGGAAAAGACCTGGGTGATGTTAGAGATATTTCATTTTAAATCATTTTTTTAAAGTTCTTTAACTTTCTTAAATAAAAAAATTATTTTTAAAACTCCTGAATGTTTCAGTAAGGTCTCATCAGCCCAGAAGGAAAACCATAGCCTGAGGTAAGGAAACCAAAAGGAATCATTTTAATTAGTTGGAAAATTAACATCTGTGCAATACATTGGAGATTTTGGATAAGTTAGGTATATACAATCCTATATAATAAAAACCTAATATGCTAAGTGTCCAGTCATCTGGTCGGCCGTTCAACCAATCAAAGCGTAATATGCTAATGATATGCTAAGGCTGCTCAACCGCTCGGTATGACATGCACTGACCACCAGGGGGCAGATGCTCTGACTGGTAAGTTAGCTTGCTGCTGGGGTCCAGCCGATTGGGACTGAGGGAGATGGGCCGGACATGCCCTGGAGCCCTCCCTCGGTCCCTCCCCAGCCCCAATCATGCACTGGTGGGTCCCTCGGCCTGGCCTGTGCCCTCACAATCCTGGACCCCTCGGGGGATGTCGGAGAGCCAGTTTCAGCCCGATCCCGCAGGCCAGGCCGAGGGACCCCACTGGTGCACGAATTTGTGCACTGGGCCTCTAGTACTATCATATAATCCTTATCTTCCGTCACTGTAGTTCTTCATTCACCCAGTGCTCTCTGCTGAGAATCACTCAGAAGTGACTGGCAACAGTGGGCAAAGTGTGGGTTAAGATCTGACTGCCAGGCTCCGCATTCCATTCTGGCTTCACCCGTTACCAGCTCTGTGACTAAGGAGAAGTTACTCATTGCTTCCATGCCTCAGTTTCCTGGGCAATAACGTACCTTCCTTGTAGGCTTGTGGAGGGTGGAGGGGCCTCCTTGTAGGCAAGTGGAGATAAGAATGTACCTTCCTTATAGGATTGTGGTGAGAATTAAATTCGCATAAGCTTGTCATCCATTTAGAACACTACCTGGCACATACTAAGAGCTTAGGAAACAAGTAGCTAGTAACATTATGTGTGAGGGCTTGCACTAAGCTCTGGAGATGGAGAGATGTTAAGACCTGGTTCCTGTCCTCAAAGAACCTGGTGCAGCACAGAGACTTCCACCTAACCAGCTACCTCACACCTGGAGCAGCTACTCACACCTGGAACGTCTACCTCACACCTGGAGCAGCTACCTCACACCTGGAGCAGCTACTCACACCTGGAACGTCTACCTCACACCTGGAGCAGCTACCTCACACCCGGAATGTCTACCTCACACCTGGAGCAGCTACTCACACCTGGAATGTCTACCTCACACCTGGAGCAGCTACTCACACCTGGAACGTCTACCTCACACCTGGAGCAGCTACCTCACACCCGGAATGTCTACCTCACACCTGGAGCAGCTACTCACACCTAGAAGTTACTCATTGCTTCCATGCCTCAGTTTCCTGGGCAATAACGTACCTTCCTTGTAGGCTTGTGGAGGGTGGAGGGGCCTCCTTGTAGGCAAGTGGAGATAAGAATGTACCTTCCTTATAGGATTGTGGTGAGAATTAAATTCGCATAAGCTTGTCATCCATTTAGAACACTACCTGGCACATACTAAGAGCTTAGGAAACAAGTAGCTAGTAACATTATGTGTGAGGGCTTGCACTAAGCTCTGGAGATGGAGAGATGTTAAGACCTGGTTCCTGTCCTCAAAGAACCTGGTGCAGCACAGACCTCACACCTGGAACGTCTACCTCACACCTGGAGCAGCTACCTCACACCTGGAACGTCTACCTCACACCTGGAACAGCTACCTCACACCTGGAACAGCTACCTCACACCTGGAATGTCTACCTCACACCTGAACCGTGTTCCACAGCTGCCCTCCAGGTGCTGGCGGGACACCCAGGGGAGAGAGGGGCCACTGGGATGGGAGTCCTGAGGAAGGTGCTGTGCAGGGACACGGTGGGGCTGGTTCTGGAAGGAGCAGGCTCCCCCCGGTTGGGAGGCTGGAGGGGCTTCCAGGCAGGCAGCACAGCAGAGAGCACAGGCTCCACTGGGCAGTGGAGGGTGAGGAAACGGGTCCTGGGGGAGGATGAGTAGCCTGCAGTGCGGGGCACGGCTGAGCTGACCAGAGAGTGGATGGAGACGTGAAGTCACAGGGTGGATGCATGACCAGGAAGCAAGGGCAGGGGCGGGAAGCAGGCCTCAGGGAGGGCGCTGAGCAGCACAGGGTTTAACTTCCCGTTACCACCGCCGGGCCCACTGCGTGAGGGGCTGAACACCGAGAGCTCAGAGCTGGGTGCTGAGAAAGCGCAGGTGGGGCGGGGAGGGTGTGCCCACAATCTGTTGGGTGTGGGCAAGAAGCATCTTCACTCCTGAAGCCAGAAACGGTCCTCCATCCTCGCAGTGGTACCTGGACCCCCTGGCCAGCGCCCGCAACTCACTCAGGACAACCAGTGCATTTGGAACTCACAGTGCCTGGCCCTCACCTTTGGTGCAGGGCAAGGTGGGGGGAATCTTTTTCTACTGTTCTTACTTTTGAGCAGTTCAAAGATTTTTTTAGAAACTTATCTAAAGACACTGTTTCTGTTTTGAAAAAGAAGTGGTATCAGAGAAGAGTGAGCCAGGTTTAGAAAATATTTTAATAGTGGAAACAATAACCATAGAATTTCTGAATTTTCTATCATCTCTTTGATATTAAAAAAATTGATTCGGCTTGGCTCTGAGATGAGTAAAGGATCGAAGGGCTAACGTTCAGAATTTGGAAGATTGAACAAAGTTCCTACCTTTGCTAAATTGCAAGGAGACAATTAAATCCTTAAGAAATTAAATGCAAAAAAACAGATCTACAAGAAAATAGACTTGAACAGCAAACCTTTGAAGGGAATAGGACTTTTTAAGCTCAGAAATGATAGAAAAGTTCATACAGGAATGGATTTCACTCTATGTAAATTTTAAACATAAAACAGGCAAAGGATAGAAAAACAGTTGCCACAACTATAACGAAGGGTTAACATTGTTGCATATAAAGGTTTACAGACTGGCACAGACAAACCAGAATCCAAACGGGCACATGGGCAAAGGACAAGAACTCAGAGTGGAAACACAATCAGTTGGCAAACATGAGGAGAACATTCAATCCATGTGGTCATCAAAGAGTGAAATGAGACCTGGAATGTGTCCAAAAAAGGGAATGGTTAAATAAAGTGTTTTAACACTATTACTGCTACCTCTTGAATATTATCATTATAAAAATATCCTATCTAATAAAAGGCTAATATGCAAATAGACCGAACGGCGGAACAACCAAACAACCGAACAATTGGTCACTATGACGTGCACTGACCACCAGGGGGCATGTGCGGAACATGGCGGGCATTGGCTGCACCAGTATGGTGGAGCAGGTGAGTGGGGGCACCAGACCAAGCCGGGGCACCGGTCACTGTCATTGGGGCGAGCGTCTGGTGGTTACTGAAAATTCTTTGCTCCCCTGCGCCGCGGTCCCACCTGGCACTTGCACCCGCTGCTAGTGCCTGGCACTGGTCCCAATCACTTGGCACCATCAGCGGATACAAGTGGCTGCTAGCCCTGATCTCCACCTCCCCCTGCTTCTGAGGAGGGTGATCGGGGCAGCAGCCGCCGCTCATACCCGCTGACGGCGCCGTCCCCACTTGCACCGCTGCTGGTGCCAGCCCCAATCTCTCCGTGGTGTCAGTGGGCGCGAGTGGGGCCAGCGCCATCAGCATGTGGGAGCAGCAGTGGAAGGAGTGAGGCTTCTGGCAGACAGGGGACAGGGGGCCGCAGCAGGAAGGGCTGGGCAGCGTCACAGAGGATGGGCCACCACTGTGCCTACCGCAGCCTCGTGGCCCACGGTTCCTTTCCAGGTGCACGAATTCGTGCACTGGGCTCCTAGTATTAGTATAAAACCAAGACATACATGGGAAGATAACTAAGATGTAATATTAAGGGAAAAGAAAATACATGTTATGTACATGTGCATGTATAATATATGTAAAGACAGTATGAAGACCATATAAAAATAAAATCCATGGAGAAATGGCTAAGAAGAGATCCACTCAAATATTAGCATTGGTTATCTTGGTGTCCATGACACTAGGGATAGTAGTAGTTTTCTTACTGCATTTTCAAGTTTCTTTAAAAGATAATGCTATATGTGATATTGTATATGTTGATTATTTCATAATCCAGTATTACTTAATGCTCAATGAGTAATAATAAAACACTATGAGATATTTATCCCTCACATCTTTTTCCTTACTGTCAAAGCAGTAATAGGAGCCTACAAGAGAAATGAACAATCCCAACAACAAAACTCAGAAACTGAAAAAGCGGAGATGTTTAATGGGATATTCTGAATTTAGCAAATATGTCTTAGAAATAGTAAAGTAGCTGAAAGAGCCCTTAGGCAAGTTGATTTTTTAAATTTTTGAAATGTTCAATAATAGGAAAGAAACCTGACAAAATAGAAAATAAATCTCAAAAAGTCTTGTAATATCTTAAGTTGGATACACATGTTTTAGCAAATATGTCACTAAGCAACAGGAACATGAGACAAATTAACTTCGTGTCAACAAGCTTATTCCAGGGCTACTCAATGCAGCTTTCACTAGACCCAGCAATTCCACCTTTGGGTATTATCTGAAAAAACAAAAACACTAACTTGAAAAGACAGATGCACCCTTATGTTCACTGGAGCATCCTATATAATAAAAGAGTAATATGCAAATTGACCAAACGGCAGAATGACTGGTCGCTATGTCATGCACCGACCACCAGAGGGCAGACGCTCAATGCAGGAGCTGCCCCCTGGTGGTCAGTACGCTTCCACAGGGGGAGCTCCACTCAGCCAGAAGCTGGGCTCATGGCTGGCGAACACAGTGGCAGTACTAAGCTGTCGGTCAGACATACCCTGAGGGCTCCTGGACTGTGAGAGGGCGCAGGCCCGGCCGAGGAAACCCCACCCCCACCCCAGTGCTCGAATTTTGTGCACTGGGCCTCTAGTTATTTACAATAGCCAAGATTTGGAAGCAACCTAATTGTCCCTTGGTAAATGAATGGATAAAGAAGTAGTGGTACATGCCCTAGCTGGTTTGGCTCAGTGGATGGAGTGTTGGCCTGCAGACTGAAGGGTCCCAGGTTCGATTCCAGTCAAGGGCATATGCCTGGGTTGCGGGCTCGATCCCCTGTGAGGGACGTGCAGGAGGCAGCTGATCAGTGATTCTCTCTCATCACTGATGTTTCCATCCCTCTCCCTTCCTCTCTGAAATCAATAAAAATATTTTAAAAAAAGAAGTAGTGGTACATATATACAATGGAATACTAGTTAGCCATAAAAAGAATGAAATCTTTCCATTTGTGACAACATGGACGGACCTAGGGGGTATTAAGCTAAGTGAAATATGTCAAACAGAAAAAGACAAATACCATATGATTTCACTTGTATGTGGGATCTGAAAAAACAAAACAAGTAAACAAACAGAAACAGACTTACAGAAACAGAGAACAAATTGATGGCTGTCAGAGGGGTGGGAGTGGGGGACAGGTAAAAAAGTTGACATGGAAGAAGAGGTACAAAATTCCAGTTATAAGATAAATAAGGCACAGAATGTAATGTACATCATATAGGGAATATAGTCAATAATACTCTCATGACTTTGCACGGTGATAGATGGTAACTAGGCTTAGTGTGATGAAAAGATCATCTTATCTAATAATAGACAAACATGGTAATTGACCGTACCTTCACTACGCCTCCCATTGGCTAATCAGCATGATATGCAAATTAACCGCCAACAAAGATGGCGGCTATTTGCATACTGCAGGCAGGGTGGGTCAGCGCCATCCTGCCTGCCCTGCTGCCATCCGGGCCTGCTATCTGCAACCCGGGGCAGCAGGCGTCCCGTGTGCGACCCGACTTGGGGCGGCCGGGCGGGGAAGCAGCAATCGGCCCGCCTACCTGGGCATCCCATTTGCAACCTGACCCAGGACAGCGGGGCAGGACAGTGTGGCTCCTCTGTCACCCCAGCTTCCTCATCACAGCTCCCTCGGGGGCCTAAGCCTTTAGTTGGATATCCCCTGAGGGTTCCCTGGCTGCCAGAAGGATGTCTGACTGCAAGCTTAGGCCTGATCCCCCGGGGAGTGGGCCTAAGTCGACAGGTGGACATCCCCCAAGGAGTCCTGGACTGCAAATGGGCGCAGGCCGGGCTGAGGGGACCCCCCCCACCCCCGAGTGCACAAATTTTTGTGCACCGGGCCTCTAGTAAGGTATATAAATGTCAAATCACTATGTTGTACACTTGAAACTAATTAACATTGTACGCCAACTATACTTTCATTAAAATTTTTTTTTTTTAAAAAACCTTTACTATACACTGCATTACTTAAATCAGATTGACTGGTTTTTATCTACATGTGGAAGTCCCACCATCTTTTTGCAAAACATTAATATTCTGAACTCATCCATATGTAAAACATGCCACTGTACATCGTGTGTCAAATTAATCAGTCCCCCAACAGCCCACGTGGCTCTCCCTCTCTCAGAAACTGACCCCCTTTTCCCTCGGGCCAACCCACTACCCCAGTGGTCGGCAAACTCATTAGTCAACAGAGCCAAATATCAACAGTACAACGATGGAAATTTCTTTTGAGAGCCAAATTTTTTAAACTTAAACTATATAGGTAGGTACATTGTTATTAACCTAATTAGGGTACTCCTAAGCTGGCCTTTGCTAAAAACGTCCTCAATCTGATTGAGGTACGTTCGCTGAGGTCGACCCCTTCCAACTCTCCCATCCACACTCGTCTTGTATACTTGTTTTGTCTATCTCCTTTCCGAAAACCGACTTCTGCTCATGGGCCACGAAGTTTCAATCGCACTATACTGCGCGCGCCGCATGTGGTATTTTGTGGAAGAGCCGCGCTCAAGGGACCGAAGAGCCGCGCTCAAGGGGCCAAAGAGCCGCATGTGGCTCAAGAGCCGCGGTTTGCCGACCACTGCACTACCCAATTAGGGGCCAGCGTGCCTTGTCCTTCTTTGTGCCCCAGGACTCTTTGCACACAATGGACAGTGTCAGCTGACTCAGCTGGGAGGGACACCATGGAACTATTAAACACTGGGGCAGGAGCCACTGGAATACTCTGTATGTGATCTAGCTGAACAATAGCACAATTAGGTTATGGGTGAGAAAAATCACACCCACTAGATCAGGGGTGGGGAATGTTTGGCCCCATGGGCTGTATAAGGCCCGTGAAATCATTTGGTCATTTGGCCTGGTCCTGCCAAGGCATTAGGGGTGAGCTAATTAGATCTTTGACCAAATATAGCAGGCTAATCTTTAGGTTGACAATTTTGTTTGGGCCTGGAATGGCCCTTGGCAGAAAAAAGGTTCCATACCCCTGCACTAGATGAGTGTAAAAGGCCTGCCAGAGGGGCTGTAAGTCTCCCTAAAAAGCCACACTTTTCTATAAATCCCAGGTCTCACAACCCACTCAACACCTGTAGGAACACTGTAGTTTGTACTGAACATGTGAGCGTCCGTTCCCAAAGAAAGGGGGTCATTTTCAGGACCCTTTTAAACCTACCCTTTCCTGAACCTACCCTTGGCGCCTGGGTTCC
The DNA here is from genome assembly GCF_000412655.1 of Myotis brandtii. Taxonomy (NCBI): domain Eukaryota; kingdom Metazoa; phylum Chordata; class Mammalia; order Chiroptera; family Vespertilionidae; genus Myotis; species Myotis brandtii. Next base: position 6,360,730 of record NW_005353789.1, on the reverse strand, counting down.
CCTGGTGCAGTCCTGTGGTTCCAGATGAGCTGTCTGTGTGCTATGGATTGAAACAATTTCTCCTCTTGTATTTCCTATGATTTAAACCATGGAGGAGGACGTTTCATTCAGTATTCCACCAATGTTCACTACACTAGATGTTCAGAGTTAAGGGGCTTGGTTCCTGCCCCTCATGGAGCTTCCAGTATATTGGGAAGAAAGACAGATAGACAAACCAGTGGTTAAAACGCACCTAGTCTGTGTCTAATAGACGCACACTAGGGAGAGTGCATCCAAAGGCAGGGCAAGTCGCAGGGGGAAGCCGCGTCGGCGTGGAGAGGTGCAGTGATGAGTTCATTCTTGACAGAGAGAACAGAGTGCACACTGGCCGGGAGCGTGGGCCTTACAAGTGGAGTCTGGCTAGAACTCGGTGTCCAATATGGTAGCCACAAGCCACCCGTGGCTGCTGCACACCTGAATGCGGCTAGTTCAAAATTAGGTTTGCTATAAAACACACGTGGGATTTCAAAGACTTACTAGGAAAAAAAGCATGTACTGTGTAGTAATGATTCTGACTATTGATTCCATGTTGAAATGATACTATGTTGGGTGGTACTGGGGTAAATAAAATATTAAAATTAATTTCTCCTACTTCTTTTTACTTTTATAAGTGTGGCTACTAGAAAATGTTAAACGATATACTTGGCTCATGTTACATTTCTGTTGGGTAGCTCTGGTTAGAGCAAAAAATTCTAGGTTGAAAGTGCCAAAAATAAATTAAAATTAAATAATCAAATAAAATCAAATCAAGGGGCTAAATATACAGAAGGAGCCAGATGCTCAGGCCGGGACATGGCACAGGGAGAGTCACTAGGACCCAAGGAAAGGAAGGGGAGGGGAGGGGAGGGAAGAGACCAGGGTGGGAGAAACACCAGAGGCATAAAAAACACATTTAAAAATGCTTTTTAAAATAAAGATCTGTGCCCTGGCTGGGTGGCTCAGTTGGTTGGAGCATCCTCCCGTGCACCAAAAGGTTGCGGGTTTGATTCTGGTCAGGGCACATACCTAGGTTGCAGGTTTGATCCCCGGCCGGGTTGCATTCTGGAGGCAACAGACGCATGTTTCTTTCTTTCTCTCTCTCTCTCTCTCTTAAAAATCAATAAAAACATATCCTCAGGTGAGGATTTAAAAAAAGAAATAAAATAAAGACCTATTTTTAAAAAATTGTTTTATATAACAACAGAGCTCATCTTTACAATTCTGTACATTGACGTACACAGACCAAGACAATAATAGCAAACTCCAATTATGGGCTGGCACTAGTCTAAGCATTTTGTAAATACTGACTCATTACCCCATGGAACCCTAACAACCCTGTGGTGGAGGTCCTAGCTTTATCTCCACTTTATAGATAAGGAAACCCAGGCACAGAGAACTAGTTGTAAGTGGCAGAGGCCAGATCCAAAACAGGCAATTCAGAGATTTTCACCTGTGAATTCCGGCACTTGAGAATCCGGCTGACTCATTCAGACTAAGTGAATCAGTCACAAACATTTATTGTGCAATCGATTACGACAGAATTGTGAGGAATTTTTACCACTTTGCAGAAGAAGAAAGATCTTGCCATCGACTTCCCTCTACTATTTTGTTTTAAAACCTGTTAAGGAGGAACTTTACAGGAAAGATTACTGTGGGGTGGGGGAGGGGAGGGGAGAGGCTACTGTCTTGTGGGAGGAGGAATACTGCAGTAGGAAAAATGCTCTGACCATAAGGCCCCCGAGTGCCTCCCTCTACTAACTTTTGGGGGAAAAAAAAAAATAAAAGCCTTGCCCGTGTGGTTCAGTGGTTAAGTGTAGACCCATGAACCAGGAGATCACAGTTTGATTCCTGGTCAGGGCCCATGCCCGGGTTTGAGCTCAATCCCAGTGTGGGACGTGCAGGAGGCAGCCGATCAATGATTCTCTCTCATCATTGATGTTTCTCTCCCCCCGCCCCCCCTCTCTTCCTTCCTCTCTGAAATCAATAAAAAATATATTAAAACAAACAAACAAAAAACCACGTTAAAGCAATTCTCCTAATCCCCAGAGACTCTAACCCCCACTGCCACTGTTGTCTCCCGGACCCAGGAGGGTGGGAAAGGGGCGAGTGGGAGACTAGTAGCCTTTTCTGCAGAACAACGCATCTTAGGAACTGGTCTACGGGCCGGGAGGGAAGTAGGGGAAGGCTCTAGGGGTGACCAAAGACAATCACATGGTGACCTTAAAGGGTGGGGCTGAGGAGCAGCACTGCAGGGCTCAATAATCTCCTGCTGCCACCCCAGGAAGAAGCAGCTGCATTTATTTATTATTTTTATTATTTTTATATTTCTTTATTGATTTCAGAGAGGAAGGGAGAAGGAGAGAGATAGAAACATCAATGATGAGAGAGAATCATTGATTGGCTGCCTCCTGCACACCCCCCACCTGGGGATGGGCCCGCAACCCAGGCATGTGCCCTTGGCCGGAATCGAACCTGGGACCCTTCAGTCCGCAGGCTGACGCTCTATCCACTGAGCCAAGCCGTCTAGGGCCCTCCAGCGGATTTTAAGTAGAACGTGCTGTATCGTCTTCTCTCGGCACCTGACGGGCACTGGTTTGAGGACTCCCTCAGATATCAGAACCTTATCTAAAAGGGCACATAACCTGCACACATCTGCCCATATACTTCAATCACCTCTAGATTGCTTCTAATACCTTTGCAATGTAAAGTATATAAGTAGTAGTTATACTATATTCCTTAGAGAATAATGACAAGAAAAACCAGTCAGTACAGACCTAACAGTTTTAATGCTAACTACTACCTTTTTTCAAATTGAGTCATAAAATGTATAGAGGTGCACCAAAAGGTTGCGGGTTTGATTCTGGTCAGGGCACATACCTAGGTTGCAGGTTTGATCCCCGGCCGGGTTGCATTCTGGAGGCAACAGACGCATGTTTCTTTCTTTCTCTCTCTCTCTCTCTCTTAAAAATCAATAAAAACATATCCTCAGGTGAGGATTTAAAAAAAGAAATAAAATAAAGACCTATTTTTAAAAAATTGTTTTATATAACAACAGAGCTCATCTTTACAATTCTGTACATTGACGTACACAGACCAAGACAATAATAGCAAACTCCAATTATGGGCTGGCACTAGTCTAAGCATTTTGTAAATACTGACTCATTACCCCATGGAACCCTAACAACCCTGTGGTGGAGGTCCTAGCTTTATCTCCACTTTATAGATAAGGAAACCCAGGCACAGAGAACTAGTTGTAAGTGGCAGAGGCCAGATCCAAAACAGGCAATTCAGAGATTTTCACCTGTGAATTCCGGCACTTGAGAATCCGGCTGACTCATTCAGACTAAGTGAATCAGTCACAAACATTTATTGTGCAATCGATTACGACAGAATTGTGAGGAATTTTTACCACTTTGCAGAAGAAGAAAGATCTTGCCATCGACTTCCCTCTACTATTTTGTTTTAAAACCTGTTAAGGAGGAACTTTACAGGAAAGATTACTGTGGGGTGGGGGAGGGGAGGGGAGAGGCTACTGTCTTGTGGGAGGAGGAATACTGCAGTAGGAAAAATGCTCTGACCATAAGGCCCCCGAGTGCCTCCCTCTACTAACTTTTGGGGGAAAAAAAAAAATAAAAGCCTTGCCCGTGTGGTTCAGTGGTTAAGTGTAGACCCATGAACCAGGAGATCACAGTTTGATTCCTGGTCAGGGCCCATGCCCGGGTTTGAGCTCAATCCCAGTGTGGGACGTGCAGGAGGCAGCCGATCAATGATTCTCTCTCATCATTGATGTTTCTCTCCCCCCGCCCCCCCTCTCTTCCTTCCTCTCTGAAATCAATAAAAAATATATTAAAACAAACAAACAAAAAACCACGTTAAAGCAATTCTCCTAATCCCCAGAGACTCTAACCCCCACTGCCACTGTTGTCTCCCGGACCCAGGAGGGTGGGAAAGGGGCGAGTGGGAGACTAGTAGCCTTTTCTGCAGAACAACGCATCTTAGGAACTGGTCTACGGGCCGGGAGGGAAGTAGGGGAAGGCTCTAGGGGTGACCAAAGACAATCACATGGTGACCTTAAAGGGTGGGGCTGAGGAGCAGCACTGCAGGGCTCAATAATCTCCTGCTGCCACCCCAGGAAGAAGCAGCTGCATTTATTTATTATTTTTATTATTTTTATATTTCTTTATTGATTTCAGAGAGGAAGGGAGAAGGAGAGAGATAGAAACATCAATGATGAGAGAGAATCATTGATTGGCTGCCTCCTGCACACCCCCCACACTGGGGATGGAGCCCGCAACCCAGGCATATGCCCTTGGCCGGAATCGAACCTGGGACCCTTCGGTCCGCAGGCCGATGCTCTATCCACTGAGCCAAGCCGGCTAGGGCAAGAAGCAGCTGCATTTAAACAGAACAGGCTGGGACGGCTCCAGGCCCCAAAGCCAGCTCACACTGATGGGGTCAAAGCCGGTGCTCCCGCGCAGCACCCAGAGGTCACTGGGGGAAAAGCCGAGGACTCGGGCCATGGTGGGGGTGCTCCGTGTTGCCAGGACAGCAGGGAGGCGGCCAGGACTCACCTGTAGGTGTACGGCCCCACTTCTTCCAACCGCGGGATCTCCCCTGTGAGGATCTCCTCTGGATTGGTGACATTGAAGAAATAGAACTGGATGTACACAGGCACAGGGGGCTGCTTCCAGGAGTCGAAGGCCTCGGACCCATTCCTCAGCACAATATTCTAGGAGAGAAACCCAAAAGGAGATTGACAGCGTGCAAGGCCGCTGGCTGTGAACGCAGGGGCAGAACGACGGACCCTCTGGCGCTGACCTCCTGACTCGCTTGTTTTTCTCACAGGCATTCAACTGCAGTCCCTGGAGAGCAGGATCATGCCTTACGCCCACAGGAAGCTCAGAGCCCTGTGAAAGCATAAAAGGTCTTCAAAAATACTGGTGGGAAAGGTTGCTGGAGCCATGGCTCATGGATGTGTTACGAAGGCCATAATTTTATTTTCAACAACCACAACAGTTTATTATAATTGAATTCGTCATAAAAGATATTTACAAGTTAACCAATTTTACACATTGGAAATGGGATCAAAAAGTAGGAATTACAACACAGACAACAATATGAGATGGGCATAAAACAAAACTGAAGTGGACAGAAAAGCAATTTCTCTCTTTAATTAATTAACACCAGCTTTAACTTTGCTAAAGAAAGTGCCCAAAAGGTCCTATTGGCTGGGTTACAAAGATTCCCCTTTTCCTGCAGCTGCAGTGGAAGGCAGGCCGTTCTGAGAAGCCCCGTGTACTCCCAGTCTCCCCACGAAAGACAAGAACAGGGAGGCAGACCCAGGAAGGCTAACTGTGGTCCTTCCATTTGTGGGAGAACCACACACATCCCGACATCACCACCAGGGATTTTAAAAATATTTTTATTGATTTTATAGAGAGAGGAAGGGAGAGGGAGAGAGAGAGAAACATTGATGAGAGAGAAACATCAATCGGCTGCCTCCTGCACACCCCCTACTGGGGATTGAGCCCACACTATGGCCATGTGCCCTGACGGGAAATCAAACAGGTGACCTCTTGGGTTGACACTCAACCACTGAGCCACACTGGGTGGGCACCACCAGGGTCTTTCAATCCCCAACAAGCCCATAGCACAGAGATGCTTACCCCGTTTTAAAGATGAGGAAGCTGAGCTCTTGAGGTGAAGTGGCTGGGGTATTTTTTTTTGTCTACAATCCTTCCTTCGTTTTCCACTCTTACCATGTGTTATAAGCTGAATTATATCCCCCTAACCTCAGAATGAGACTATATTTGGAAGTAGAGTTTTTAAAGAGAAAGGTACGGTTAAATGAGGTCAGGACTATAATCCACTATGACCAATGTCCCATTAGAATGAGAGGATATTAGAACAAATAAACACAAAGGAAGATGACAGCTGTCTACAAGCCAAAGACAGAGAGGCCCCAGAAGAAACCAACCTCACTGACACCTTGACCTTAGCCGACGAGCACCCAGAATTATGGCACAACAAATGCCTGCTGTCCAAGCTCCCAGTCTGTGGTATTTTTTATGGCCGCCCTAGCAAACCTAAACTTATTCACCATGGCCTCCTCCCTCCAGGAGAGGAGTATTCTTTTCACCTTACTGACTTCAGGCTTGGCCAAGTGGCTTGATTTGATCAACAGAATGAGGGTGAAATGGCAATGGCTCCATTTTAAGCTAAGGTCTTAAGAGGCGTGTCAAGAAAGAGCCTGCCCCAGGCAGCAGTGGACCCTCTAGCCAAGGCCCTAAAAGGGTGATGTGTGCACCAGACATGAAGCCCGAACTCCAGCCTAGATCAGCGGAGCCAGCCAGGCTCCCATGGCAGCCATCCTGCACACCGGAGTACGGAATAAATATCTCTGCTACAAGCCACGGAGGGTGGGGGGCTGTTCTCCACTGCACCAGAAGCCTGACCAATGCCACACCCGAGGGGAACAGGCAGAAGCCTAAGACCTAGTAGTCCTAACAGTCCTCAACTTGTTAATGCAGAAAAACTACCTTTTCACAGTAAAAATTACTGACATACACAAGAAAGGTAATAGCATAGACTGTAAGTAAACAAACCAAAATGTGAACAGTGATCAACTCTGTGTGATCAACTCTAGGTCATTGCTATTTTCTCCTTGATTTGATTTTGCATTTTCCAAACGTTTATACTGAATAAAATAATTAACATCGAGGAAAAGTTTAAAAAGAAAATCAAAAAAGGAAAATGGGATCTACCAATACAGACGATGCGAGGCCCCGAGTGAAAATAGTAGCTTCCAAGGGACGCTTCCCCAATGCCACCTGTCATTCGTCCGGCAGTGAGGACTTGAGTGACAGTAAACAAAGGGACTGGCTTTCAAAGCGTGTAAGAAACCACAGGCTAAAATGTGCTGTGACAGCACAATACAGGATATCACACGTTAGCTGACCAGGCCTGCTATTTCATGGAAACAAGGCTGCAAGGAATAATAATAACATAGCTTTATTATTAAATAGAAAATATCCCAAGAATCTCGGCAGGGAAAACACAAAGGGGCTCTGGGATCAATGAATGTAGAAAACCTAAGCTTGTCAAAGCAAAGCTGGGCATCTGCAGGGCTGGGAGGGGTTCCGGCCCGTCAGAGAGCTGGGGATGGCTGGTGGTTTGGCATCAGTTCAGAACGTCTGCTCATCAGATTTCTATCCAAACAGCACATTATTAAAATATTCTTGGCCTTCACTCTCAGAACTGATTTCCTGATTTGAGCTCAGATGGATGAGACAGAAAACTTTCAAGACAAACCGTGAAACCCCTCCCCTCCAACCTCGGAAGCCAGCGCGGACTCTCCTGGGAGAGGCCCTCCCTGTCCATCGCTGTCCCCGCAACTCCTTGATCTCTCCCTGCACCAGTCAAGAAGAAAGCAATAGCTTCATTAGAAGCCCTGAAACATGTAGATCTAACACCTGTCTGTGCATCTTATCAGTAATCCAGCACCCTCAAGAGCTGAGTGCAGCCAGTTCCTTTTGTGGGTGGAAAGAAAAATCTGTGTCTCTCTGTGACCCCTTTTACTGTTTAAAGCTGTTTAAAGCAGTGCTATACCCATGGTTTTCTTGCAAAGTACAGAACTACGCATGTACATCATGAAAACACAGTGTATGTGTGAGGCATTGTAGGGGATACCCAGCAACATCAGTATGGTTTCTGTGTTCCAGGAGGTTACCCTCTATTTACAGGAATGTTGATACACACATGCAAGATCATCAACATAAAGCAGCACGTGACAAATGGCCAAGGAGTGTATGGTCTCGGCAGTGTTCACACAATGGATTCTGTGAATCGAGATGAAAAATGGTGGTGCTCAAAGTGAGCCAGGAAGAATGAACAAACATTTGGCAAGTAGAAGGCGGTCACAGGGGTGGGTGTCTGATGGACAACCAGGGTTGATTCAACTGTCCTGTCTGGTTGGACAGAGTGAGCCCTTCCTCCCGGCCTGCTCCATGCTCATCTGTCTTTGCTGGAGCCCTCTGCTTAATCAGAAAGACAGTGGCTGTGAAGAATGAGACAATAAAAGATAGAGAGATGGGACAGTATTCGGTGCGAGTTTTCTAGGGAGTAGGGAGATTCATTTAGAGAAGGAGGCTGAGGTCACAGGAGTCTAGATTTTGTCTGATATACAATGGGGGTCCATGGAAGGTTTTTGAGCTGCAGAATATTATCAAGAGCCAGGCTCTGTGTTATCACTTTATCTCATCTAATCCCCCTAATGTCCTACAAGGTGAAAATCATCTCCCCAGTTTTACCTTTCAGACCAAATCTCAAAAAGTTTAGCAGAATGCCTGAAGTTTGCTAGTAGGGGTAGAGCCAGCCTCCCTCCCCAGGACTCGCTGCAAACCTGTGCTCCTGGCAAAGGTGAATGTCACTGAGCCACACGCTCCTGGAGAAGAGCAGTTGCTCAGAAGGCCCTCTGTGTTCGAAATACCCCTCCCCATAGCGTTAGGTAAGTTTCACAGATGTCCCCTTTCTTATCTAAGACAAGGACAGACACCTATAGACTCCCATTCTTTTTTAAAATATATTTTTTATTGATTTCAGAGAGGAAGGGAGAGGGAGAGAGAGAGAGAGAGAGAGAGAGAGAGAGAGAGAGAGAGAAACATCAATGATGAGAGAGAATCATTGACCGGCTGCCTCTTGCACATGCCCCCCTGGGGACCGAGCCCACAACCCGGGCACGTGCCCTGACTGGAAATGGAACCATGACCTTCTGGTTCATAGATCGATGCTCAACCACTGAGCCATGCTGGCCAGGCCAGATTCCCATTCTTTGCTTCATAATTGGTCAGCGGAACTGCTTGTTCCCACCAATCAATGGGAACAAAATATTTGTCAATGTACAGCATGGTGACTAGTTAAGAATGAATAATGTACTGTTTACTTGAAAGTTGCTCAGAGAATGTCACAACACAACACTCAATGCTCTGTGAGGTGATGGAGGTGTTAATTAGCTTGACTGTGATAATCATTTCACAATGTATATGCGCATCAAACTTCATGGTGTACATCTTAAACATACACAATTTTTATTTGTCAACCATACTTCAATAAAGCTGGGGCGAGGGGGGGGGGAGTGCTCGTTAGCCAAACTTTGGTTAAGTTTCTCTCCTTCCCAGACCTGTTTACTCCTCCCTATAAAAGAAAAGCCCTTGAGGCTCCTGCAGATCCTACAGCCAGAGGATTTCCCTGTTGTAATCTCCCCTTCCTATTGCAATGTCCTTTCTCCTTTGCAGTAATCCTTTCCAACAGTCTCTCCTTGCCCAAGTCAGATTTGTTTTCATTGGACACCCCTATCTACTGTGCAACTTGAACTGACACAGCAAGAGGTGATTCAGGTTACTGCGGCACAGTGGACCGGAGGGCTTGACTAGGATCATTGTACGGGTGAAGAGAGGTCTCAGCTGTTTATCCCTGGCCACTGGCAGAGGGCTCCGCAAACGGGGACTGTGATTTCGATGACTGCCATCTTCAGGTTGGGGATGAGAGGGGTCTAGGGCAGTGATGGCGAACCTATGACACGCGTGTAAGAGGTGACACGCGAACTCATTTTTTTGGTTGATTTTCCTTTGTTAAATGGCATTTAAATATATAAAATAAATATCAAAAATATAAATCTTTGTTTTACTATGGTTGCAAATATCAAAAAATTTCTATATGTGACACGGCACCAGAGTTAAGTTAGGGTTTTTCAAAATGCTGACACGCCGAGCTCAAAAGGTTTGCCATCACTGGTCTAGGGCTTGGTTTGAACTAAAAAAGGAATCTTGTCACTCTCATTAGTTTGCTCAAATGTAGACAACCCAGCAAATGTTAAACAATAAAAGAGAAAAAAAGTCTTTAGTCATGATCCTCTCTTTCAGCCCTATATATAATTCAGGAAACAACAAGGATTTAGCATAAAATTAGAAATAACCAAAATGTTGAACAGGAAAAGAATGACTTAGCAAATCATGATAATTCACAGGTTGGAGTAGAAAGCAACCATTATAAACACTACAAAGCAAAATTATAAACACTACAAAAAAATAAGAAACATGCTTATGATCTCTGTTAAATGGGAAAAGCAGGCAATGTAAAATATGTGTAGGTGTGGACAAGATTGGCAGATAAAATACAAATATGAGCCTGGTCGGCGTGGCTGGGTTGAGCATTCGACCTATGAACCAGGAGGTCACAGTTGGATTCCGGGTCAAGGCACATGCTGGGATTGTGGGCTCGGTCCCCAGTAGAGGGTGTGCCGGAGGCAGCCAATCAATGATTCTCTCTCATCATTGATGTTTCTGTCTCTCTCTCCTTTCCTCTCTGAAATCACTAAAAAAATATATTTAAAACACAGGCATGAAAACAGGGGGGTGAAATGTAGATAATTTAAGAAGTTCAGTCTTTTAGTTACCCTTAAATCTCTAAGCTTCCATACTAACTCTCTAATAGCACTTAGCTCCATGGAATAGGATTATGAGAAGTCTTCCATTCTATTAAGTTTCTCCATATAGTTTGAATTTTTTATGACAGAAATAAATAACTTCTATAAGCAGTAAAAAAATAATAATAATTCTCCCATTATAACTTTTCTTCTTTTAAAGTGAAAATCTAGGACAGAAACTCCGATTCCAGAAAATGTTATTAATAGCCCCTAAGGGAAAGGAGGAGCGGATACAAAGAGAACCAACTTCTAGGCTTTCCCTCTGTTCCTGCAAAACAAAGGCGAGGCTCACGCCTCCGCAGCTGTGGTCAGCTCTCCCACAAAAGCTGCAAGAGTCCCCACCCCCCACAGAGCGCTTCACAGTATCTCTTTTCTCATTATTGTCAGGGGGATGGGTTTTGCATTCTGGATTCCTGGCTAGCTGTTCCTGACAAACATCACAGTGTGGAGAACGCGAGAGTGAGAAAGGACTCGCCATCTCGTTTACTAGTGAAATAAAATCACCTCAGAATTATAAACCCTGGAAGAGCCAGTAAGGGAGTGAACGGACAGTTAACTGCCCGAGTTACCTTGCCTGGTTTGTCTCCAGCTCTTAGGCAACCAGAAGTCCAAGAAAATGGAAGAGTTTCCAGGAAGGAGGGCAAAATCCTTTCCAGAAGGGAGGGTAAAACTGGCTGGGCTTTTTGTTTGCTTTTTGTTTTCCACTGATTTCCAGGAAGAGTAGAAAAGAGGGCAGGTAGAGAGAGAGGGAAGAGAGAGGGAGAGAGAACATCAATGTGAAAGAGGCACGTTAATTGGTGGCAGGAGACTGAACCTGCAACCCAGGTAGCTGCCCTTGACCTGAATCAAACTCTCGGCTTTTCAGTGTGCAGGCCAACCCTCTAACCACTGAGCATGCCGGCCAGGGCGAAACTGGCTGTTTTTACAGCAGTCTGACTTGAACCTGTTCCTCCAAGTTGATTCAGGAAGTTTTGGGATAGAAACAAACCTGAAGTAGACTTGAGTCCTTAACTTAAAAAAAAAAACAAATGAAAAACTAACAAAAACTGAACCTTGGCAGTCTGCCAGAGTCATACTGATAGCAGATGTCCTTACAACCCAGGCTTGCCCCTGCTGTCTGTCTCCACCCCCATCCCAGTCCGTTCCCTGGCCACTCTAGATGAGTCACCGCCCACACACGTCTCACACCACCTTCCAGACATTAGTCAAGGAACCCTCTGTAAATCTAACTTAAGACCATGGTGTGTGTGTGTGTGTGTGTGTGAGAGAGAGAGAGAGAGAGAGAGAAATGAAAGAACAGAGGGAAGCTCATACGTACATACAGCTGCCAACATTTCTAAAACAGTTGCTTCTTTATTTTTCTCTTTCACCTGCGGTTTAGCTCAGAGAAGGACAAGTGTCATTCCTACCGAAGCCACCCACTGCTTGCTGCGAGTCTCCAGGAGTGAGCTGCTGGCTAGAGCTTCATAAAGCCCTAAGCTCAGGGCCTGCAAGGCCCCATTTTGCAGACAAGGAAACAGTGGCACTGGTGTTCCCAAGCTCACAGAGCCGGTAAGTCATGCACACTCTGACCAAGTCCAGGTCTGTGGGTTTGCAAAGCTCATGCTGGGCCTCTCCAGCAGCTGCGAACCCACCGAACCCTCAGAGTAGAGCTGCCAGACGTAGCTAATAAAGATACGGGATGCCCAAGTTTCTCCCGAACACTGCGTTGGCGATGTCAAAAATGCTTCCACTCTTAGGAGATGCGTGCTGAAGGGTTTGGGGGCAGAGTGTTATACTGTCTGCATTGGCATTCAAACAATTCAAAGAAAAAGTCTCCATCAGAATGAGAAAGAAAGTAAATATGGCGGATGTTAACAACTGATAAATTGAAGTGAATCAAAACACTGCGAGAGACAGTCACTTAAAATAATATTCACTGTTTATCTGAAATTCAAATTTAACTGGGCATCGTGTATTTTATCTGGCAGCCCTACCCCAGAGAGACCGTGAATGGGAGTCGGCCCCTCATCCAGAGGAAAAGAAACTAGGGCAGCTGTGAGGTCATGGTGAGCTCCCTGCTGGGACTGACATGAGGAAGTGACAAAGGAGACGGAGCTCTGGAGTTACCAGGTGGCTGCCCTGCCCAGACAGCACCTCAAACTCCTGCTGCGAGATGGTCCAGAAAAGGGCTGCATTTGGACCCTAAACTTCTCATTTCTGCCCCCAGATCCTGAAGGCTTTCAATTATATCCTCCCAGGGCTTGCTCTGCAAAGGAAGGATTCAGAAACTAGCAAGTAGTAACCTAACCTCAAGCCCGGGAATGATGGAAGTCATCACTCGTCAGGGTACAAGGAGCCAGTTTCCCTGGTCCACAGGAGCCCTTTGCTCAGTCAGAACAGAAAGCCGTGGCTTGAAAACAACAGATCCTCCTCACTGAGGATTCCGCTGCAGTGGGACAGCCACCAGACAAACCCTGGCATCAGCTGAGGTTCTAGCTGTGCTAAATTAAAATCAACGTAAGGTCCTAAATCAGGTCTACAGCGTGATTTTAGATATTGCTTATTAATATTAGCCAAGCAGAACACGATGAATTTTTCCAGGCATGATACTGTGGGCACTACCACCAAAAGAAATATTGAAAAGATCATCCAGTTATGTGGTGAATCTGCAGTGTCAACAGCCAAAACAATCATTTGGACTGAAAAACTTCTTTTTCAGTGCATTAGCCAATATGTATATATTGAGTGCTTTCTATATGCCCAGCAGGCATAGGCCGTGTTCTCAAGAGGAAATTCAGCTAAGGATACAAAACGGACATGCGTGTAACATGTCCAGCTGTGTGCTAGGCCCAGTAATTCAGCCCAAAGGCTTATGCCTGAAGTTATTCAGATCATTTCAATTGTGTGGATCCCCATCCGGCCATCTCACAGGCTGCCCAAAGTCAATGGGATAAAAAAATGGACTCATGATTTTCTCCCCTAATCAATACTGATTTTTATCTCCTTCTCTTCTCCATTTCCATTCCTGTGCCCACTGCATCATCAGCTTGTACTGTGGCAATACTGTGGGTAGTCTCCTAACAGGTCTCCTCCTCTCCAGGCTTGTTCCTTTCAAATCCATTATCTACCTCAGCCTCTAGAGTTCTACCAAAAGTGCCCTTCTGGCCCTGCCTGGGGGCTCAGTGGTGGAGCTTGACCCAGGAACCAAGAGGTCACTGGTTCAATTCCCAGTCAGGGCACATGCCTGGATTGCAGGCTCAATCCCCAGTGGAGGGGGCATGCAGGAGGCAGCCAATCAGTGATGTTTCTCTCTTATCAATGTTCCTGTCTCTCTATCTCTCTCCTTCCCTCTCTCTTTCTCTCTCTGTCAAATAAAAAAGTGCCCATGTGAGCAGACACTCCCCAATGCTCACAGGATAAAGTCCGAGGTCCCTGACCTGCCATACTAAGCCCGGCCATGATGTGAGGCAGCCTGTCACCTGTCATCCTCTGTCATTTCCTAATAGGCACTTGATATACTAGCAACATTCAACCAACCACTGTTCCCTGGATTAGCTGCTTCTGCCAAGAGCTGACATGATGTGAGTCACAAGACACACTTCATCCAGGTTAACCTGGTAGAGCTCGTTCGGGAAGGCAACACTAGGAGGGTTGCTGAACCAGCTGTCCTGGCAGATGATAAAAATAAGCACTCGGGGACTTGCATTAGGCTTTGGTGAATATAAACAACACTTTTAAGGAAACATTCAGGACTCAAGAGTGCTGCTGATTGTTCTTTCAGTTCAACAGAGTGCTACTTAATAATTAAACACAACTTCAGTACCCATGTTGCCATCTACAGGGTCTAAATTCACCCAGAGAGAATGCAGACCGACTCTGAGAACCTGGCCTCATAGCATGCGGATGATTCTCCCTGGACTCCAGGTTAATAAAACTCACCCGATACCAAAACACCGGTTGGTTTGCTTTGTTTTTTTAAAATTTCTTCCTAAAATTAAGCAAACCCAATCTAGACTCTCGTAGTAATATATTTGCACTACTTACCTTTTTTAATTCTCTGTTGAAATAAAGAAAATTAACTGCCATTAATGTTTTACCCTTATTCTCTGACCTTATTTTAACTCAGGAACAAATGCTTTGGCATTTTATTTTGTATGTCACTGTTGTTGAACTCGTTTTGCTTTCATTGGAACTGTAATAATTTCAGCTAATGTGATCTGACAGTTGAGGTTCAAATGTCAGCTCATATGTAAGCTGCTACTCTGTCTATAAATTCCATACAGGACGATATGATGAAACAGCTATCCGGAATAAACTCCTGCTATAAAACACCTATTTGGATACTTTTAAAAAGCTTCCAGGTGTTTACAAATGTGAAACCAAGGTTGAGAATTGCTGGCCCAAAGGGAGAAAAAGCAGCCACCAGATGGACCCTTCATCATGAGGATCAGGTGAAAATTGGGAAAGTGTGTGTGTGTGTGTGTGTGAGGGGAGTGGTTGAAGAGTGGAAGAGAAAGGAATTGTAAGATGTGAATAAATAAGAAGCGCGGCCATGAAAACAATGCCTGGGTTCCATGTGCAACTCTTGGAGCCAGTCTTGTTTTACAACCTGTTTGGCTGTGATTGTATCTCTCAAAGATGAAATAAGTGATGTTTTCATTGCTTATTTATCTATGTCTCCTCTTTCTTCCATTACTCTGTTTTAAAATATATTTTTATTGATTTCAGAGAGGAAGAGAGCGGGAGAGAGAGATAGAAACACCAACGATGAGAGAGAATCATTGATTGGCTGCCTCCTGGGGATCGAGCCCACAACCCGAGCATGTGCCCTTGACCAGAATTGAATCTGGAACCCTTCAGTCCCCAGGCCAATGCTCTATCCACTGAGCCAAACAGCTGGGGCTTCCATTACTCTTGATTATTAGAAGTACAATGTTTAAAGCAAATATCCTTAAAATGGGACTTACCAAAATGAGTACATTAGTCTCACAATGGCATTCTGCCTCTCCCTCCCTCTCTCTCTCTCTCTCTCTCTCTCTCTCTCGTATAAAGCTCAGATGCTGGAGGGGCCAAGTGGGCAAGGTAAATGAGCGAAGTGGGCATAAGCTTGTACATTTGTTGCATGTGAAATCATAGCAATAGTATTCACTTCTACATAGAAATATGCCCTTGCTCATTTTTGCTAAACACCAGACCCTCTCAGGTTATCTTTCATTTTCCTTTTTTTGGTAAAGAAGGTCAGATACAAGCAAATATGCCTCTGCTACTAGCTTTGAATAAAGGGGTCCCTTTATTAGTATATCATGTATATACATAGTATATAGCTTTATGATATAGGCCATAAATGACTAGTCACTTGGCCAACATCCTCTGTTTTCATTAATGAGCTGATCATCCCACCTGCTGATTCCTCCCTGGGAACAAGCGAATGTCTGGCAGAACAGATGGCCCTGTTGCCAGGCTTGACAGAATGAAATCTTGCACTTTATTAAACAAGAAAGCAAAAACAGTTTCCACAGGCAAGACCCCCCCGCCTCTAATCTTCCCTTTTAATGTAAACTTGCAGGATAATAGTAACTAGTAGTAGTAATATACTCAACTAGAATTGCTCTCTTTTATATGTCAATCATAACTCAGCACAGCTGAAATTATAAATGAAGAGTGGGAATAGAAGCACCCCATTTTTGTAATGTGTTACTATATGTGCATAAATAAAAAGGTGGATGCCAGTAACATGTTAACAGTAGTTATCTCTGCTTTATTAACTTTTGTTGTATCTGACTTTTTATAATGACATGCATTTCTTTTCTTACCAGCAAAATAAACAAAAATAAAGAATAAAATACAAAGGTGTGATAAAGGAATTGCCATCTTAAGGACTGAAGACACAGGCTAACACAGTCACCACCCAAACCATTCACGGGCTCATGCTTAGCTCTGTATCCTGGGTGGTGGTCCTAAGGAGCCTGATTCAGCAGGGTGGTGGAGTCTGTATTTTTTAAATTTCCGTAAGTGATTTGGATGCAGTTCTTAGAGTCTAGGAACTATACTGAGAAGTACTGGCTTACTCCCCTGTCTTAATCATTAATAATGAATGCACTCGTGGTCACCATGAATTAGTAAGATGTTGAAAGAACCATACTATGATTTTGATATCACAAGATCACATTTCTAATGCCAGGGAGGAGTTGCACACTTTTGCTTTGAAGTTAAAGAATCTTGCAAGGATATTGCCTCTGTTTATAAATCTATGGCTTCTGCTGAGCCAATCACATCGCTCTGTGACAAATTTGGGAAAGAGACAGGCCAGTGTTGCTCAGTGTTGAGCGTCAACCCAGGAACCAAGAGGTCACCGGATCGATTCCCCATCAAGGCATGTGCCCGGGATGTGGGCTCGATCCCCAGTAGGAGGCATGCAGGAGGCAGCTGATCAATGATGTTTCTCTCTCATTGATGTTTCTATCTTTCTATCCCTGTCTCTCTAAAAATCAATAAAACCATTTTTTAAAAATTGAGGGAAGAGAAACTAAGAAATGAAGCATGTTCATGTGGGCTTAGCAGCTGGAAGGTCACAAGGGCTGAGGCTGAGGAAGCCCCAGATGAGCAAACAGCCTGGGCCCAACAAGTACACAGAGGAAGCGGGCTGGTGGGAAGCAGTGGCAGGAGAGGGGGACAGTGTGCCTGGGTCTGCTGACTTTCCAGTTTCTACTGTCCTCAAGGAAGCCTTACTGTGCTGTGCTTCTCACACTTAGATGTCTATGCGCTTCCTCCTGCAGCTTTAGAAGAAGAAATCCCATCTTTCCTGAGCTAGCTGGAGTGGGCCTCAGCTCCTTAGAGATCACACTCCTCTTTAAGGCCAAGAAGTGCAGGACAGTGTGGTGTGTGAGGACAGACTTTATTGTCCAAACCAGGAATCAGTTTAAAAATATATTTTTGATTTCAGAGAAGAAGGGAGAGGGAGAGAGAGATAGAAACATCAATGATGAGAATCATTGATCGTCTGCCTCCTGCATGCCCCCCACTGGGGATCAAGCCCACTGTGACCAGGGCATGTGCCCCCCCCCCCCAATCGAACCTGAATAGGATACATTAAATTGATTTCTTGGCTGCCAGACAGCTAAAGGGCATCTTAATCTACATGTTATTGCCTTCCACTGGCCAAACACCTGAACAGCCATAGGCTAATTCTCCCCATTCTGACATGGACTCTGTATGAAACCCTGACTCTTTGAAGTGTATATCTCTGCCTCGCCTCAGGACAAGTTGTGTTAATCAAAAGCATGGGGTCCTGGGACAAGGAGACCTTAGACCTTAGACCAGGGGTCCTCAAACTTTTTAAACAGGGGGCCAGTTCACTGCCCCTCAGACCGTTGGAGGGCCGGACTATAGTTTAAAAAAAAACTATGAACAAATTCCTATGCACACTGCACCTATCTTATTTTGAAGTAAAAAAACAAAACGGGAACAAATACAATATTTGTATTTGCATGTGGCCCGCGGGCCGTAGTTTGAGGACCCCTGCCTTAGACCTTAAGACCTTTGATCTTAGAACTTAAGACCTTTGATCTTAGAACTTAGCTCCTTTAGCTAGGCTCCTCTCACCCCCTAATGCCTTTCAAAATTATGCTTCGTCTCCGGACTCTTATTTAATCTACACACAGCCTTCTCCAGATTCCTGAACCCTTCTAGATGCTGGAACAAGAACCCCGGCACTTGACCTCCTGGTTCATAGGAAAACACTCAACCTCTGAGCCACACCAGCAGGCCAAATCAGGAATCTTTTGTAAGGAAAGAGGTGCTAGTAATCACGCCAGGACAACAGGTGTAAATAAACCAGGACTGTCGCTGGCAGTGAGGTGTATGGTCATCCTCGGGAAGGGGAATGTGAATTAGGAGACCCAGCTTGCACACCTAACCCTACCCCTTCCGTTTCATGTGGCCTTCCACAAGTCATTTATCTATGTTTCTAGTGTCATATAAATGTAAAGGCAACTGGATGCCTACTATCATCCATTTAAAAATGAACACAGTTTCTTTGACTATAACATAACAGATTAAGTGATATCTAAAGGTTTTTTCTTATTCTAAGATTCTAAGTCTGTGTAACTCTGTGAAAAGGCCACTTGGGTGATGAGGTAGATATGCAAGAGCCCTTTAGGATTATATTTAGTTGACTGTCTTTACATAAACAACAAAGCTATTTTACTAATTTGACTTTTAAAAAGAAGACCTGTACATATTCACCAATCGATGCTGTTTGGTTAAATCATCAGCAGAAGCTCCACAGTTGCTATGGTTCCCAAGAGGCCAGCTGTGACTCACTTGCCCAGAGCCCAGGTTTGGGCAAAGGGTAAGTGCATTTGTCCTGCTCATCTTATCCCCGAGACCTAATGCTGTCTTCCTTCCTTGGCCTGTAGGAAGCAAAACGTGAACCATCTCTTTGCCTCTCATTGGTTCCCTTGCCGGCCCATCTCCTATTGGCCAGCCCTGACTTTGGCTGGCTCTGCACCCTCATTTCTAGGAAATGTTCAAATGGTCAGCCGGTCCAAGGCCAAATTTAATATTCTGAGCTGCAATCAAGCAAAGGTCACATGCCCATCTCATAGAATCTCAGAATTTTGGAGCAAGAAGGAACCTTATCTACTATATAAGCTTCAGTTTCTAGATGAGAAAAAAATAACCAGAAACAATAATAGTTGTTAATATTCAGGCACTGTGAAAGGGACTATGCTAGATGTTTTCTATCAATTACTTTATTGCCTTCTTACAACAACCCTAAGGGAGCTATTCTTATTACCCCCAATGTTCAAAATGAGGAAACGAGGTTTTGAGGGGTTTGATCATTTGCACTTGGCTTGTTCAATTTAATCCAAGTGTTTGTTAGTGACAGAAAAAGGAATTTTAACCACGTTCTGCTGATTCTCGGGACACTGTTCTTTCAACTAAAACAATCAATAGGGAGGCAACAGGCATTCATTATGCACCTGCCCTGTACCAGGTACTGTGTTGGGTGCCAGGACAATCAGTGGGGTTAGCAAATGAAATGAAATGTTACAGAACACCCTGCCCTTCTAGGCTCTACAGAGGAAGAGATTGCCGGGTATGTGCAAAACTGTCTCCAGGGGGGTAAAAACGCTTGATAGAGGCCTGCTTAATGCTCAGAATATCCCCCAGGAAGCGAGAGTGGGCAGACAAGGAGGAAAGCCTCAGTCCGCCTCTTTTGCAAATGAGAGAAGTGAAGCAGAAACAACTAGAGGGCTTGCCCAATACAAGCCAATGAGGTCAACTAGTTTTGGTTCCTTCCATTCCATGCACTGCCAAAATGAAAATCCCATTCAGTAGTCTCTGGTCACCAAAGGACTGGAGGAAAATGATCACGTAAGGCAAATTCTTCTGATAGGAATGATGTTACTCAGCTTCTCACAATTAGTCAAACAAACCTACTTATTAGAACTTCATCCCTTCCCTCTCTTCTCTTTTGATGTAGACAAGCCAGGGCATGGAGAGTTTTCAAATGAAACCACTAAGAGCTGGGACTGTCAGGGTGGATTATATTACAACTACATTAAAGCCAAGTTATGAATGAACTGTTCCATAACAATACTATTGGAAATAATGACGCGGCCGTAACGGAGCACTTGTGCTGTGCCAGAAACTCTGCCGGGTGCTCTGCACAGATGGCCTCACAGCAAACACAGAGGCCGGTCCACGGTCCGTGGGTAGCTTCTCAATGTGAGGAGGCCCTTCCTAAGGAAAAGCTAACATCTTTGCTTTTCCAAGTAACGACACTGAAGCTAAGGGAAGTTAAGAAACTTGCCCAAAGACAAAAAACTTGTAAGTGGCAAGGCTAGGATTTGAACACAGGTGTCTGACTTGAAATCTCAGGTATTTTTTCTTTGCATTATGTGGCTGCTAACAAAAGATAAAGCTGTTATCATGCACAAAGCACTAACTATAGCCCATGAAAATTATACTAATGCTCCTTAAGAATTATTATAACCTTTCTATTTAGGCAGATCATTATTAGCCCCATTTATAGATGCTGACATCAAGAATCAAGAAAGGTTAAGCACCGACCTAGCAGAAGATCGTCAGCTAGAACACTGGCTTCATGCCCAGGATGTTGACCTGCAGACTCCTTACCCTTTCCCACTATCCCATGCTACCACCCTACAGGTGATCCAGGAGAGCAGAAAGGTATTAATGGGAACATGAAACCTCTGGTTGACTTAGAATATCTCCATATCTGACCCCTGAACCAGTCCTGTCATTTGGTTTCACACACCACATTGTGCAGTGTTCCTTAATGGAGTTGGGCAATCCCACTTGCCCTGTGCTATAATTTATTAGTTGGATCAGAGCCCAATCCCCATGGAGAAAAACCATGCAAAAAGCCAATCACCAAATAGCAATGCAAACTCAAGCCCTAGCCAAGATGCCTTACAGCGACCCCTGGCCCTATGAAGCATAGACCCACAGAGCATCTGAGGGCTGGTGATCCCTGAGGCACTGGGGAGGTCACTGGTCTCACAGGGTCTCCTGAAACAGCCACATAAGAAAATTCATATATTGACTATAATTGGATTGCTTAACTCTAGTCACCCAAGCAAGAGTGTACATCCGTACACAATCTGGCCATGGGTTTTCAGGTGGACAGGAGTGAAGAACATTCAGTTCAGTTTTTCCCTGGAACTTGGGTGCTCAGAAAAACAATGATCTTTAAGCTCAGACCATGGGCTTCACCTCCCCCTTGACAACGTGAACGTAGAAAATATTAAATTATGCGTTCCTTTGGTGTTTTCTTTTTTTCAAGTTGTCTTTAACTGCCAGATTTTAAGTAATTGATGGCTTTTGGAATCCACGATTAAAGGATTTGCCACCTGGAATGAGACAACTTTACTAACAGGGAGTAAGTGCAGTGATCACACTAAACGAGGCCTGGCATGTTTATCCAGCCAGCAGCAAGTGCCAACCAGTGGGGGAAATTAAGCAGTTGTGGGTGCTAACAAGAAAGGCCACTCCAACGATTTCTTTTTGTTGTGTTTGTTTTTTTTAAGGAAAATGTGATCGCAGTAACTCTCTCTTGTTCCTCTTTCCACATAGATTGGTGGGTGTGGGTGGAAGGGCAGAAGAAATGACCGCTGGAGAGGTCAAATGTTGGAGAAGTCTTCTGAAATGACTCTCTCCAGTCCACTCATCTAGGGGAAGAGACAGATTCAGGTTCTTTGAAGAATCAATAAATGCATCTTTGCCTGCAGCTTACGGCTGTTTGAGAAGAGCAAGAATCAATGAGGAGACAAAGCAACACAGACTGTCAGTACAAGACACCGCGCTGCTAAGCAGGTGGGTAGGCACAGACTTGGATGGACTGAAATGTCACCCAGCCCAGAGGCCTGGCCTGGCTACCAGCTGCCCTGCCCAGCCCAAGGAGGCAAGAGCACAATAGGCTACACACCCGCTTCTCACCCGCAGCCCCACACCACTTCAAAGGCCACAGCAGGCAGCCAACAAACTTGCCTCTTTTGTGGTGTCTTTCATTTAGTTTTGTGTTGTTGTTTTTTTTCATCAAGTGGGAGGGAAATGAGTTTGGGCTCAACAGAGATCAGGGTGAAGGGAGGTCAGGGTGAGGGATGCAAATGATAGAATATAAGTGAAAGCTTTTTTAAACGTCTAGATCCACAGTCTTACTGATTGTTATAAAGGGAACACAGTCATTTCCATGCCTCTCCATCCGTCTTTAACCCTTACCTCCAACACGGAGAAGACAAGGAAGAAAGGAGGGCTGTAATCGGAGGGTTTGCAGAGGCGCAGCTCTTCCCTGCACAAGGCTCAGCAGTCGGGGGGTCGGCTGGAAGGGGCCCCCCGCCCCCCGCCGGGCACGGAGACACGCAGCCCCCCTCACCTTCTCGATCGCCTGGTCCACGGCCTTCTGGAAGACCCGGGCCACGAGCAGCGTGACGCTGGTCACCAGCAGGAGGAGGGACAGCGTCCCCACCGCGTAGAAGCAGCACCTGCCCATGCTGCGCGCGG
>NW_005353789.1:6316430-6337922 GCF_000412655.1 Myotis brandtii | reverse complement strand
CCTCCAGGCCCCGCCGCGCCCCCTCCTCTCGCTGCAGGCCCCCGGTCTCCTCCAAACGTTGCCGCTTGTCCTGCCCTCGCTGGTTTGGCTCCATGGTTAGAGCGTGGGTCTGCAGACGGAAGGGTCCCAGGTTTGATTCTGGCCAAGGGCACATGCCTGGGTTGCGGGCTCGATCCCCAGTAGGGGGCGTGATTCTCTCTCATCATTGATGTTTCTCTCTTTCTCTCTTCCTCTCTAAAATCAATAATATATATATATATATTTTTAAAAAGTCCTCCTGGGCTCATTCACACACCCACTCAGCGCATATGTACTGCAGGCCTACCAAGTGCCAAGCACTGGGCATTCAGGATGGATACAACCTTGCCCCTGCTCTAGGCAAGCTCACAGGGTGGCGGGGACACTGTTACACCGTTGTGGCCCAGTGTAACCTGCTTTCACAGGTGAGTGCTGAGGCCTGTGCAACAAGCACGTTCTGTCCTGTGACCTGGGGCCCCACAGTTGAACTGGGTTTTGGGGATGTGTCAGGGTTGTCACCTGAGGGGTGTGTGCCAAGGAAGGAAGAGGCATTCCAATGAGAAGGAAAAGATGTGCTAAGACATTAAGGGTGAAAGAGCAAGACTGTAGGAGGAAAGAAAGAAGGTCCTTTTGATGATAGGCCCAGGGGAGCAGCAGGTGGCGTGGGAGGTGCTGAGAAGCCTCGGGTCAGACCTTGAAGGGCTCTTTGTGTCCTGTAGAAGAGTTGGGACTTTATCTCTCAGCCGTGGGAGTCAGCAAGAAGTTTCAAGCAGGTGGCCCTGACGTTGACATCAGCTTTGCTCGCCATTATCTCCCAGGCACCTGGGCTAAAGTCTGCACACAGCAGGGACTCCATAAATATTAGTGGAATGAATGTCAACTATATGCCAGGCCTTGGCTAGGTGCTTACATACACCCACTTATTTAATATCCACAGCAGCCCTGTGAACTTGTGGCTGTTTGTCCCCGTCCCTCAAAAGCAGTGCCAGCCAGGAGCACTGGGCAAGGGACTTAGGAGGGAAATGGACAGAGAGCCGGACCTGGGATGCAGATGTGATCCTTGTGAAGGAGAGAGGCAAGGAAGGAAGGCTGGATGGAAGGAAGCATCTTCTACGGCAGTGCAACTCTAAGAAAGTTCAGCAAGGCCCCGGAGGGTCCGTGCGCCAAACTGGCCTATCTCAGGAGCCCAGCACTTTCCAGGCCTCTAGTACTTAGTCGTGGGCTAGGAGCAGTCCTAGGAAACTGGCCTGGGCACCAAGCGATGAATATCAGAGGACAGATTTCAGAGCTCAGCATCTGGGCAGTTATGCTCTGCACTGGAAAATCTGAGCAGTGCATTTCCTTGGCCACCGTAGTAGTAGCATTCCCATTTTACACACCAGGAAACTGCAGCTCCACCAGATAAGTAGTAGCCTGACAAGCCCAACCAGTTGCTGAGTGGTGGATCTTGCCTGGACCAGAATGCAGGCCTAGTGGCCTCGGAAACCCTCCCGTCATCTCCCCTGGGCATTGCTGCCTCCCAGCTGCCATCAAGGAGAGTCTGGGGACAGGGAACTCAGCTGGGGGACTCTGCTAAGGACTTGGTGAGATGCTGTGATGCATTAAAAATGGTGGCAAAGCCCTAACCGGTTTGGCTCAGTGGATAGAGCATCGGCCTGCGGACTGAAGGGTCCCAGGTTCAATTCCGATCAAGGGCATGTACCTTGGTTACGGGCACATCCCCAGTAGGAGGTGTGCAGGAGGCAGCTGATCAATGTTTCTCTCTCCCTTCCTCTCTGTAAAAAATCAATAAAATATATTTTTTTTTAAAATGGTGGCAAGTTCTTGGACACTCCTGTGGAGAGGTGAGATCTGTAGCTTCTTCCTTTGAATTTGTGCTGGATTTAGTGATTTGTTAAATCAATAGAATATGGTTGAAATCACCATATCCTGGCACTTCTGAAGCTGGATGACAAATGTCTTGCAACTTTTGCCTGGGCCTCTGGAACTCGTTGCTCTTGGAGCTCTGAGCCACTACAAAGTCAGGTACCCTGGGACTTCCGTGCTGGACAGGACCCGGGAGAGACCGCAGAGAGACGCCTCCAGCCAGCAGGAGGAGAGATGCCTGGTTGGCCCCCCAGTGACCCAGCCATTTGAGTCATGGGCCGTAGACACATGGAGCAGAGTGAACCCTCCTTGCCCTGCCCGAAATGCAAAATGAAGGATTGTTGTTTTTGGCGTAGTGTGTTACTCAGTTTTAGGTAATTGGAACAGATTGTGAGGGGAGGGCTGAGCCTGGGACGTTGGCAGGGACAGTGGCTGCCCACTCCCAGCTCTGCCCAGCTGAGCAGTAGCCCCAGAGAACCAGACCTGGGTGGGGTCTGGAATGACGCAAGTCTTCCAAGTGTCGTGGCCACAGTGTCTGGGTGGTTCCCCGACCTCACATATCCACAAGCGGCAGCCCTTCCTGACCCCTGATCCTGCCCCATCTCTGCTGTAGGTCCCAGCTATCTAGCTGAGCTCTGCCCTGTGCCCCAGTGTGCCTAACCGGCCATGCTCGCCCACTCATCCTCGCTCATCCCCTTCCTAGGCGTCTTCTGCAGTCTCTGTGTGTCCTCTCTCCTTCATTGACTAGAAGAAAGATGATTTGGTAACCTGCCTGCCTGCATATGCAGCACCTAGCAGTTCAGGCTCCAGTTGAACCCCCTCTCCCAACTAAGACCAGGTTTTCTGTTTGCTGGCTCCACTCATGGGAGCAAACCCCATCATTACCCACCTGCGCCAGCCCCGGACCACCAATCCCTGTTCAGTTTTCCTTCTCATTGTCCATTGAGGTCCCTTTTGGCCTCTTGCCTGGTCCACGAGGGAGTAACAGACCTTGGGATGGAGGGAGAGACTCAGATTTACTAAACTCATCTCTGCGTGGGGAGAGCTTCTGAATGAGCGTTTCCAACCCAGTGGCCCTCCATTTACCTGCCCCCTGAGGTTCCCTCGCTCGGGCAACACCACTCTGTCGTCCCCACTGTCAGGCAGCTGGTAAGCTGCTTCCCCTTTAAAACTCTGGTTCAAACGACAAAAACCTCTTTCTTGGTTCCTCTTAGCACAGCTGACCAGACTAGCATTTTAAAAACGTATTAAACAATAAGAGAGAACAGGAAGGACCTAATTACAGAAAATCCAAACAACTTAATACACAACAACCTTATGTCCCCAAAATAGCCGCCTGTGTGATCCCACAGTAACTTCTGTCTCATTGTGAGGAGCAGACACCTGGCCTGGCTGTCTTCCTGTCCATCTTCTCCCCGACCCCAGGGCAGCTACTGACAGGGACTTTACCCCTAGCCCCCAAATTCTCAGACAAGCTTCCCAAAGCCCCTCCTCATTTCTGATCCACAGGACACGGCACTATGAAGTCGTGCGTGTGTGTGTGTGTGTGTGTGTGTGTGTGACTATGAAGTCGTGTATGTGTGTGTGTCTGTGTGTGTGTGTGTGACTATGAAGTCGTGTATGTGTGTGTGTCTGTGTGTGTGTGTGTGACTATGAAGTCGTGTATGTGTGTGTGTCTGTGTGTGTGTGTGTGACTATGAAGTCGTGTATTTGTGTGTGTCTGTGTGTGTGTGTGACTATGAAGTCGGGTATTTGTGTGTGTGTGTGTGTGCTGGCACGCCACAGGATAGCTCACCCTGCAGGTGACACTCCACCTCTCCATACAGGGCGTGGCTGCTGCATGGCAGGTACGACTAATGACTCTGCAGGGCGGGCTGTGTGGGAGGAGATTAGTGCTTCTACTAGGTAGACGGGAGGCTAACACCCTGGCAGGGAGGCAATCAGGAGCTTTGCCTATGGCAAGCATGTCAAACTCAAAGGCGAACACGGGCCAGATAACCAAGATTTAAGTTTATGTGGGCCGCAAAAAAACCCACAAAAAACAAAAGCTTTAATTTTCATAGAAACGTAGGTTTATTTAGAAAAGTATAGTTTAAAAAAAGAAGAAAAAAGAACAAGAGCCGTGATAAAATCAACGTTTTCCTGACACTTGGCATCTCTTCTCTTCTATCTTTCCTACTTCAGGGGAAATCTTGTTCGCAGTGATTACTTTCAAAACTAACCCACGGTGAATGTCAGTAATTCTGGATCTGACAGGAGACTTATTTCCTTCTATAATTATAAACAACTGCTCACACCGATAAGTACTTCCAAACATAGAAATAATTTCACATGCGAATTTTCGAGTATTTTCAAACCTGGCAGGTAAATATTTGTAAAATTCAGACCCGCCAACTTCACTGAATTTTGCCTTCAAATCTGAATCACACTGGATCTCAATTACCCCCATTTGCATTTGATTAGGTACTAATTCTATGTTTATTGAAAAAGTCGAAGAAAACTTGCCTTCCAAAAATTTAAAATCTGCAAACCTTGTTTTAAATTCAGTTCTAAGGCTTAAAACTTTTTCTGCATATTTTTGATACAATGCAGTTTCACCCAAACTTGATTTGTTCATGTTGCATGTCAGAAAGTACATTAAATCTTCATTTTTCAACTGCTTTTCCCAAAGAACTAGCTTACATTTGAATGCGTTGACTTGGTCACACATGTTTGTAATAATCTGATCTTTTTTTTTGTTGTTGCAGTTTTAAGTTTAAATCGTAGAAGTGTTTTGTTATATCAACCATGAAGGATAAATCTTGCAACCATATTGTGTCAAAAAACAGGCTTGTGTCTTGATTTTTAGTTATTAAGAACTGACATATTTCTTCTTTCAAGTCCCAGAATTGTTTAAGAACCTTGGAGCCAGATAGCCAACGTACCTCGGTAAAGTAGGACAAGCTGGAATATTCGCTGTCTAGTTCACTTAAGAAAGCAGAGAACTGTCGCCGATTCCTTTTGCGCACACCAAACGAGTCAGTCCAAGACTAATGACGTGGCCATCGGCTGCTAAAATATTTGCTGCTAGTATTAGTGGAGAGAAGTGGTGCGCTTGCACATAAGGTGCATAAGGGAAATGAATGCAACATGATTTTAGTAATCAGTCATTAGCAAACGTTGTAGTTCGTTATTAATAATTATGTATAACAGGATATTGTAAAAATTAAGTTACGACATTTTTATTAAAACGTTTCTTACATGCCGTTATATTGGCTGGGCAGCAAAAATATTCGTTGTGGGATGCATGCGGCCCGCGGGCCATGAGTTTGACATGCTTGGCCTATGGCTTCACTATACCTACAATCAGAAGGACAAGACTCTGAGGGGTACAAGTGCCCTTAGGCATGAATGCCTGTTGGTGCCTGTTTACCAATTACACATCATTCAGGACTCAGAACGAGAGAGAGAGAGGCCTTCCTTCACAGTCTCTAAGACAGCGGGGAGCAAGAGGGTTCTTTGGGCCCCACCCTACATGTAGAATATTGATATTATACTTAAAGGAGGTTCATCATATAGTCATCGTGCACTTTTATGTTAAAAGTGTTCATGTGTTCAACGTAAACACCACAATTTTTACAACCCTGTGTGGGAGGCAGTCTCCAGATATGACCGCCAGCAACTCCGTTCTCTGCGCCTCCAGTCAGAGGTGTTCATCCTCCTCCCCTCAGGGCTGGGCTGGCCCTGTGCCTGCTCCAACCAAGAGAGTGTGATGGAACTGATGGAGTGGCCAGTTCCAGGGCGAGGCCGTAAGGGGCCTGGCAGCTTTTCCCTTTACCTTCTTGGGATCCCGCCATGTAGAAGCTCAGATTGCACCACTGGTTAGAGGATAACTGGAGGATGTCACAGCCCATCTAACTCCCAGATGAATATGCTCATATGCTCATGGCACAGAGATGAGAAGCCCTCCCTACTGAGCCCCGCCCAACTGAAGAACTGGGAGCAAATGAATGAATGTGTATTAATGACTAAGTTTTGGAGTGGTTTGTTACACCAGGATAGAGAACCGAAACACCATGTTTTGTTATTTATTAATTATTTTAATATTCCAGGGGCCTAGAAATGAATGGAAGTGGCCTGGGCCTTGCTTACGTTGTGATCGGCCAGACTCTAAGAGGTTTCTAAATATCCTGGCTTCTGTACTATTGTTTGTAGGTGATCTATAAAAGGTACCATCACACCCGAGTGACATGATATTTGTTATTTCTAAATGTTTGTGGAGCATTCTTAACCTTGAGCAATGCAGGATCCATAAGAAAAACTTTCTGTCTTCTCCCTTCTGACCTTACCAGTCACCCCAAACTTCTTGCGTTTACAGAACTTCTTTATGACACAAGTTACAGCTCTCTGGACTAGAGCTTCTTTCTCATGTACATGATATCACAATCACAGAGTGCCAGGGCAGAGGGAGGCTGTGACGTTGTCCGTAACCCTGTCTGCTGCCTCCTCCAACCAGGAAGCCCTATGGCTTCCCCGTTATTATCTTTGTACCCTAAGCTAGGGGAATATATGATCAGTGTGTTTGGTTTTGGTTTTATTTTGTTGGGGTTGTAAGAAAATGAGAACCCTCTCTTCAAATCCTTCTCTCTTTTTGTTCCTCTGAAGATGCAGAACTTTTAAAACACAAGTAGGAAGAAATAACCTGTTTTTCTTCTTCTTCTCCCTTCCCTGAAGCCATGAGCATAGTCTCTTCAAACTGACAGAATAGGGGGAGGGGAGAGGGGAGACAGAGGAGCAAGGAGGAGAGAAGAAATAGTGGGCACTGAGGTTAGTGTGTCAACAATATCATCTGCTGCCTGTACATGTGCCAAACACTGTGCTGGACGCTGGACTCACATTACTTCATTTAACCTTTGCAATGCCCTATGGAGTAGAAGCTCTACCTCTATTTTAAGGATGAGGAAACTGAGGCACAGAGGTTGACAAAGTAATCCAAAGTCGCATGGCCAGTAAGAAGCAAAGCTAGCCCTGGCCTGTTTGGTTCAGTGGATAGAGCATTGGCCTGTGGACTGTAAGGACCCAGGTTCGATTCCGGTCAAGGGCACATGCCCAGGCTCAATCCCCAGTAAGGGGCGTGCAGGAAGCAGCCAATCAATAATTCTCTCTCATCATTGATGTTTCTCTCTCTCTCTCCCTCCCCCTTCCTCTCTGAAATCAATAAAAATATTAAAAGAAAAAAGAAAAAGAAGAAGGAGGAGAAGAAGGAGAAGGAGAAGGAGAAGGAGAAGGAGAAGGAGAAGGAGAAGGAGAAGGAGAAGGAGAAGGAGAAGGAGAAGGAGAAGGAGAAGGAGAAGGAGAAGGAGAAGGAGAAGGAGAAGGAGAAGGAGAAGGAGAAGGAGAAGGAGAAGGAGAAGGAGAAGGAGAAGGAGAAGGAGAAGGAGAAGGAGAAGGAGAAGGGGAAGGAGAAGGAGAAGGAGAAGGAGAAGGAGAAGGAGAAGGAGAAGAAGAGCAGCAGCTAGGACTGAAACCCAAGCCCATCAGACACTTAGCCAGGTTCAGCCTCTTAACCTCTTCGGGCTTCTGGCCTCGTGCATTCTGAGAGCAAAAGAAAAAAGGAGTGAACATTGATGGAAAAGCTGTGCAGTACCAACATTCTTGGTGACATGGGCAACCAAGAAGGGCAGTGGGATTGGCATTAGTTGTTTGAGAGAAGGAATACTTCTGGTCTTAATGTTGGACTAGAATGGTGAGCCAGGGGTAAGATAAGCTGCAGGTGCCCCTCCACCTCAAGGTGCTAAAAGTGTAATTCCCAATGCATGCTATGATATGAACAGTATTCTCATCTGTTCTCACTTGAGGTAGTTTGATGGTACTTTCTAGAAGCAAATGAAGCTTGAGTAGTGTGTTTATTATTTTTTTAAAGAATAGTTTATTGCTATTTTGAGAGAGGGGGGGGGGAGAGAAACATCGATGTGAGAGCACAACATCAATTGGCTGCCTCCTGCATGCCCCTACCAAGGATTGAGCCTACATCCCAGGCATAGGCCCTTGACCTGGAATCAAACCAGCAACCTCCTGGTGCACAGGATGATGTTCAACCAACGGAGCCACAGAGCCCAGGGCTTGAGTAGAGTGTTTAGATAGCCATTTAACTCAGTGTAGCAACAACAGTGTATTATGAAACACCAGGGCAGTCTGATTCCGGCAGATCATGATTCCTGCACATTATGAAATCAGGGCTAAATAAACAACATAAGAGCTTACAGTTATTCGTTAATGATTTTGCCTGGGCAGAGTTTGCTTTAAATGAGAAGGCCAAGTTTACTCAGTATCTATCTCTGGTGGGGAGAAAGGGGCAATGAATGATGACGAAGAGCTACCTGAGGGTCAGGAGAGTCCTTGTCAGCCCTGAGTGGAGAGCAGATGGCTGGGAATGAGGCAAGGGTTAGGGCTGGGGGTTAAGGCGTAGACTGTGGAAAGGGTGAGGATCAGACCTGCACCTCACCTCTGACTTAGTGCCCACAGGACTCTTGGCCACGAATCACCCTGACCTCCTGCCCTGAACCTCTTTGAAAGGATTATCCTGAAGTGGATCCAACTTCAGAGAAGATTGGTATTCAGTTAATCTTACAACTGTTGGGTTAGAAACATTTCCAGTTGTCTGGTAAACAACAAACACTGTCTCTTTTCAGCCTTAACGAAGAATGCTTCAGAATATTCATGACAATTGATTGCTTCAATTGCAATGCAAACTAGCTTGAGCAGCATTTGTAATTAAATCAGAAGAGACAAAGATAGCAATCACGGTCTTCAAAAAGTTACACATAGACTTGCCCTACCTTCCAGAAATCCCACTCCCAGGTAAAGACCCAAAATGACTGAAAAGAGATATTTAAACAAATGTTTGTACTCAAACGTTCACAACAATATTATTCACAATAGCCAGAGATGGAAACAACCCAAATGTCTATCAGCCCATGAATGAAAAAACAAAATATGGTGTATACATACAATAAAACAGTATTCAGCCATAGAAAGGAGTGAAGTACTGATGCGTGCTACAAGTTGGATGGAACTTGGAAATAGTATGCTAAGTGAAAGAAGACAGACACAAACGGTCCCGTATTGTAAGATGTCCAGAATAAGTAAATCCTTGGAGACATAAAACTGATTGGTGGTTGTCAAGGACAGACAGTCCTAGCTGGTTTGGCTCAGTGGATGGGAGCATCGGCCTGCGGACCAAAGGGTCCTGGGTTTGATTCTGGTCAAGGGCGCAACCAATCTATGTCTTTCTCTTTGTCTTTCCCTCTCTCTTCCACGCTCCCTAAAAATCAGTGGAAAAACATTCTCGGGTAAGGATTAACAACAACAAAAAAGGATATAATCTTTTGAAAATTTCAGTAATGGTAAGAGAATTCTAGAAAGTTCTAACACATTTTTCCCCAGAGAACAAATGAAGTGAATAACCAGCCATAGGTACATTCTCTGTTGTCCAAGAACCTCTCTGGGTGTTCACCTGGCACTGTCTGGGACCCCACGGCCCTGTCATTCTCTCAGCAGAGCCAGCACCCACACTCAGCTTCCCAAGGGACTGGTGACTTCCTCTCAGCCTTCCTTACCTCCCCAAGGCCCCCAGATATAGGGCAGCTGGTATTCCTGATAAACCTCTATGAAGAATCAACACCCTAGGCCTGGCCAGTGTTGCTCAGTGGTTACAGTGCCAGCCTGTGCAACGAAGGGTCACAGGTCTGATTCCTGATCAAGGGCTTGTACCTGGGTTGCAGTTTTGATCCCTGTCCCTGGTTGGGGTGTGTGCGGGAGGCAACCAATCGATGTGTCTCTCTCACATCAATCTCTCTCTCTCTCTCTCTCTCTCTCTCTCCCTCCCTCAATCCTCCCTCCCTTCCCAAACTACCTGGCATTAAGAAATATGCTTATTTCACTACAAACAGGGCCAAGGCCACTTTCTCACACTTGCCCTACAGGAAAGGAGATCGATTGAGGGGAGGGGGTCTAGGGGAGGAGACAGAAAGCTTTCTCCTCTAGAAACAGAAAAGTTACTGTGTCCAGCGGCTTGACCCTGGTTTTGTGAGTTTTCCTTTACACCAGTGACGCCTATTCCTTACGACGTGGGTGATACTGTAGAATTAGTGCCCAACTCTTTAACAATCAATGACAAGCCCCAAGGGATCTACCCAGCACCCTAATAGCTATATGTGAAACATAAAAAACAAACTGCACATTTAAAACGAAGGGTCTTTGGCTATTATTAAAAAAACAAAAAACAAAAATAACACATATTGGCAAGAATATGGAGAAAAGGGAACCCTTGTGCATTGCTGATGAAAATGTAAATTGCTGCAGCCACTAGGGAAAACAGTAAGAAGGTTCCTCCAAAAATTAAAACTAGAAATACCACAGGACCTGGCAATCCCTCTTTTGTATATGTATCTAAAAGAATTAAAATAGGATCTCGAAGAGCTATCTGCCTTCCCATGTTCATTGCAGCATTATTCACTATAGCCACTATAGCCAACACATGGAGGAAACTTAAATATCCATTGATGGCTGAATGGATAAAGAAAGTGTGAGATACACACACACACACACACACACACACACACACACACACAGACACACACACACACACACACACACACACACACTATAATATTATTTAGCCTTAAAAAAGAAGGAAATTTTAACATTTGGGACAACCTGGATGGGCCTGGAGAGCATTATGCTAAGCAAAATATGCCAGTCACAGAAAAAGAAGTACTACATGATAGCACGTACACGAGGAATCTAAAATTGTCAAACCCAGAGAAGCAGAGCGTAGAATGGTGGCTGCCAGGGGCTGTGGAGAGTGGAGACAGGGAGGTATTCGTCAAAGGCTGCAACCTTTCAGTTATACAAGGTGGGTAAGTCCTAGAGATCTACTGGACAGCGTGGAGCCTATAGTTAACCAGACTGTATTGTGCCTTTACAATTTTTAAAGAGGGCAGATTTTAAATATCAGACACACCATCTCATGATAAAGAGGGTGGGAGGAAACTTGTGAAGAAGATGGATATGTTTATGGCATGATTGTGGTGATCATGGGTGTATGCTTATCTCCAGGCTCATCAAGGTATATAAATAAATATGTACAGCTTTTTGTATGTCTATCATACTTCAATACAGCGGTTAAAAAAAGGAGGAGGAGGAGGATGCTAGTCGAATATACTGTCAGAGTTCTACGTAGAATGTTGAACGGCTGAGCAGGTCCAATCCTTTACTTGAAATAAAATCTTAATATTAGAAGGTGCAAAATAATACTTTTCAAATTGAGTCTCCAGTCCTTCCAGACATCACCCACCTTGTGGAGCTCCGGGGATGTCTCTCTGATTCCCTGCATAGTTTTTTCCTCTCCCCCAGCCCCTCCCCTGAAGGGGCTCTCAACTCCTGTGGAATCACCAGCTTCTCCAGGGGATCTATAGCATCAGCCCAGCCTTTTCTTGCTAATGCTGAAAGCCTTTCAAATTCTCTATGGACTGTCTTATCAAAAGTTAAATATTATCTGCTATATACCAGGCTCTGTTCTAAGGACTTCACAGACATAAAGACTGTTTTGAAGGGCTGGGCAGGGGGACGAAACACCACCTGGCTGTGGATGTTCCCACCACGGAGGACCTCGGCTGAGCAGCTGGTTGAGGGCTTGGTCAGGGGTTCCAACTGAAAGCTGAGAAGAAAAGCAGGTGGGGAGGGTCCATAATGATGCAAGGCAATGGATCGTTGGGGCACAAGAGCTTCCTGGCAGGGTCAGACTCGCATAGGTGGGTGCCTCGGGCTACCGATCATGTTGCCCCCCTTCAGACCATGTTGTTACAGATTTGTTCACCATCGAAGGGAAGGCTTTGTGGAGGCTGGGGGAAGAGGTCAGCCTCTTTTCAACTTCAGCTCTGGGACCACATCTGCATACCCTGTCAGTTAAAGAAAGCCCTATCCGCACTGGAAGCACTTTATTTTAACTCCAGACTGGTCTTTAGGGGTCTCATCCCCAACCTACCAGTGGCTTATCCAAGGGGTCCCTTAAACACGGACAGTTTTCCTGATACAGGGTTCAGTAAAGAAAGCTGTTTTCTTGGTACATTCATGGTGAGTCTTAGGTCATTTGCTTCCTGGGGGTGTCTTGGTAACATAACACCCCCTGTTTATACTTTGCCAAACATCTAATTTTGAGCAGAATTAATCAGAAGCAGGCTGACTCCTGTTAGAAGACAGCAGAATCCTGTGTAACCCAGAATTATTACCGTCGGTCCAGGCGCAGAGCAGGAAGTGTCCTGGTAGTTCCAGTCCTCCGTGGAGGCCTCGGCATAACTTCTGATTGCCCTTCGGGCCTTCTGTTTTCTCCTCTGGCCTTTCAGCTGGCTCCCCGATTCCCAGTTTGGGCCTGTTTCCTGCTTCATTTTCCTCCCTGCCTTAATGCCCCCTACACACACTCTTTCTCTACTCCAGCGATTTTCAACTGGTGTGCCGCAATAATTTTTTTAAATATATTTTTATTGATTTCAGAGAGGGAGAGAGGGAGAGAGAGAGAGAGAGAGAGAGAGAGACAGAGACAGAGACAGAGAGAGACAGACATCAATGATGAGAGGGAATCATTGATCGGCTGCCTCCTGCACAACCCACACCTGGGATCAAGCACGCAATTCGGGCACGTGCCCTGACTGGGAATCAAACCATTACCTTCTGGTTCATAGATCAATGCTCAATCACTGAGCCACAGCTTGCCGGGATGCAAGAATTTTTAAAACACGCACAGCCTGACTATTTAGTCAGGGGCACTGACATCTATTCCCTTAGATTGTAAAAACAAACAAACAAACAACAACCAAGAGCCAACACAACAATAGCCATCTGGTGAGAATGAATCAAAATTATACCTATTGGCAAAAAACATTAGTGTATGTGTGCCGTGAGATGCACAGGTTGAAAATCACTGCTCTAGTCTCTTGCTACCAAAGTGTGATGCCAGGACAGGCAGCATCAGAACCATCTGGAAGAGCTTGTTAGAAACAGAAGCTCAGGCCCACCCTGGACCAGAGGAACCAACATTTGCAGAACTTCCCATGACCCATGTGCATCCTAACATGTGGGAAACACAGCAAGCTAGATCATAATCCTTCAAGGCTGTGTCATGACCTTGGTTCCTACTGCTCCTCCAATGGACCTCAGAACTGGTATTTGCCCTTTCCACTCCCACCCTCAGCCCACATGCACCTGCACTTAACAGTGTCCCTGGCCTACCCCCCACTCCCAGCGTCTCTCTGGACCACCGGTGAGCAGTGTGTCCTGGAACATTCAGGCTTGACCTTGGCATAACTGGCATTAACTCAGTCATGCCCTGTCTCCCCAGATTCTGATGGTGTTGAGGAAATGCAATTAAAAAGAAAATCTCCTGCCAACCCAGGAAACCTCTCCGAAAAAGAGAAAGGAAACAGTTTTATTATTGAATATGCATTAAACGGCATCACAGGCAGTCTGCTAAAGAGATGGCAAAAAGAAAAAAGTCTCACCCTTTTATATATCCAGGCAGATACAGCCTATTCCATACATGCTCTCAAAATGAATAATAACGGGTTCTCAAGTGAGAGGGCATGACAGCACCATTTATCACACATAGTTCATCCTATATTTGCTTGGTAATTGGGTGGCCATCCGTGTCAGCAATTATCCAACAGAAAAAGAAAACTTTCTGTATCTTTAGGACAAGAGAGAGATATTTTTACAACTTGGAGCCAGGCACCTGCTCCCACCCTCCCACAGAAAGCGAGGTATAGGCATGTTATCTTTCTTGATGATTACATATAAAGAGATGGCTCCAAGTCCTTGAGAAAGACATTCCGGGATTATAAAGATGGCAGGGGACTTATTTAGCTCTGAAAGAGATTTACATACATTTCAAAGGGACACAGAGAGAATTTACAAGTTTTCTAAAGAAAAGCAGAGGAGGAGGAGTCTCTTTCTGTTACTAAACCAGAGAAAATTCTTTTTTCTTTTCTCCATTTGCATTTACCCTTATGATGAACACCCACCTGCCTCCAGTACCCAGTGAAGCTGTACCCACCCTTCCCAGAGGCTAATTTGACTAAATAGTTTTAGAGGCAGGAGTGGGGTTCAAGGGAAAGAATGGCAAGTGGGTTTGGAGGAAGCAGACGGGTCAGTCTGGGCAGGGCGGAGAGGAGAGAAGCAGCCAGACCCCAGGATACCTGAGATGTGCCGGCCCGGTGTCTGCCATCTGTCCGTCTCAACTGTTTCTGATCAGTAATTGCCTCTTACGTAGGCAGAGCTTCTGATAGAAATAACTCATTGGTAATTTAAATAAGACTTCAGAGCATGACAACAATGGTCAGGACTGTATAAGCGCTAAGAGAGGGAAGCTAAAGGCCTTGCTAAGAAATGACATGTGTCTGTAAATGGGCCATGGTTTTTGTAACACAGGAGAAACAACAACAGAAACCTAGATAATTACTGTTGATGACGTAGGTACTCCAATGAATGACCTTACCAATATTTGTTCCCCTCTTCTAGAGATTTCTCAAATTCATTTTCACTAAGAAGTTGTTTTTTTAAACTGCCCCAAGGGACACTGTAAAAATAATTTGCTTTGTTTACCACCTAGTGCAATATGAGAAGAAAAAGATTTTAAACTGCCCCAAGGGACACTGTAAAAATAATTTGTTTACCACCTAGTGCAATATGAGAAGAAAAAGCAAGTTTTCCTCTGGATCCTGAGAAATGAATGAATGAATGTAAACTCTTGGATACTAAGGGTACCAGATATGGTGGTACTATTACTTATACAAATGAGAGGAAGATCTTTGCTGTGTGTCCTCAAGATGTGCTTTGTGGGAATTGAAAGTGAGTGCCCTGCAGAAGAGGATATAGGGATTTTATTGTGCTACACGGGCACCTTACTCTTGACACTGGATAGAAATGGAGAAACCAAGGCACAGAAAGATTCAGCCATGAGATTATTTCTGCAGCGTCTGGAGGAGTTCCTGGAGCATAGCAGGTTCTTAATATTTGTTGAAAGTTGAATATCAAACCATTGGCTGAGGTGGGAGGAATTTAGGGATTCTAGTTCAGGAGGGATGAGACTTTTTGGTCATCTCCGTACTAGGTATTACTGTTCTCGAGCGCTCCATGTGTGGCTGTCCTCATCTAGTGTGCGTTCAAGAGCGCTTCAGGGTGGAATACACCTAGAAGCGAGCTCTACTTCTGTGTGAACTCTACGAGAGCAAGACATGGGTTTTGCTTATTTCTGTGCAGTACAGTGGGACACAGAAGATACAAATGCTGGTTGGATTTGGCTAAAGCTGTCTATTGAGAACCTTTGTATTTGCTGAAGTTTTGAAAGAGAGATGGGGGGAGGGAGAGAAAGATTGATTGATTGATTGATTTGGGGAAAGGAGTTGTGTTTTCAAAACCTCAAATCTGTTTTGGCTCCCTCCTGTAGCAACAGCCATCGGCTTTAACAGTCTTATTTTTCCCCTGAAGAGACCTTACCTTACATCTGCTCGGGTATCTGCCTTCTCTCCCTGTTGGTAAAAATGTCTGAAATTGTGGGGAAGCATGGGACTTGGTTGGAATGTCTGTAAGGAGGATTCTCCAAAAGGTCGGGGCCTCTGAGGGGACCTTGCCCACCTACCTTGACTTTTCCAAACAAGTCTGATCCCCTGGGTATTTTGCTAGAATCTCTAGGTTTAGTCTTTAAGACATGACCTTGTAGAAGCATGTGCTTTCTCAAGGATACTTACCCTGCTGGTTGTATCTAGAGGTTAATTTTAGTTCAAGCTGTTGTTACAATAAAAAGCTAAGGAGGCAGGCAATCAGGGCTATTTGCTCCTAAAGCAAACTAGCTCCTTAGCTTCTCTTTTACAGAAACGTGTGTCAGAGTAATCATTCACCTGTCGCTCAGTAATCATTCACCTGCCGGTCAGCCCCAGCATGAAATGATTATGAGAGACTGGATGAAATGCATGTGGACCATTCTACGAAAATAGGCATTACCTGACAACCGAAATCCAAATTGGATTTCATTTTCTAAAGGATGTGACTTTGTCCTTAGTGAGTAAGTTTATAGTGTGAAGACAAAACACACCAGACCATTAAGTGGATGATTTTACTCAGGTTATTGCATCAGGAAAAATGCTCATTAGGAAGGAATGAACATCTCAAAACAAAAATGAGGATCTAGGGTTTCGTAGAGGCAGGTATGCAAGAGTCATGAGGAAGGGCAAAGACAAGCCTTATCTCTGATAGGCAGGTTGTCTTTTGTGGCTTAGCTGGAACACAAAAAGGTGGGAAGATTGCTCAACTGCTTTCTGGGAGCACAGGGCTCATATAAAAAGTTCACTGTCAGCGGACTCAAGTCTCTTTGTGTTTGAATCCTGCTTCCATCACTTAGTAGCTGTGTGACCTTAAGCAAATTACTAAACCTCTCTGTATCTTCATTTCTTCATCTATCAAATGAAAATAATAATGGTACTTACCTCATGGAGATGTTGTAAGGATTAAATGAGATGAAGCATATAAAGTGCCTGGCATTATATATGTGTTCACTGAATGTTACTTAGATTTGTAAATATTCTGAATAGAAATTGGGTTTACAAGGAGGGACAAAACTTGCTGGGGCTCTCATATCAAACTTTACAAAATGCAAGGAGCCTCATTCAGATAAGACAAATTGTTTTTATGCCTCCCTAAAATGTTGATGCAAAGAAATGCTGAATACATACAAATGGAATAACTTAGAAACTTTCTTTTAAAATGCTAAGTGATAAAGTCACTTAAACAATATGTGAATCCTTTTCTTGTGTATATGTGTAAATAGTTTTCATTTATATACAATGGTCCAATGGAATTTGTTTAAACAAATAGTTTAAGATGATGACCCTTTATTATTTCATTTTGGGGAATGTTAGTCTTTAAAATTATATTTTGACGGATTTAAATAGTAATATTAAATTAGATACATTTTATTTTAGGAAAATAGTTTTAAAAATATGTTTGCAAGCTATCTATCCTCAATAAAATAAAGGGGAGCACTGAGGGGAGGCCTCTATTGTACGCCAGGGACAGTGGTAGGCACTCCCCATGTTTTCCTTTCTTTACAGTAATCCTGTGACAGAAGTATTATTAACTCAATTTTACATTTGAAAAAAACTGGGTGAGTCTCAGATTAAATAATTTGCCCGAGATCATGAAGCTAGTTACCAGCAGACATGGATTCCCACTTAAGGGCTCAGCTGTTGAGGGGGAAAAAAGTGGTTTTCATGTTCATAATACCACCCATTACCATGTCCTGCTGTTTCACCAAGCTGGTTTGAGAATCACAGATGCACAGATCACTGAAATTCATCAAATGATTCGATTTAGAATCCCCATTTCAGATATCCTCTAAATTATAGTCCTAATATTTCATGGGGGCTTAACTACATGCTAGGCACTGTTGTAAGCACTTTACATGTGATAAAACTCACTTAATCCTCCCCAAATCCAATGAGGTAAGTGCTATTATTCTTCTCATATTTACAGATGAGGACACGGAGACATAGACAAGGTGGGTGATTCCCTGAGGTGGTACAGCTAGTAAATTATAGAGCAAATCCAGGCACCTGGTGCCAATGCTCTTAGCACTCTTATACTAGCTCTGACACCAAAACAGAGTGGAATAATCAGTTTGAAATTTGTACATCTATGAAGTGGTTTAGAGAGATTAAAGAACATTTGAATTAATTGACCCAACCCAATAGAAACCTGTCAGGTTGGCTATTCAAGTTCAAGTCACCCTATAGTTATCACATGAATTTTATTTTTTTAAATATATTTTTATTGATTTCAGAGAGTAAGGGAGAGGGAGAGATAGAAACATCAATGATGAAAGAGAATCATTGACAGCTGCCTCCTGCACGCCCCCCACTAGAGAGTAAGCCCCTGACCAGGAATCAAACCGTGACCTCCTGGCTCATAGGTCAATGCTCAGCCACTGAGCCACGCCCGACCAGGCATTCCATGAATTTTAAAAGAAAATAATGAAAACGGCCAGACATTAAATGATTCACCCCAGTATATGCACAATTGCCCAGGTTTCTTCATTTCGGTAGTAATTGGGATGTCTTACTTCAGTTTAATGACACTGGTGAGAATTCAAGTCCTTTCTCAGACACTCCAAATGCTCCTTGTTTCTAATTTCTT
Source organism: Myotis brandtii (assembly GCF_000412655.1). Lineage (NCBI taxonomy): Eukaryota > Metazoa > Chordata > Mammalia > Chiroptera > Vespertilionidae > Myotis > Myotis brandtii. Next base: position 6,319,817 of record NW_005353789.1, on the reverse strand, counting down.
AGTGTATATATTGACCATAATCTGAACTCCACTTGAGAAAGCAGCGTAGCCTTTGAGGCCAGAGTTGACCTTTGAAATCATGAAGCAGTTGTAAGACTACAAATCATAATCTCAGCTCCTGTCTGAGTGCAACTGACAAGAAAATCAGAGGACCCAGAATCCTCTTCAACTAGGAGCATGTAAAATTGCCACAGAACTTTGAAACAGCTCTGCTTTATCCAGTACCTGTCACTAGCTCTGACTCTTTGCTTCACCATCTGTCCTGTGCTTTTGTTATTACTGCAAACTAATTTGGTTGGCTGTGGAGCAGGTATCTATACTAATAAAAGGGCAATATGCTAATTAGACCAGACGTCTTCGGGACATCCTTCTGGCCGTCCTTCCAGACAAAGCCACAGTGGCAGGGGCCGAGGCAGAGGCGGTTAGGGGCGATCAGGCTGGCAGGCAGGCAGGGGAGTGGGTAGGAGCCAGCAGTCCTAGATTGCAAGAGGGATGTCCTGGATTGGAGAGGTGCAGGCCGGGCTGAGGCCCCCGCCCCCCAGTGCACGAATTTCTAGTTGTTTCATAATCTACAGTGTGTCTCAGTGTCACATAGTAACTCTTTTTCTGGCAACTTTTATGTTTTTTCAACTTCAGATACAGCATATGGGTTAACCTTATTTTTTAATTCATGGCACTCCATTATCAATTGGGTATGCAAGGCCCTTGCTTATCATTTATGCAAGGGCTCAGCTGTTGAGGGGGAAAAAAGTGGTTTTCATGTTCATAATACCACCCATTACCATGTCCTGCTGTTTCACCAAGCTGGTTTGAGAATCACAGATGCACAGATCACTGAAATTCATCAAATGATTCGATTTAGAATCCCCATTTCAGATATCCTCTAAATTATAGTCCTAATATTTCCTGGGGGCTTAACTACATGCTAGGCACTGTTGTAAGCACTTTACATGTGATAAAACTCACTTAATCCTCCCCAAATCCAATGAGGTAAGTGCTATTATTCTTCTCATATTTACAGATGAGGACACGGAGACATAGACAAGGTGGGTGATTCCCTGAGGTGGTACAGCTAGTAAATTATAGAGCAAATCCAGGCACCTGGTGCCAATGCTCTTAGCACTCTTATACTAGCTCTGACACCAAAACAGAGTGGAATAATCAGTTTGAAATTTGTACATCTATGAAGTGGTTTAGAGAGATTAAAGAACATTTGAATTAATTGACCCAACCCAATAGAAACCTGTCAGGTTGGCTATTCAAGTTCAAGTCACCCTATAGTTATCACATGAATTTTATTTTTTTAAATATATTTTTATTGATTTCAGAGAGTAAGGGAGAGGGAGAGATAGAAACATCAATGATGAAAGAGAATCATTGACAGCTGCCTCCTGCACGCCCCCCACTAGAGAGTAAGCCCCTGACCAGGAATCAAACCGTGACCTCCTGGCTCATAGGTCAATGCTCAGCCACTGAGCCACGCCCGACCAGGCATTCCATGAATTTTAAAAGAAAATAATGAAAACGGCCAGACATTAAATGATTCACCCCAGTATATGCACAATTGCCCAGGTTTCTTCATTTCGGTAGTAATTGGGATGTCTTACTTCAGTTTAATGACACTGGTGAGAATTCAAGTCCTTTCTCAGACACTCCAAATGCTCCTTGTTTCTAATTTCTTAGTGTATATATTGACCATAATCTGAACTCCACTTGAGAAAGCAGCGTAGCCTTTGAGGCCAGAGTTGACCTTTGAAATCATGAAGCAGTTGTAAGACTACAAATCATAATCTCAGCTCCTGTCTGAGTGCAACTGACAAGAAAATCAGAGGACCCAGAATCCTCTTCAACTAGGAGCATGTAAAATTGCCACAGAACTTTGAAACAGCTCTGCTTTATCCAGTACCTGTCACTAGCTCTGACTCTTTGCTTCACCATCTGTCCTGTGCTTTTGTTATTACTGCAAACTAATTTGGTTGGCTGTGGAGCAGGTATCTATACTAATAAAAGGGCAATATGCTAATTAGACCAGACGTCTTCGGGACATCCTTCTGGACGTCCTTCCAGACAAAGCCACAGTGGCAGGGGCCGAGGCAGAGGCGGTTAGGGGCGATCAGGCTGGCAGGCAGGCAGGTGAGTGGTTAGGAGCCAGCAGTCCTAGATTGCAAGAGGGATGTCCTGGATTGGAGAGGTGCAGGCCGGGCTGAGGCCCCCGCCCCCCAGTGCACGAATTTCTAGTTGTTTCATAATCTACAGTGTGTCTCAGTGTCACATAGTAACTCTTTTTCTGGCAACTTTTATGTTTTTTCAACTTCAGATACAGTGGGTTAACCTTATTTATTTTTTAATGGATGGCACTCCATTATCAATTGGGTATGCAAGGCCCTTGCTTATTCATTTATGCAAAAATCTCATTCTGTTTCTTTCTTCACTCAGCACCTCACCTTAAAAAGTCTAACCATGTTTTTGAGTTTATATTTAGACTGTTGCTTCTAACTAATGCCCAGTTTTCCATTCATTTTTACCCATGTTCACCACAGAAATGGACATGCACATTGCCTTCAACTCACCAATTCTAGTAATAATGCTGCCACAAATATCTAAATACATATTTTCTTATGGGTGAGAATTCCTCTGGATTCCTGTACCAGGCAGTGGAAATGCTGGGTCATAAATAACATATGAATCAGTCAGGGTCCTACTGGAAAACGAAAGCCACTCTGTGTAAAACCAAGGGACTTTAATGCAGGGAGTAGGTTACAGAGCTGATGGAAAGATCCTGAAGTCAAACAGGATCTGAGGTAACAGAGATTAGTAATAGCAGGCAAGCTCTACCACATTGAAACTGCAGGAATTACTTGTAACAGGAGCCCGAGTCTCCTGTTACACACAGCCCCTTGAATTATAGCCTCTCCGCTTAATAAGGCTGGGAAGTCACTTCCAGTCTTTACAGCTCAGCAGTTTCAATGAAACAGACCTGGAAACAGTCTGTGGGATAAGGTTGTTATGGGGATTTCAAAGGTCAACTATGGCAGTATGGAGATAATCTAAAGCTATGCTCTCCAATCGAAATATAACGCAAGTCACAAATGTGAGCCATATGTGTAATTTTAAATTTTCTAGTAGTTATATTTTAAAAAGGAAAAAGAAGTAAAAAGAAACAGATAAAATTAATTTTAACCCCTAGAGTGCCGGGGAGTGCGATGGCGCTCCTCCTGTCTTTCGCCAAAAGTGCCGGGAGCGCTATCGCGCTCCTCCTGCAGTGTCACTATTAGATGCTAGTAGTTCACTCTTTTTGTGGGAAAAAAATTTAAAAACCTTAACTCAAAATGCCTTGGCAATTTTAGCATAGTTCCTAGGATATTGGTTGGCACTCAAAGGGTTAAT
>NW_005353789.1:6315196-6316413 GCF_000412655.1 Myotis brandtii | reverse complement strand
ATGATTTAACCCAACATATCAAAATATTATGATTTTAACATGTAACTGGCATAAAATATTAGTGAGAAATTTTACATATTTTTAATACTAAGTCTGAAATTTAAGCACATCTCAGTGATGGAAGCTGGAACCTATGGGAGCTGCCTGGTGGGAACTGGAAGAGAAGAAAGAAATATAGACATCTCCTTGGAGAGAGAGGGAGAGAGAAATACCCTGCCTTTTCCCTTCCCTCACCCCCAGTTTCCGGTCAGTGCCTCTGCTAGCAGAACCCACCCCCAAATGCTGCCCACAGGCGCCAGGGCTTTCCTTTGGGCTATTTGGCAATTTTTCCAATTTGTTAAATTGGATTGTTGCTCATTAATTTTCAAACCTTTTATTTTTACAACTTTAAAAAATTGTGGCAAATACACACAACATAAATTTTCCATGTTAAGCATTTTAAGTATATAATTCAGTGGCTTTAATACATTTATAATGTTGTGCGATCATTACCACTATCTGTTTCCAAAAATTTTCATCATTCCTAAGGTAAACTCTGTATTCATTATGCAATATTTCCCTATTCCTTCTCCCCCCAGTCCCTAGTCACTTCTAACTTACTTTCTGTCTCAATCAATTTGCCTAATCTAGATATTTCATATAAGTGGAGTCATATAATATTTGTTCTTTTGCATTTGGCTTATGTCACTTAATGTAATGCTTTCAAAGTCATTCATGTTGTAGCATGTATCAGAATTTCATTCCTTTTATAGCTGCGCAATATTCCCTTACACACATATATATTTTTTGCTTATCCATTTGTCTGTTGATGGACACTTGGGTTGTTACCACTTTTGGTTATTATAAATAATGCTGATATTGATATTGATGAACAAATATCTGAGTCTCTGTTTTTAATTATTTTGGTATATACCTAGGAGTGGAGTTGCTGGGTCATATGTTAAGTCTATGTTTAGCTTTTTGAGGGCTGACAAACTGTTTTTCACAGCAGCTCTACCATTTTACATTTCCACCAGCAATACACAAGGGTTCCAGTTTCTCCAAATCACCACCAATCCTTGTTGTTTTGTTTATTATAGCCGTCCTAGTTGGTGTGAAGTAGTATCTCACTGTGATTTTGATTTGCATGTCCCTAGTGACTACTGATGTTGAGCATCTTTTTTTTATCTTTAATTTCTTTATTGGTTAAGGTATTACAAGTGTGTCCCATCCCCCCC
>NW_005353789.1:6310045-6314843 GCF_000412655.1 Myotis brandtii | reverse complement strand
GCTGTTTCCAAATCTTAGCTATGGTGAATTGTGCTGCTATGAACATAGGGGTGCATATATCCTTTCTGATGGGTGTTTCTGGTTTCTTGGGATATATTCCTAGAAGTGGGATCATTGGGTCAAATAGGAGTTCCATTTTTAGTTTTTTGAGGAAACTCCATACTGTTCTCCACAGTGGTTGCACCAGTCTGCATTCCCACCAGCAGTGCAGAAGGGTTCCTTTTTCTTTTAATGTGCTCACCAGCCATTTGAATATCTCCTTTGGAGAAATGTTTATTCAAGTCTTTAGTCTATTTTTTAACTGGGTTGTTTCCCTATATCTGATATGCTGACTAGCTGAGTTAGTATATCACTTTGGGTAGTATTGTCATCTTAATATTAAGTCTTCTAATCCATGCACATGGGATGTCTTTCCATTTATTTAGATCTTAACCTTTCTTCTTTTTTAGTTTAATAAGTTAAGGTCATTTTACTCTAAGTATCATTTTAGCTGCATCCTACAATTTTTGATATTTTTACATTTATTTTTAAATTTCCATTTTGATATCTTCCTCACCTATAAATTATTTGTGTTTTATTTTATTTTCAAATAAATGCTTTTACGTATACTATTGATATTTTACTTAACTACATTGTGATCAGTGTGTGTGAGTTAAATGATACCAGTTGAGATATGTTGCAACTTGCTTTATAAACTAGCAAATATAGTTTTCTACGTGTTCTTGGAAAGAATGTGTTTTCTGTAATTGTTGGATGCAAAGTTCTACATATACCCATTAGATCAAGCTTTGAATCCTTGGTCCTCACTAATTTTTTTTGGTCCTTTTGATATATTACTGAGAGTTGTATTAAAATCTTCCTATTAGAATGTATTAATCAATTTTTCTATATAGGTATATCAATTTTTCTTTTTATATTTTAACCCATGTTATTAGATACATTTAAGTTTACAACTGTATATCTCTGTCTAGTGTGTATACATATGCGTGTGAATCAAACTTCTTACCATTATGCATAATAATGTTTATATATCTCTAATGATCTTTTTTCCCTTAAATTCTATTCTGTCTGATATTAATATAACTATATTAGGTTTCTTTTGGTTAATATCTGCCTGATACATTTTCCTTTATACTTCTCTAATCAATATATTTATCCTCCTCTCATTTAAATAAAAAATCCAGTATTTCAGAAAAAATATTTTTGTTAATCTCCACTAATTAGACATTATTATTAATTTATACAATCCACTTTTTAAAAGAATACTTATATATTTCCTTTTTTCAACATTCTATTGTATTTTATAATAGTCATTTTCTCCCTTTTACCTGAAGTACAACCTTTAAGATTTTCTCTAGTTTTGGTCTGTTGATGATAAAATTCTGCCATTTTTTGTTTGTCTGAAAGTGTTTTTGAGCCCTGTTACTGAAAGACTAGAGGCCCAGTGCATGGATTCATGCACCAATGGGGTCCCTCAGTCTGGCCTGTGGGGATTGGACCGAAACTGGCTCTCCAACATCCCCCATGGGGTCCTGGATTGCGAGAAGGTGTAGGCCAGGCTGAGGAACCCCACCGGTGCATGATGGGGGCTGGAAGGGACCGAGGGAGGGCTCCAGGGTGTGTCTGGCCCATCTTGCCCAGTCCCGATTGGCCAGACCCCAGCAGCAAGCTAACCTACCGGTCGGAGCACATTAGTGCGCATCAGAGTGACTGGTTGAACAGTTGAATGAATGGTGGGACACTTAGCGTATTAGGCTTTTATTATATAGGATAGTTATGCTAAATATACAATTCTAAATTGACAGTTAATTTTCCCTCAAAGCTGGATTATTTTACTGTCTTAGGCTTCTATCATTGCTTTAGAAGTTAGCTTTAGTCTACTTACTTGTTCCTTTGTAAATAGTCTATCTTTTCTATTTGGCTACTTTTAAGGTCAGCTTCTTGCCTTTTGTATTCATGGTGAAATGCTATATGAGATTTTATTCTTTTTTATCTTATCTGAGGTCAGTTGTTCTTCCTGAAACTGAGGATTTGGATCTTTAATCAAGTCTGGAAAATTCTCAGCCATTATATTTTTAAATATCGCCTCTTTCCCATTCTCTCTACCATCTTTTTATGGAAATCTTAAAGTATATAATTAGAAATATATTAGACTTTCTTACTCTTTCCTCCATATCTTTCATATGTTCTATTTCTTTACCTATTTTGCTGTACTCCAGGCATTTATTCAGAGCTATCTGTGATTACTAATTTTCTCTTGAGCTGATCTAATCTATTGTAAACCAGTCCACAGAGTTTTTAATTGCAACGATATTTTTCATTTCTATAAATTCTATGTAGTTTTTTTTCAAATATATCTTTCAAAATAGCTTCTTACACTTTGCTCATATTTTCAACTCCCTCTATTATTTCCTAAACATATTAAACATGCTTACTTTATGTATATAAACATATATGCTTATATATAACTAATCACATATATTTATATTCTACATCTGAACATTCCCATACATAAAGTTTCTACAATCTGATTTGGTCTTTTATTGTTTCTACTGACTCTTAGTCATTGTGTCTTGTTTCCTCATAGATTTTGTTATCTTTCTTGGCAAGTTCATGCCCATTTTGAATCCATCAGTAGAAATTCTGTGAGAACTGGGCTGAGGGTAAGATTGTCTAGGCTCAATATAGTCCTGCAGGGAGGATTTTTGTCTGGATGCCAAGGGTTCTACCAAGGCAGGAGCACTTTATAATGTCTCAGTTTAACCTCCTGTTGCTTTTGTTATTCAAATGCTTCTTTTTCTGGAAAGTACTGATAACTAAGTATTGCTGAGTATGTTTTATAATGCTACAGAGACTAATTAATCCTTGTGTGAGAAAGATGCAGTAATAGTTCTGGGCAATCCTGTTATAGGTATTTAAGTAATCTTATTTGGAAATGAAATGGTCACACTACCTGGCAATAATGCTAGAAAAATACCTGGAACATCAACATCCTCACTGTTAAATAACATCTACTCATTAGATTATATGCAACACATTTTACCTTTGTGTTGTAAGAGAGAGAGAGAGAGAGAGAGAGAGAGAGAGAGAATGAAAGATTTCCTGGGTAATGACTATAATTAAGGTATGGAATGTGGCAAAATAAAAATGTTAGTTGTCTCCTACCAGATATGGAGACAAAATTACTACACAGAGCAAATATCCTGTGAGAAGCAAAAGTCATGAAAATAGGTGTGCTCTTCTTAATTCATGCAACAAACACTAGAAACTAAGTACCAAGGTGACAAGAACCAAGCCTGTTAATTCTCCATTGCCTAGCATCCCCAGTGCCTAGCATGGTCATAACAGACAATAGTTGTTGAATGAGTACCTACTGTGTGCCAGGCACAGTACTAGGAGCAAGATGGACATGATCCTTACCCTCAGTCTTTTGGAGAAATCCTACTTCCTCAAAGTAATGAAGCTTGAATTTGCAATCAATCAAACTATATCAAAGATATTATCAAACAATAAAAACAAGTCATCGGCTCCTTATGATGATTACATTTGTAACTTTTTCCATTAACTGACTCCTACAACTCTATGAAGTAGACAGGGCAAATACACCTATCCCCAGTTCACAGCTGAGATTATAATAGTCCTCAGCAGTTATGGAGGGATTCTGTATTGCCAGCACTGTTTTTAGTGCTTTACATTTATCATCTCATTGAATCTCCCAATAACTATTATTTCTCCCACTTTCATAGTAAGAAATCAATGAAGCTTATAAACGTTTAAGTAACCGTGCCCAGGAGTGCATCATTATTAAGTGGCAGAGCGAGGATTCACCTAAGGCAGTGGGACTCCAGGCCTCTCCATTGTGTGCAGAGAAGGCAGCTAAACACACACAGGTGAAGCTGCAGGAACTAATACCACTCAGGACACCTTTAATACTAGTTTCTTTGTTATGGGGTGGGGCCACAACATTAGTAACAAAGAAACAGAATTTCCGGAGGATGAGGCCCAGAAATCAGAATTTTAAAAAGATTCCCAGGTGATTCTAATGTGCAGCCAATGTTGAGAACCACTGATCCAGATAGTCGATGGCTTCCCAAAGGTGGAACTAATTTATTGCCAAATAGTCTGAAAATCAGAAGACATCTTTAAATGACTACAAAAATTATTCTCCCATAACAGACACGATTTAACCATTAAATTTTAACGACTGCAATAATTTTGAGACAGGAGAATGCTTTGCTGCTATTTTCTCTGGAAGCAATACTTGATATTTAAACCAGAAACACCCCAGAAGTAGCAAGAGAATGAGCAAAACCAAAGGATACTCATGCAACCCGTATGTACATGGGCATCTGCCTACCAGGGCCAACTGGTAGGGTAACTCCCTGCTGGAAGTGGGTCAAGGCAAAAGAATCAGGTAACACGCGGGCTGGAATGGAGTCGGGAAATCGGCTGGTGACGAAGCCGTGCGCAGCCCACCGTGGCAGAGGCTGCGCGCCCAGGCAGTTCCAAGGCCTCTGGAAAGCATTCCAGGCTAAAAGGCCTTCTCACCATGAGACATGGGTCTATTTCTTTCCCTCTCTGTCCGGTCTCTCTTGCTCTCTCTCTAGCTGCCTTCTTCTTTTCTTTCCTTCCAGAAACATTTTTTGAAAAGGTAGTGAGCAAAATAGACCTGGCCCAGCTTACAGTAAATTTCAGTGGGAAGAAGAAAACGCCTTCCCAACAGGTTAAAACATAATGAACTCAAGGACCCGGTCCGCTCCCTTCGCTCGCCTCGGTCCCCCACACTCGGGCCTCGGAG
>NW_005353789.1:6305088-6309555 GCF_000412655.1 Myotis brandtii | reverse complement strand
GGTGGTGGCAGGTGGAGGGCCACTCGGAGCTTGGCTGCAGGCCGGCCTGCCTTTCCTCTTCAAGGTCCCCAGCACATAAATGATTATAATATAAAATAACCAGCGCTCGACGCTGTTTATCGCAAAGGACACTTTCCCCCCCCTGTTATCCTTACAACCCCCAGGGAATGCAGATTAACATACCAATCCCAGATGGGAACCTGATGGCCACAGAGTCCTCTGTGGAGCCTGGGTGCGCCACCCGGGGGCGAGCTGCGCCTGGGTTTGGGGACAGCCTCGGGTCCTAGGGCGGTCCGCTGCCATTCTGAGGGCGTGGTGTCTTAGCCACCGGGCAGAAGCCAGGGCTTTTTTCCTTTGCTGATTCCTTGAGCTTATGAGAATGGAATTCTGCGCTCTTAGGGGCTGGGCGACGTGGGTAAAGTCTAGAATCGGAAAGGCTGGAGTCCAGGGCCAGTGCGCCTCTGGCTTGCAAGGCGGCCTTAGGCGAGTTCGTTGCTCCTTCTGGGCTCAGTTTTAACTGTGAAACAGAGGCAATCAGCCCTAGCCGGTTTGGCTCAGTGGATAGAGCATCGGCCTGCGGACTGAAGGGTCCCAGGTTCGATTCTGGTCAAGGGCATGTACCTTGGTTGCGGGCACATCCCCAGTAGGGGGTGTGCAGGAGGCAGCTGATCGATGTTTCTCTCTCATCGATGTTTCTCTCTATCCCTCTCCCTCTCTGTAAAAAAATCAATAAAATATATTAAAAAAATAAAACAGACAATCAGCTCCAATAAAATATATTTAAAAAAAATAAAACAGAGACAATCAGCTCAATCAGTTGTATAGGATTGTTGTGAGGAGTAACCGATAGAGTACAGGTGAAGCGGTTACTGACACGCGGTATGCACTGGACACGTGGTAGCAATTATAAGCTCGTTGGGAATTCCCTTTATCGCCCATTTTCAAACCTTTTCCCTTCTTTCTTATTGACAAACCTTTTGTGTTGAAGTAATGATAGACTCACAAGAAGTTGCAAAAACAGTGCAGAGATCCCAAGTACCCTTCCCCCAGCTGCTTCTAGTGGTTCCTTCTTACATAACTATAATACAGTGGCAAGGGGGGAAATCTACATTGACACAATGTATTAATTAGACTATAAACCTTACTCGGATTTTACCAGTTTTTACTTGCATTCCTGTGTGTATAGTTCTGTAAAATGTTGTCATATGTACACCTCAAGATACACAACTGTTTTCTCATCTCAAGGAATTAGTGCAGTGGTTCTCAACCTTCCTAATGCCGCGGCCCATTTATACAGTTCCTCATGTTGTGGGGACCCCCAACCATAAAATTATTTTCGTGGCTACTTCATAACTGTAATTTTGCTACTGTTATGAATCATAATGTAAATATCTGATATACAGGATGTATTTTCATGGTTACAAATTGAACATAATTAAAGCATAGTGATTAATCACAAAAACAATATGTAATTCTATATGTGTTTTCTGATGGTCTTAGGCGACCCCTGTGGAAGGGTCGTTCGACCCCCAAAGGGGTCGCGACCCACAGGTTGAGAACCGCTGAATTAGTGGTTGCAAAAGGGTTGGGGGTGGGGAAAGGAATGATGATTTAAAGGGGTAGCACAACTAAAGGGGCTCCCTTGGCAACCATTAATTTGTTCTCCATATCTTTGATATTGTTCTTTTCAGGATGTTGATACATAAGATAATATAGGTTAAACGAAATGCCAAGGTCATTCAGCTAGTTAGTGGCAAGTTGTCACTGGGATCCAGGTTTTCCCACTGCACTGTCTCCCTTTAAACCGATAGGAAGGAGCCCTCGAAGGGGCCGCCACTGTGAGTGTCCTTTACAAAGAGAATGAACAGGTGGACTGTGGTGGCAGCGGTTGATAATGATGGATTAGAGTTACACATAGTGACATGCATAGGCCTTCATAAAATTGGGCTGGTAAACAAATAGTACCATTTATGTAAATTAAGAATACATGCACACGAAAGGATAACAGGCATTATAAGAATGTGTACAAACAAAAGGGTGCATTACAGATCCGTTAGAGTGATTCTGCTTATGCAGGGGAGAGCGATGAGAGTGGGATACGGGGATTACATAGAATAAGGAAAACAGGAGCGGGGCCGTACACAGACCAGTGACAACGGGCCATGAACTAAGAGTGTGATTAACTCAGCCTTCTCCCACCTGGGTCCTTGTGGTTCCATATACTGAGCATGTTTTCTTTCAGGTGTAAAGAGAATTTGCCTTCCCGGTTTTCCACAAAACATGCGAACAGGCAGTTACATCCCATCTTCAAGAGCACCCAACGGTGGGTGTTTGTGAAAAAGGGGCTGGATGACTTCAGGTATGGCTGCCCTTCTTGTGAGAATATGATCACTCGGGGCCTTCCGGAGCATCCTGCCCCCCAGAGGTATAGCAGAGGTCCCCGGCCTCCCCCCACAAAGAGGCCGAGCTACCTGCCCACGGGCGCAGCCCTGTGTTCCAGGCTCTCGGCAGCCCAGCAGGCCCGGAAGGCATTCCTGGAGGAAATCGAAGCCCAGCTGACCCGGCATCCCCTGGCTCGCTACCCGGACCTGGAGGAAAGCATGCCTCCGCAGGTGATCGCCTGTCCTTGGGTGTGGGAGGGCCTTCAGGAGGTGGGGGAGGGGGGACGCTAGAAGGAATTCTCCTTAGACAGCTGGGGCGTTCCCCCTGGGGGATGACAGCTTGTAAGGAGGAGAGGACGGGGAGTGTCTCCCAGGGTGCGAGTTTTCATGGGGCTTGGAGCAGCCTCCCTTCAGCAGCATTTCCCTTTGCTTCCAGTGAGGCTGCACAGCTTATCACAGTCCAGCCGCTGGGACCATGAGACTTCTTTTCCCAGGAAGGTTCTACCAGTCTACTTTGCCTGGGACTTTTTTGGGGAGGAATGTGATGGGGGTGGTGGGATTGTTCAGGCTTACTCCTGTCACTTAAACCTGGTCTTGGGAGGTGTCCGTAAGTATTTACTTACTGATAGGTATAAGGCATATGAGAACCAGAAAGGTCACAGGGAAAATTCACCAAATTGTCAGTCTAGGGGTGGGCGGCAGCTCCATAATCCTCAGCATGTGTCTCTAGTTTTTGTTGTTTTTTTTAAAAAAATCTTCATTGGTTTTCATTGGATGTCGCAGATTGGCATCTTAATGTAGAAAGTCCTAAACTACCACATTAGCATTTTTAAAGTGTATCTTTATTGTTGAAAATATTACAGTTGTCCCCTTTGTTTGTGATTTTTTCCCCCCCATTGACCCCCTCTACCCTGCACCCACCCCTCCAGGCCTTCCCACTCTATTGTCTCTAGTTCTTGTATCTCCAAAGGCTTCCACACCACCAGGCATGTGGTCTTTCAAACAAGAAGGGGTAAGGGACAAAGGTTAAAGGTACATGCCAGCTGACTGTTTTTTAATTAGACAAATACAGTTGACCCTTGGACAGGATCAAACTGCCCAGGTCCACTTATACGGGGATTTTTCAATGAATACAGTTGGCCCTTCCTAGCGATGGGTTTCGCTTGTGCAGATTCAACCAACTGCATATAGAAAACAGTATATTCACATTCCCAACCATGGACCTAAAATACTGTTTTTGATTTGCAGTTGATTGAATCCATGGATGCTTTGGGCTGACTAGAGTCAGAAGTTCTATGTGGATTTTCGACAGTGCAGGGGTTGGCACCCCGTATCCCTGTGTTGTTCAGAGGTCAACTGTGAGAGCTTTTCAGTAAACAGCTCATTCATCCAGATGCTCGGGAGTCTAGGAAATCGAGTCTCTTGGTTGGCATTGCAGTGTTGAACACAATACAGAACAAGTGTTTTAGATTTAAAGCAAAAGAGCAGAATGGATATTGGGTGGGGAACTAGCAGTGCCTGCTGCTCCCACCCTGCAGTCTGTTCCTACACAGCAAGCACGACAGTTGTTCAGAAAGCCCCCTAGTGGCCCCTTCTCACTCAGAGGGAAGTCCTTGGCAGTGTCTTAGGGGCCCTGTGTGTTCTGCTCTCTGCCTACCTCTCTGCTGCTCCCCCTCCAACCTAGCCGCCTACCCCTCTGCTCTTACCCATGCAGCCACTCCGGCCCCTGCCTGCTCTGTCTGTGAACATTACAAACATTTCCAATTCAGATCTCTGTTCCTGTGTCTGGGACACTTGCCTCGCATGTCTGCCTAGCTCAGTGGTCGGCAAACTCATTAGTCAACAGAGCCAAATATCAACAGTACAACGACTGGAATTTCTTTTGAGAGCCAAATTTTTTAAACTTAAACTATATAGGTAGGTACATTGTTATTAACTTAATTAGGATACTCCTAAGCTGGCCTTTGCTAAAAACGTCCTCAATCTGAGGGGTCAACCTCAGCAAACGTCCCCCCACTTCTTCTAACGCCACTTCTTCAAAATAGTCTCGCCCAGGCTGAAAACCGACTTCTGTGCATGGGCCCCG
>NW_005353789.1:6288885-6304513 GCF_000412655.1 Myotis brandtii | reverse complement strand
TTTTCTTATCCATATTTGATCATTTCATCTGTGAACCCTTCTCTCACCTTACTGAACAATAGTCTATTTCTTCTCTCAATTCCAATGACGTATTGTCTGTACCCCTTATCTGGCACTTAGTAGATGCTGTTAATTTTAAATTAATTTCAAGTAAGCACTTGCTAATTGTTAATTAATCTAATTGAAAACAAGTTCTTTGACTAGTGCATTTTACAATTTGTCCCACAACTAGCAAAAAGAATTGATCAGTGTTTCTTAATCTGGGGCTTATGGACTAGCTTTTTGGGGGTTCAAGAACCCCCAGAAATTACAAATGAGTTGTGGAAGTCTGTGCATATGTCACAATCCCCCCAAACCCCCCCCTCAAAAAAGTGGGAGGGTTAACAACAACCAAGATAAATCTTCAACACATATACTTTGATTGGACTTTGGGGCTTTTAAACCAGAGATCTGTTATAATGTGGTCACATAGATGATCCCAGACCCTCAACTGTGAAAGACATCCTTCCATGATTGTGCCAGTGGGTTTTTAGCCCTCTCCCCATGTGTGTTCACCTTGGAATTCCACTCATGTGGTCAGCTTTGAAATTCCAAGGGGGTCTATGTTTGGGAGACATCTCTTGATTTCCTCCTCGATTCTGTCTTGTCCCATGCAAACATGTGGTTAGTGCCAGGGAAGCAGGACAAATTACTACAACTTTAAGCAAAGTAGCTCCTTGCTGCTGAGAGGCAAAACAAGCATCTAACTCAGGGGTCAGCAAACTTTTTCTGTAAAGGCCAAACAGTAAATAGTTTAGGTTTTGCAGGTCATGTGGTCTTTTTTGCAATTACTCAACTCTATCCCTGTTGCACCAATGCAGCCACAGAAGATAGCCTAGGTCCGTGGTCGGCAAAGTGCGGCTCGCGAGCCACATGCGGCTCTTTTGCCCCTTGAGTGTGGCTCTTCCTAAGCCTTAGGAGTACCCTAATTAAGTTAATAACAATGTACCTACCTATATAGTTTAAGTTTAAAAAATTTGGCTCTCAAAAGAAATTTCAATCGTTGTACTGTTGATATTTGGTTCTGTTGACTAACGAGTTTGCCGACCATTGGTCTAGGGGATGGAGGTTCACCTAGCACCCAGCACAGGATCTGCACGGAAACCAGGGAGTGCTTTGACTGATTAGAAAGGAAAAGCAAAGGGCCGTTCTGTTTTAGAATCAAGGGGCCCCCGTTCTCAGCACATTTTTCTTTCCACCAAAACTGTTTTCTGTGTGTAGCTCTTTAAAAGGGTGCTGCAAGTGCTGGATCCTGACAAGAAACTGGAGGACGCATGGGCTCATTGTGAGGGTGTTGAGAAAAAAACCAAGGAACCCACAAAACTGCTTGAAAAACGTCCCGCCCGAGCCTCCCCGGGGCCGTAAGTATTGTTCTAAATCCCTCAATTATTCCTGTCACCTGATGAAGCATTCTAGGAGTGTCCTTCTCAAAGGACACTCATTTTTAGAATAATTTAGAGAAGCAAAAGTAACTAAGTTGCCAAGAATGAGGGAAAGGAGCCTTGAGTCCTGCTCTAAACAGTGGTTTTTTAATTAATGGATGTTAATTAGCCAGCAATGGAGCAAACACCAGCGTGTCCACATGACTCGGTGAGAGCTGCTGGAGAAGAGATACACTGCAGACAGCCTGATTAATTGACCCAAAATGGCTCATTGAGTTATTTATGGCAGAAGCCCTTTTAGTCACATGATTGGGACCAATAGTTAATTGGATAGCCACCCCCCAAAAAAAAAGTTAATATAGGGAATTGTAAAAGATGACACTTAAGTACTTAAAGCACCTTATTTTACCCTAGAAGAGTGGTTCTCAACCTTCCTAATGCCGCGACCCTTTAATACAGTTCCTCATGTTGTGGTGACCCCCAACCATAAAATTATTTTCGTTGCTACTTCATAACTGTAATTTTGCTGCTGTTATGAATCGTAATGTAAATATCTGATATGCAGGATGTATTTAGGCGACCCTGTGAAAGGGTCGTTCGACCCCCAAAGGGGCCGCGACCCACAGGTTGAGAACCGCTGCCCTAGAACATAATTGCATTCACATTCTATCTTTTAGTATAAAGCCTTTTTTTGAGTATGGGTCTACTGCTTGGATTTCCAAGTCATCTTTTTTTGCATAAATCGCAGCAGTAATGACACCTTCATTGAATCTTTCTAAAGCACTGAGCTTAATTTCCATAGAAACAACTCTTGTTTTCCCAACTCATGTCATATTTAATTAAAAATGTAAATGCAATGAAATATGTATACTTGACATAAGTAGATGTGGGATATGCATTTGACTTTTGAAATTAACTGGTGTCACTTGCAGGCACTGAAGAGCGTAGGTGTCCTAGGGAGAAGCCCAGCCACGGCACCCAGACCACCGACAGGGCCCAGAACCATGGTCAGGGTGTTCGGAAGGGACATGTAGAGCTTTGCTAGTTGCACAAGTTACCTACCTGGAGTGAGAGAAAATGCACTGTATTAAATTATACATGTTTGTGAGGGTGAGACACAAGGTGACCGGAACTCTACTGTTCTGGCCCCTGAGTGTACCCGCTGG
Organism: Myotis brandtii; assembly: GCF_000412655.1. Classification (NCBI taxonomy): domain Eukaryota; kingdom Metazoa; phylum Chordata; class Mammalia; order Chiroptera; family Vespertilionidae; genus Myotis; species Myotis brandtii. Next base: position 6,301,926 of record NW_005353789.1, on the reverse strand, counting down.
TAAATCTGGGGAGAACAACTGAGGACACTCATCTCAGCTCTGCCCTTTCACTGGGAAGCAAGTTCTCCTCTGTTTCTTCCTTCTTGAGGGAATGTCCCTGCTCAGGACAGGATTGGACAGTCTACCCATTTCTGGGTTTCAGTGAGCAAGGCCTCTTGGACCTAAACCCATGTCTTCCAATGTGGATGCTGTCAGTAATAATTTGTATTATTTTTCAACTTGCTCAGATCCTGGATGGGGAAGAGGGAGCAGCGTTATGTGAAGGGATCCCCTTGGAGACTCCAACTGTGGGTCAGTGTGGCCCTGGGAGCATCTTTAAATTCTTGGCCCTCAGTGAGCCATTCGCTAGTTATTATGGTCTGTAAATTTGTCTCAATTCTTTAAAAGAAGCCATTGACGAGGGTATAATCAAGGATGAAGAGTGGCTGATTATGATCAGATTTATATTTTGAAATGACTATTTTGGCTGCAGTTTAGAGAATAGGTTAGGGATTAAGGGTTGGGGATCCGAAGAGAAGATTCAGAGACACCAGTGAGGAGCCTTTTGCAGCAGTCCAGAGAAGACAGAACTAAAATCCATCAGACGTATTAATAGGCTAGGTTTTAGGGATGAGGGACAGAGGGGTCAAGGATGTCTCCTACTTGTCAAGATTGTCTGAGGCCATGGCAGACTCCAAGCATAGCAATTTACGCTTTTACCTGGCACATGTCTTAGTACTGATACTCATCATCTTAAAAATCACCTTATAATGGTAAAATGCTATATAAGCTTTAATTGTTATAACTAATCATGTCATTCTCTTTCTGTTATTGAAAATAGGAATGGAATCTTTGAAAAATTTAAATAGTGTGAGCTTGCAAGAAACTGTTGGAAATACTTGTTTTCCCCCATGATACCTTTTGAAATCCATTTGGATTCATGGTGGCTCATATTGTAGTGATCATATTTGATGATCCCATTGTCTTTAGTCCCAAGAAGACTCCTCTGTCGAAGAAGCCACGCCAATCGCTTTCTGAAGAGAAGCCCAGTGCAAAGGGTTCGCTCCACAAAGGTGGTCCTAATCCTTATGAAAACGTCCGCAAATCAGTGAGAGACTTCTGCGACTGGGCTGCTTCGATTGTACGTTAGTAGTAATACTTACAACTTTTAAAGTCACGTTCAAAGTTACTTTTATTAAAAAACAGTGTTTGGCTATCATCTAAGTCAAACAAAGTCATAAAGGAATCTTTATGACTCTCCCACCACTTATCATAGAAGTGTTTTCTACAGGTGACAAGCCTGATGTTCAGTCCCTTATGACCAAGGTCTCATCTTTACCTCAGTTATGCTCCCTCGGGCCCCTTCACATCACCTGTGGTGTTTTCTCCGTAGCATTAGCTTATACTTTCCTTCCATGCGTTATTGTTTACCTCACTGACTCTGCTTGCTATATTTCTGCTTCATCATTATTTCACCCTGGTTTCGATGCTACTCCTCCCTTTATGTTCCTGACTCTATTTCATGGCTCCTCTCTGTGAATGTCACCCCAACATCAGCTTCAGTTGCTAATGGCCTCATTCTCTCTGTGCTCCCCAATTTATGTTTTCTAACGTGGGATTGTGTTGAGTCTGTAGAGGAGGAAAATATAACTTTCCTTTTAGTCTTCTAAGTTCTCTCTAGGGCTCCTATAACAAAATTCAGATTAACAAGAGAAAAATAAGCAGAAGTTAATTAACTCGTATACATCATATATACATGGGAAATACCCAAGGAAAAGTGAGTAACTCTCCCAGGTGGCTTAGAATTCAGGCTTAAATACCATCTTCAGCACAAGACAAAAGAAAGAAGTGTGTGGGGAGCCAGTTATAAGGAGATGACCAGGAAAAGTAGGTAAACTAGAGTAAGGTTTGCTATGCAGACTTAAGTATGTGCCTTCTCCATTGATAAGCGTTTCTTATGATTTAGAGTCTTCCTTCTCTTCCTGGTACAGAGAGTGAGACACCCTTACAACTGGAGATTTCCCTATAAATGTAAATTTCTCTTACAAAAGGGTAACTTCTTATCCTGTTTCCAGAGCTTTTCCTGTTTTGTCTGCTGAGTCTCAAGACCATCAACTCAAAATAGTTCTTATGCCAGAGGCATATTTTGGAGTGGCATATTCTGCTGCCCTTCAAATCTAAGCTATTTTTTAGCCACATCATAGGTCAAGGGTCAGCCTACCGATTAGCTACTCTTTATGTACCCATCTCCACTCCCACTGGCTGTGGCCCGGGGAAGGCAGCAGAAGGGGTTGTTCTGTGCACAAAATATGTAAGAACCTACGGTAATTACAACAGGGGAGAAGACTGAAAATCAAAATTAAAGTTATATTAAAATCTTAAATGTTCTTGAATTCTGGTACTATAAGGGGCACCAGTCTTTTTCAGTAGAATTCTTGAATCTTTTTAATGTTTAATAAATATCTGTTAAGTGAGTGAATATTTAATACATATAACAAAGTCAGTTATACAATCAAGGCATGTCAATTGGCATTATTGTTCATATCTGAAAAGTTATTAGTATTCTATGTGTTTTCTAGGTTGAGATAATCTCTTTATGTGTTTTATATGTTGAAATCCTGTCAGTGGAAATATATATATGAATGTTTATTATTGCGACAGTCAACCACCTTCTTCAGCAGGAGCCCTGATGGGGCAGCTTCCCTTATGAGGGTCTGCGAGCAGAACAAACACTTTTCTAGACATGCCTGGAGAATACCTCTAGGGATGTCACTGCTCTAAAGGATTGGAGAAATTTCTTTGGTCAAACAGATTGACTTTTCCTCAGGCCCATTCATTCCCTCAGGGACTCACTGCTTCTTGCAGGTCCTAAATTCTCTCTTAAGGCAAAGTCCTCCAGGCCCCAAATACAGTTGACCTCCTTGAACAAGATGGTTTGAACTGTGCTGGCCCATTTATATGCAGATTTTTTTAAAAAAAAATGCCCATACTGTTTTCTAGCCATGGTTGGGAGTCCAGGTGTGGAGGGCTGACTTACACCATTTTATAGAAGGGGCTTGAGCATGGCAGGGGGTGGGATAGGCTGGGGAGTTGTAGGGTGTGTGAGGGGTATGGTGGGAAGGTCCTAGAACCAACCCTCCTCCCCTCCCTGCAAATATCAAGGGTAGTTAGGTCTTTGGGGAGTCAGGAGCTATATAGGATTTTCAATTGTGCTGGAGGTCAGCCCCCCTAAGCCCCCTTCCCTGTTGTTCAAGGGTCAACTATACTTCTTGTCTTCACTGAATGCTGACTGAGCATTTTCTCTTTCTCCAAACTATCTCTTCTCCAGCCATGGTCAAATGCCTCCCTTAGATTAAAGAAGAAAGCAAGGAGCATTTCGCCATCTGTCCTTGACTTGTGCAATGTGATATTCTTCCAGGGAAGCTCAAGGATTGATGAAGAGTACATCATGAAGCAATTTGACATTAACTATGAGAGGGGAGTCAGCCATAATACGCTCCACCCGATGAAGCTCGGCGAGATTCCTGGGGAACTAAAGAAGGGAGATGGGCTCAGGAAACAGCAGGAGTCAGAATTTTTCCAGGAACTAGAGCCAGAACCTAAGGTAATTACAACAGGAGAGAAGACTGAAAATCAAATTTAAAGTTTTATTAAAATCTTAAATGTTCTTGAATTCTGGTACTATAAGGGGCACCAGTCTTTTTCAGTAGAATTCTTGAATCTTTTTAATGTTTAATAAATATCTGTTAAGTGAGTGAATATTTAATACATATAACAAAGTCAGTTATACAATCAAGGCATGTCAATTGGCATTATTGTTCATATCTGAAAAGTTATTAGTATTCTATGTGTTTTCTAGGTTGAGATAATCTCTTTATGTGTTTTATATGTTGAAATCCTGTCAGAGGAAATATATATGAATGTTTATTATTGCAACAGTAAAATGCTGCAGTGAATGACCATGAACACTGTTCATTTTATGTCCAAAGAATTCTTGAGTTTTTAGGGGAGTCTAACTGACCACACACCATCATTCCTGATCGCATGCTTGCCTGATCATTAATAACTTGCTCAGTTTCCCAATGCCAATTTCCTGTGAAGGTAGAACAAGGTAATAGAGAGGGGAAATAACACACTACGTTCCAAAGGGAAGTATTGTGGGCCCCTAAGCACTTTTCCACTTTTTTACACAATGTGTTAGTGCAAATATACACACAAGTCAAATGTGCCAATCCAACAAAGACTTGAGTGCCTAAATGGGAGTTGGGGTGGGGAGATAGCTCCTTTCTCTAAAAGTGAAAAACTATATATTATCTTTAGCTACTCTCTGTATTTTACACATCATTTTTTATACTATATTTCCAACATTTTGGACATATTAACCTTGTCCTTTACAATCTAACACAATCGACTGACCTATTTTTACATAAATGATGTTTTCTATCCCTAACTCTATTGGTTTATGAAAACTACGCATTCCATCACTGATATCAACTCTTTAAATTTGTCCATTTTCCTCTCATCTTTCTAAAGGGTAAAATGCAAACTGTTGCTGGAAAAATTATGTCCATCACACCTACGGCCTGAACCCTTGCTTATCCTGAATCTGGGCTGAATGAAATTGCTCAATTCCTTGTACTTATAAATAATTGCACAAACTCTTCTTTATAAACCACGGTGGTTATTGCCAAAATTGAACTTTTGACTGGCAGATGGAGGGTCACTGTGCAAAAGTTCAAAATCTATTTCCACATGGTCCTTCTGCTGGTGGTGAATTCTTTCAGCTTTCGTTTGTCTGAAAACAGCCTTAGTCTGCCTAGGTTTTTCAAGATCTTTTTGTTGTTATATAATTCTCGGTTCCCAGTGTTTGGTTTGCTGGGTTGTTTTCAGAACTTTAAAGATGTCGCTTCACTGTCTTCTTGGTTGAGTTGTTTCCAATGAGAAATCTTCTGTCACCCTTACCTTTGTTTTTCTGGATATGTTTTATTCCTTGGCTGCTTTTAACATTTTCTCTTTGTTACTGTTTTTGAGTAATGTGATCATTACATACCTTGGTGTATATTTCTTGTAGCTGGGGTTTGCTGAGTCTCTTTGATCCATGGGTTTATAGTTTTCATCAGTTTTGGAAAAAGTTTTACTGTTATTTCTTAAAAAACAGTTTTTGGTCTCTCAACCCAACTCCCAGTGAAGCATCCATCTTATATAAAAACTGCTGTTTGAAATTGTAACCCTGCTATTTCTGGCTTCTGTAAATGCCTGCTGGCTTAAATAATAAGGAAAATAAGACGACTCCCATTTCAGAGAGGCCATAAACCTTCTCCAGACGAAGTTATCAGTGCTGGTGTCAGGCCAAGCCTTTGGTCGAGGTCTCAAAGCCCCAGCACACAAGGCCCTTTAAGAACTTACAAAGGGAACCGGAAAAACCTCATATTTGGGAGACAAAGAAGGTAAAATGGTATAAATACGGGAAACTTCCTGTGTGATTTCGCCCAGAATTTGAGAGACATTTTCCTCTGGGCCCGCGTGTAATAATAATAAATGTAACTCCATCTCTCTAAGCATTGCTTGGTTCTTCTCTGGTTTTCTGTAACACCAGGACTGTAATTACATGTTGTTAGACTGCATAAAGTTGTCTCATAGCTCATTGCTGCTCTGTTCAGTTTTTTATTATCTTTTCTCTCTGTTTCTATTGTTATATTTTTAAATTCTCTAATGTTTTTCCCTCCTGCTATGTCTAACCTGCTGTTAATCCTAGCCAATGTATTTTTCATCTCATACATTATAATTGTTATCTTAAGAAGTTCAACTTGGGTTTAAAAAAATATATATCTTCTGGCCTAGCCAGTGTGGTTCAGTGGTTGAGTGTTGACCTATGAACCAGGAGGTCACAGTTCAATTCTCGGTCAGGGCACATGAGGCAGCCAATCACTGATTCTCTCTCATCATTGATGTTTTTCTCTCTCTCTTCCTCTCCCTCTCCCTTCCTCTCTGAAATGAATAAAAATATATTTTAAAAAAATAAAAAAATATATATCTTCTGTGTCTCTACCTAATCTTTTGAGCTTACAGAATTATAATTCTTTTAATGTTCTTGTCTGCTAGTTCTAACATATCTATTGGTTCTGTGTGAGTTGCTATTAAAGATGTCGCTTCACTGTCTTCTTGGTTGAGTTGTTTCCAATGAGAAATCTTCTGTCATCCTTATCTTTGTTTTTTCTGCATATGTTTTACTCCTTGATTTATTTCCTCATTGTGGATTATGTTTTCTTGCCTCTCCACATGCCTGGTGATATTTGAGTAGATGAATTTTATCTTTTTGGGTGCTGGGCATTTAGGGTATAGTTAAAGTTATTTGGAAAAGTTTGATCCTTTGGGTCTTGCTTTTAAGATCTGTTGTGAAGGATCAAAGTAATGTTCAGTCTACGGCTGATTCCCTACTGCTGAGGCAGGACCCAGTATATTCTACCCAGTGTCCTGTGAATCCTTAGGTTCTCAGGAGGGAGTGGGCATTGTCCCTGCCCCATGCGTGCTGGGCACTGTTCTCTCTAATCCTTTGGTTGCTTTCTTCCCAGACCTCTGGTGTCGCGGCATTAGGAAGGTTGAGAACCACTGTCTTAGGGTATAGTTAAAGTTATTTGGAAAAGTTTGATCCTTTGGGTCTTGCTTTTAAGATCTGTTGTGAAGGATCAAAGTAATGTTCAGTCTACGGCTGATTCCCTACTGCTGAGGCAGGACCCAGTATATTCTACCCAGTGTCCTGTGAATCCTTAGGTTCTCAGGAGGGAGTGGGCATTGTTCTCTCTAATCCTTTGGTTGCTTTCTTCCCGGACCTCTGGCAATTTCCTCTCACACATGCACAGAGAGACACTCTGTGCAAACCTCTGGAATTCCCTTTCTTTGCAGTCTGGACTGCAAACTGTAGCTGCCTTCATCTTCCTGGATTTTCAGTGCTGTCTCCTCAACTCGAAGTCCACTGGGCTCCTCCTGGGCTCTCCCTGCACTGTGGCCTGCAAACTATCCAGGCAGTGAGCCCTTTCAATTGTGGGGTTTATCTTGTTGGTTTCCTGTCTCTCAGGGATCATGGTGTTTTGTTATTTGATGTCCAGTGTCGTAAACACATTTAAAAAAAAATACTGTGTTGGTTGTGTATGTGTGTTTGTTTGTTTTTGTTTGTTTGTTGCAGGTGGGAAGGTAAATCTGTTTACCCTGTTTCAGATGGAAGTCCCCATGTGTATTTTTTTTACCCCATGTTCTCTCAGGCGTGAGGTACTCTTTTCTTTGGTGTTCTTTAAAACTCTGAGCTTTCCTACTACCTTACCTCTGCTCACAATATTCTCTCTGCCTGAACTACCCTCTTCCAATGTCTTCATGCTTGTATCTCTCTTTAGGCACAGTTTACATGACAATGTGTTCCATGGGTTTTCTCCTGGTCCTTTGATTGACGTTAATTTATTCTTACTGCTAATCTCTCACAGCCATCTGTGCCTCTTATGTGCCTCTATGAATGAATTACCCTAGTATATTCATTCATCCGTTTGTTTATACATTCATTCAAAAAATAATTCTTAGCATCTACTACTATGTGCCAAAACGTGCTGGGAGCAAATGAAGGACTATCTCCTGCACTTAAGGAGCTTAGAGTCCAGTAGGATCAACAGGTAAATGATTAACTACAATGAAATGATGTCATGGTTTGTACAGGACAGAAGAAGTAATCAATTTCACCAAGCACAGTTAAGGCATCATAGAAGATACTATGCTTGTGCTGAGTCTTGAAAGAACACCAGTTACCCAAGAACATAACATAGTGTAGATTCAATAATTCTTCCTTCCCTTTTCCCTCTCTTTCCTTCCCTCCTTCCTTTAATTCAGTGGATCTCAACCAAGGGTGACTTTGCCCCCCAATCCCGGGATATTTGGCAATGTCTGGAGATGACATTTTTGGTTATCCCAATTTGGGGGGTGCTACAAAGAATTATCCAGCTCAAAATATCAATAATGCCCAAATTAAGGAATCGGACTTTAATTCAACAATTACTTATTGAGCACTTATTGTATCCTAAGTATTGTTCTAGATGCCAGGGGGATGTAGCACGGAACAATCTCAAAAGCTTGCATTTTTGAGGGTGAAAGGAGAGATAAACAATCAGAAAAATATATAGCATTTCAAATGGTGATAAGTACTATTGAGAAACATGAGTCAGGGAAAGAAGACAGGACTATTGTGAGGTGGTTATAATTTTTAAACTGGGTGGTCAGGAAGTATACTACTGAGAAGATCGCATGAAATCGGTAAGGGAGTAAGTCGTGTGGGTGTGTTGAGTAAAAAGCATTATGGCAGAAGGGATAGTGAGTGCAAAGGCCCTGAGGCGAAAGCATGAAGGGAGTGCTCTAGAAACAGCCAGAAGGTCCGTATGCTTGGAACGGAGGGATCACAATGCTAATGTAGATCTGAGGAGAGGGATTTCCCTCCCTCTGTCCTGTTCCATCCTCTCTGCTTTAGACAGGTGCCTCTGGCCGGACCCTTGATGCCCGACACATTCCACCTCATAGTTTAAATATGAGTGAGAAGAGAGAAGGGCTGGATCTTTGTGTTTCTTGTATCTTTGTCTCTCCCAAGCATTAGACCCTGCCTCCCCTTTGTGATGAGACAATATGTGGTTATTGTATCCATAGTATCCATAGTATCCAGCATGAACCAACAGATGCACTACTGAGAAATGGGAGAAAGAAAGGAATGGCATCTAGTTGTTTTCCTCTTTCTTCTTTTTTTTAAAAATATGTTTTTATTTATTTCAAAGAGAGAAGAAGGGAGAGGGAGAGGGAGAGAGAGACATTGATGTGAGAGAGAAACATTGATCAGTTGCCTGCTGTGTGCACCCAACTGGGGATCCAACCTGAAACCTGGGCATGTGCCTGACCGGGAATCGGGACAATGCTCAACCAACTGAGCCACAATGGCCAGGGCCCTCCTTTTTCTTCTAATTAAAGAGGCAAGAGATGGGTGTTGGATAGCATTTTTACAAGGCTGAGCACAGTGTTGGGCTAGTAACTTATCATTTTGGTTGACTGAAGGTTGTTTAAAGTCATTACCCTTTGGTGAAATATGTGATTTTTACATGATTTCTAGCTGCTTTATATAATTCTCTCCTTTGATCTTCCCAACAACCCTATGTGTGGGTACTGCTATCTTAGTTTACAGATGAAGAATTTAAGTAACTTGCCCGTCGACTTTAATATTTGCTAAGTGGAGGAAGTTGGATTTGAAACCAGATATCTCTAAATCCAAAGACCATGCTTAACCACCACATTATTTTCTCAATCTCAAACTCTTCATGTTACCTTTGTAAATCAAAGCATACTGAAGCTTCATAAAATACTTTGGCAAGGATAAATCATAAATTCAAAATAAATTCAAAATTGCTTTCATAAGCTAAATTTTTGTAAAAATGACCCCCCCAAAAAACACCAAAAAAAACAGCAACAAAAAACCAACACAACAACAACGAATGAAACTGTGAATTATGTTATTTTCCATAGAATACTTCTAAACCAAAGCACGTGAAGATGCGGTATGGATCCTGGTATCTGCACCCAAAACTGTGGAAAAGACAAAGAGCAGATGAACCTTTGATTGACCCCAAGGCCTTACACAAAGACGAGAATTTAAGAAAGGAGCAGAAGAAACAGGTATGTGTGTATGCTGTGGATCATCTGAACTAAACATTATCAGTGCAACTGCACCCTCATATTGTAGGTGGAGTCTCTGATTAATGCAGAGGCTTCTGAAAGTCTCATAGCTTAGATAGGGAATCCAGCAATGAGAATGCCAAGTCATTAGATAGGGAATGTCTAATAAGCAAGACTGGAAATTTCCTGGCTTCATGGTGGACAGAAATATTGCCAAAGATGGGGCAACTACTCACTGTACTTCTACCATGCTTGGTCCAGGGTTCATGGATACTTTGGCTGTCCACAGGGTGTTGTGACCAGGTAGGACCACCTCAGTACTCAGAATGGATATAATGTCACGGGTTCTCTTTGAGTAACACAGTGTGAGGCCTATTTAAAAAAAAATTTTTATCCGTAGTGAATGAATATTAAAGAATTTCAAAATTGCAACGTAGGACCACCTCAGTACTCAGAATGGATATAATGTCATGGATTCTCATTGAGTAACACAATGTGAGGCCTGTTTAAAAAAATTTTTTTTTTATCTGTAGTGAATGCATATTAAAGAATTTCAAAATTGCAATCAGGAAACTTCTTTTATGCAATTCAGCAGAGTTGCAGGAGCTGAGAGGAGAGGGATAAAGGCTGATATCACAAACAACAAAAATGTGCTCTAATTCTACTACAAATAAACTCTGCCTGCTGATCTCTTGTGTACAGGTATCTAATGGAAAGGAGATCCTCATTGCAGTCCTGAAAACTTGGAGATGTTGACACAACACTTGTGCAGGACTCCAATGAGAATATGTGTGAAACACTTCCCTTTTTCAATAGACCCCACACTTCTCCCGGATCTCAATGTGAAAACACTTTGAAAAAGTAAAATGCTATACAAATTTGGCTACTCATTCATTCATAAATCACTCATCAGCTGCCTCCTTTAGATTGGAGGAAGGATGGTCATTTTAAATATTTTTCTAGTACTGGGCATGAAATTCTTATTTTGAGATGTGAGATAATAATGTAAATAATATACAGCACTATTTCTTGGTGTATGTTTTTGGAGCTGCCTATCTAAATTTATGTGAATTTAATACATAACATAAAACTATTTCATTTGCATTTTTAAAATATAACAAACCATTCTCAAATATTTTAAAAGAAAAAATAGTTACAAAATTTTTTGTTTAAAGTATCTAGAAGTTCTCTTTTTAGAAATATATTCTTAAAGACTAAACGTTAAAAACAAATAATTTTCCAAAAATATTTTATTTTGACAGCAAAATCTAATAAAAGAAGTAATATATAAATTTTGGAAATATGGCTGATAGAACTATTACAGTAAAAGATGGTTTATCAGACAGTTTAGACACAAAAATGATTTAAAGCAACAGAGTCGTTCTATAATGATTTTTATGTCACAATTTTGTAATACCTGAAGATTGATTTACCTGTGTGCCTGTGAATTGGGGGGCCACTTGGCTATGGCACCCCAATTCACAAGACACAGGTGCAGGGTTGTGCTAGTAAGGGACAGTCACTATGATGACATTGCTGTCTTTCTGGTAACATGAGTCTTAACTGCTACTGATTAAGTTTGTTTGGAAGGTGAAATGGTCTTAAAGAACTGAATTACAATGGTATAATCTTACATATCCAATTTTTAAATTCAGATAAATGAAAGGAAAAACCAAATGAATACATGAATACTCCAAAGATACTGGGACTGGATCAAGTCTTTTTTGATAACCACGCCTTTTGGAGTTAAGATCTAAAAACTGTGAATATACTGTTGAATAAGAAAAACACTTCTGTTTCTTCCTCTACCACTCTCAACTCTAGTCACCAAATGTGTTAGGTTCCCCTACTCCCACACACACACCAAGAAATTCTCTGATTCCCTGAACATCATCTGGGTGTCCTACAATTTAATGTAATATTCTAGCTCTGCCTCTGGCTGGGCTGGTGCAGAACTTCCTGCTAAATGGTCCAACCTCCCACTCCACCGGTTACGGAGTCTTCCAAGGGGGGCTGCTCCACGTGGGAGGCAGCTGGGCCAGCTTTGCAAGTTAAGGGAGGGGAAACTAGACAGGCAAAAGAGAAAATGGGGAAGAGACAGAAGACCTTGGTGGGCCCCAGGAAGTGAATTTTTGCTCTGGTCTGTTTCCACGTGAGGCCGACAACAATGATATTGTCAATGCCAACCCCATTTTGTCCTGATACAAGCCACAGCTCTTTGTCCTTCGATATGGAAGCAAAGAAGCAAAGGAAACGTAAACACTTCCTAGAGAATTCAGAGTGTTTTAGTAGCAGTCAGAGTTTGCATGGCACATGCCCTGTACATAGTTCCCTTTTACTTTGGTCCCATTAAGGCCAACCCCAAGGCAGGTGCATCAGCAGGGAGACAACACATCTGACAGCAGAAACCAAACTGGCAGAATAAAAAGAGAAGATGCCAAATCCTATCTCTTGGCTCCTGTCTGAGGAAAAGCATCTTAGCTCTTTCTTCCAGGGGCCTGAGTCCTGGTGTTTGGATTCTGTCAGGGTGCTGAAGCCTTCCCATGAACAACTGAGCCCCTCAGCAGGTCTTGTGAATGTAACCTACACATCTGAGGTATTTTATAAAGAGTCAAATGATTCTAATTAGTCAAAGTGTCTCCTCAGGAGTTCAACCAGGAGAATGGGAGTTCGATCGCTTGCTATGATGTACACTGATCACCAGGGGGAGGTGCAGGACATGGCGGGCGACCAGCAGCTGTGGCGCAGTGCACAGGTGGCAAGGGGGAAGGAGGCAGGGAGGCAGGGAACTATGTGGTGGCAGTGAGGGAAGGAGGAGGCAGGGAAGCAGGGAACCATGTGGTGGCAGTGAGGGAAGGAGGCGGCAGGGAGGTGGGGGGAACTGCACAGTGGTGGCGTGCGGGCAGGGACACGGGGAACCTGATTGGCCCTGATTGCTGGCCAGGCCTAGGAACCCTACCCGTGCACGAATTTCGTGCACTAAGATCTAAAAACTGTGAATATACTGTTGAATAAGAAAAACACTTCTGTTTCTTCCTCTACCACTCTCAACTCTAGTCACCAAATGTGTTAGGTTCCCCTACTCCCACACACACACCAAGAAATTCTCTGATTCCCTGAACATCATCTGGGTGTCCTACAATTTAATGTAATATTGACATTATCTATCTGAAGATAAAGTCAGATCTCACAAGTTAAGGGCTCAGTCCCATGAGACTGCCCTCATTTCAGATGTGCTTCTGACCAACTGGCTAAATACATCGCTGGTTCCCACAGCCCCCTCCTCAGATTCGATCATCTGCTAGAGCAGCTCACAGAACTCAGGAAAACAGTTTATGTATCAGATTACCATCTATGTACATATCCTATATA
>NW_005353789.1:6278093-6288547 GCF_000412655.1 Myotis brandtii | reverse complement strand
ACAAAGTTTCAATTATAGAAGGTAAATAAATCCCAGAATAAAAAAAAGAAAGAAAAAAAGAGAGGCTGGGAGCTTCCATCGCCGGGGGGCTTGGCCAGCCTGAAAATGGCCCTCAGCTCCTCACCCAGGCTGGCCAGGCACCCCAGGGGGGACCCCGTCCCTGAAGGGGCTGTGGCCAGCCTGCAGACAGCCATCAGCCCCTCACCCAGGATGGCCAGGCACTCCCATACAATAAAAGGGTAATATGCAAATTGACCCTAACAGCAGAACAACTGGGAATGACTGGTCACTATGACACACACTGACCACCAGGGCGCAGATCCTCAATGCAGGAGCTGTCCCCTGGTGGTCAGTGCGCTCCCACAGGGGGAGCTCTGCTCAGCCACAAGCCAGGCTGATGGCTGCCAGTACAGCAGTGGTGGTGGGAGCCTCTTCCACCTCCTCAGCAGCTCTAAGGATGTCTGACTGCAGCTTAGGCCTGCTCTCCGCCGGCAAGTGGACATCATCCAAGGGCTCCCGGGCTGCCAGAGGGATGTCTGACTGCCAGCTTAGGCCCAATTCCCCAGGGAGCGAGAATTTGTGGTTATCCCCCGAGGGGTCCCAGACTGCAAGAGGGCACAGGCCGGGGCTGAGAGCCCCCCCCCCAGAGTACACAAATTTTTGTGCACTGGGCCTCTAGTTTTATTATAAAAGGGCACACTCAGGAGCAGCCACATGGAAGAGATACATAGGACAAGGGATGTAGGAAGGGGCGGGCATGGAGCTTCTATGCCCTCTCTAAGTGTGCCACACTCCCAGAACCTCCACATGGTTACCAACCTGGAAGCTCTCTCAACCTCATCCTTCTGGGGTTTTATTGGGGTTTCATTACACAGGCATGATTGATGGTTGGCCATTGGGAGGTGGAGCTGAACGTATCAACCCTCTCTTCACATGGCTGGTTCTTCTGGCAACCAGCCCCCTTCATGGGACTACCTATGGGCTCACCAAAAGTCACCTCAGGAATATAAACTCCCCTGTATCGAAAGGGGTTTGTTATGAATAACAAAAGGCTCTCCTTTCACCTTTGTGGCTCTTATCACTTGAGAAATCCAAGGGATTTTGGGGGGCTTTCTGCCAGTTATAGGAAGAAAAGCAAATATATATTTAAATTAAATTTATTGAGGTGACATTAGTTAATAAAATTTTATAGGTTTCAAAATATAATTCTATAATACATAATCTTGTATTGCATTAATAAAATTTTATAGGTTTCAAAATATAATTCTATAAAAATAATCTTTTATTGCATTGTGTTTACTACACAAAGTCAAGTCTCCTTCCATCACCATATATTTGACCCCTGTTGTCTGTTCTATGAATTTTTATTTGTTTTCTCATGTTTATTCACTTTTTGTTTTCAGTTTTATATCCCACATATGAGTGAAATCATATGGTTCATGACTTTTTCTTTCTGGCTTATTTCATTTAGCATGATATACTGAAGATATATCCATGTTGTCCCAAATGGCAGTATTTCATCTTTTCTTATGGCTGAGTAGTATCCCATTGTATATGTACCACATCTTCCTTATCCAATCATTTATTGGTTGTTTCCATGTCTTGGCCACTGTGAATAATGCTGCATTGAACATAGGGCTACATATATCTTTGTGAATAATGTAAACCATAGTATCACAATTGTTATTCTTAAGTTGGTTAGATTCCAGACATTTTAGGTCAATAATTGTCTAATTGCTAAAATGTATGAGTTATCCTTAACATAAGGGTTAGAAAGGGGGTAGGGAAAGGAGAGAAAGTTGTACATCTTTTGAAAGCCTTTGTATTCTTTAACTTGTGAATGTAACCTACACACCTGAAGTATTTTATAAAGAGTCAGATGCTTCTAATTAGGACAAGTATGAAATCAAGCTTCTGACTGCTGGTTGTTAACTTAAAATGTGAACTTTCTTTTAGGAGGAGGAGTTTGCCAAACTTCATGGACCAGCTGCCTTTAAGGATTTCATTCTAAGGAAGGGCCACAGGGTGCCAAGTGTGAGTAAAGGGTCATTTCAGAAAGACCGGCTGAGGGGCTCAGTTGTCCATGGGAAGGCTTCAGCACCCTGACAGAACCAAAACACCAGGACTCAGGCCCCTGGAAGAAAGAGCTAAGATGCTTTTCCTCAGACAGGAGCCAAGAGATAGGATTTGGCATCTTCTCTTTTTATTCTGCCAGTTTGGTTTCTGCTGTCAGATGTGTTGTCTCCCTGCTGATGCACCTGCCTTGGGGTTGGCCTTAATGGGACCAAAGTAAAAGGGAACTATGTACAGGGCATGTGCCATGCAAACTCTGACTGCTACTAAAACACTCTGAATTCTCTAGGAAGTGTTTACGTTTCCTTTGCTTCTTTGCTTCCATATCGAAGGACAAAGAGCTGTGGCTTGTATCAGGACAAAATGGGGTTGGCATTGACAATATCATCGTTGTCGGCCTCACGTGGAAACAGACCAGAGCAAAAATTCACTTCCTGGGGCCCACCAAGGTCTTCTGTCTCTTCCCCATTTTCTCTTTTGCCTGTCTAGTTTCCCCTCCCTTAACTTGCAAAGCTGGCCCAGCTGCCTCCCACGTGGAGCAGCCCCCCTTGGAAGACTCCGTAACCGGTGGAGTGGGAGGTTGGACCATTTAGCAGGAAGTTCTGCACCAGCCCAGCCAGAGGCAGAGCTAGCAATAAGTCATGTGTTTGCCAGTGTCCTCTGTGTGCACAGCCCACAGAGGCTTCGTGGCCATGTAGCCAAGATGGTCGAGGTTCCTGGAAATGGGATACAGAATTTTTTTCCCCAAGAATTAACAATAGCTTATACTTACTGACAAATAAATATATTTACCAGGCTCAGGTACAGACTGATTTCAAAGTTAAATCAGGCAAGGGGAGGGGAGGTCTAGAAGATGAGGTAGAGATGGGGCTGAAAGACTCCATTACATGGCTGGTATGAAATTTCTCCTCTAGCTTTCAGCATCAATGATATATATTTAATATACTTATATACATTTATGCACTTATAATAACCTATCTAGTCTTTATATAAGGTCACAATAGTATATGTATATGATATATAAAATATGCTTATATAGTTACATAATTATATGATTATATATTTAGATAATATATGTAAGTACACTTAAGCATAAGTATAATTATGTGATATATAAATGTATCTCTCTCTCTATATATATTCCTCTTGCCATGACTATGTATCTATGTAGATGTATATTTACATATATATATCTATATATACACTCTATAATCTTTATTTGCTCTTGATGTTGTAATGATTCATAGTTCTATCTTAACATTCTTAGTGGCAAAACATTTTTTTTTCCATTCTGATTTGTCCCCTATTGGTTTCATCCATTCTGTATATGAACATTTAGCTCAATTTTGGGCAAAAGGAAGCATGCCTGACACTCTGGCTATACTCTTTTTGCTGCAGTAACTAAAGAGAGATGACGTTCCTGGCTACATCGAGTCCTCTGACAACACCTGTCACTCAAGCCTTTTCTTCTTACATGCTATATTCTCTACTTTATCAATAAGATTTTGACTAAAAGAGAGAAGGGAATCTATTGAAGTTTATATATATATATATACACACACACACACATACATATAAATATATACACAGACACACACACATATACACACACAAACTGTCATTACTTATTTAAACTTAGGTATGAAAATTCATTCTCTTTTAACTCCTATAATGTCTATGTACACTGTGTATAACATACAGATTCACATATGTTATATGAGCATACATACTTACTAGTATATACACATTCCAGTATCTGCTGCTGGGTTATCTGTTCTATGCATTACCCAAGCTTCATTAAGTCTGCTACACAGATAAGAGCCAGGCCTTTAATAGCAGGGATGAGCAGCACAAGGCTATGCTGAGCTGGGATGGGCTGGGCTGGGCTGGCTTGGGCACCAAAGAAATGTAAATTAGATCTAAGTATTTCTGATGTTGTGCAGCTGCCTTCCAAAGCCCACCACCTATCATTGTCTAATTATCACCATGAGATTTTGAGTACTATGAGGATATATGTTATAGAGTGTGAAATTATAAATTTGGGTATATGGTTGTGGTTTTTGGCAGGACTGTACAATTTTTATTTGCCAATCTAAGTTTTTCTCATTCTTTTTTTCCTTCTTCTTCTTTTTTTTTTTTTTAGTTCCTGGAGAATATAAATACCAAGAAGGAATGTGATTGCGATGGTAAAAAGACTCCTAGAAAATAACATAGAAGAGTTTAGGAAGATGATTAGACAGATTTTATTTACTATATAGTATTTGGCTATTTTTCTCTCTCACTGAATATATGCAAAATTTATGATGAGTGTCCCACCATGGATGTACAACTTTGACTTAAAGGTATCCATACATTTTATACCTAATGCTTATGAACATTTCACAGTGGCCTTCTGCTTTCGTTAATCAGTATTTTATATATTTTTGCCAACTGTGAGATCAATAGTCATATATAGTCTTCTTACATATTTGTAGCATTGTAAATTTAACATAGTCATATCAATTATTTGTAAAACATAAGTGAAATTATAAATAAAAGTAAAATTGTTCTATTGCTTTTTTCCTAGAGTATGGTATTATTTTCCCTGGTTTTGAGTGAATATTTGCTTTATTCTTTCTTTACAATATAATTTTCTTTCATTCTGAATTAAGCTTACTGAGGTTTTCCTCCTTTTTAAAGCAAGGTCTTGATAATAAATGTGTACCTATAACATAAGGCCATAAATCATAAAGTTTAATGGGAACTCAAGATGACATGTATTTTAAAATAATTCTTTAGAATTATTTTTTATTAAAAATGTTAATGCTCTGGCCAAGCCAGTGTGGCTCAGTGGTTGAGCATCAGCTATGTACCAGGAAGTCAGGGTTCAATTCCTGGTCAGGGCACATGCCAGTGTTGCAGACTTGATCCCCAGTGGGGGGCATGCAGGAGGCAGCTGATCGATGATTCTCTGTCATCATTGATGTTTCTATCTCTCTCCCTCTCCTTTTCTCTCTGAAATCAATAAAAATATATTTTTAAAAAATGTTAACGCTCTGGGGCAGATGGATGAAAGAAGGTGAAGAGAATAGCCAAAGAACATACATGAATAGCCCCACGAACACAGACAACAATGTCGTGTGGGCCAGAGGACGGGGGAAGGGTCTGGGTGGAGGGGAGCAAAGGGGGGAAAATAGGGGACATTTGTAATAATGTCAACAATAAAAATAAAATATAATAAAAATGTTAATGCTCATGTTAAGAATATTAGAAAATATAGACTAACAAAAAGAATGTAGAAAATACTTAATTCCTATGGAGTCAACAATAACCACTCTTCAGTTATCCTATATAATAAAAGCCCAGCAACCAAAAGGCAGAATGACCAGAACGACCACTCGACCAATCACTATGATGCGCACTGACCACCAGGGGGCAGGCGCTCAACACAGGAGCTGTGCCCTGGTGGTCAGTTCGCTCCCACAGAGGGAGCAGCAGCTCAGAGGGCAGGTCCATAGCAGCTCGGCTGACCAGGATGAGCGGCGCTCCCACAGCAGGCCGATCCCTACCAGTGCACAAATCCTGTGCACCAGGCCTCTAGTTGGAATATATCCTTCTAGGACAGTGGTTCTCAACCTTCCTAATGCCGTGACCCTTTAATACAGTTCCTCATGTTGTGGTGATCCCCAACCATAAAATTATTTTTGTTGCTACTTCATAACTGTAATTTTGCTACTGTTATGTAATCGTAATGTAAACATCTGATATGCAGGATGTATTTTCATTGTTACAAATTGAACATAATTAAAGCATAGTGATTAATCACAAAAATAATATGTAATTATATATGTGTTTTCCAATGGTCTTAGGCGACCCCTGTGAAAGGGTTGTTCGACCCCCAAAGGGGTCGCGACCCACAGGTTGAGAACCGCTGTTCTAGGACTTTCTCTATGAAACTCACTCTGGATAATTTGATCAAAAAGGAATTCAGTAAAATGATATTGTGTCTCTGAGTTTTGTCAGTTACTGCATCTGTCTTCAAATACAAAGTCTCTGGGTGATGACCTCTCATCTCACTGGTCTGTCATGAGCCCATCTCAGTAATCTGTATGCTGGACTGACAGCTAGTTCTTTACTCTCTGTGAGGCCAGACATGAGGGTGATGGAGTACATGATAGAAGCAGTGAACCCCATAGTGTGAACCCATTGCTGTAAAATTAGTTTCTTAGCAAGAACCAATGTTGGGTGAAATATGTATGGTGGTGAATAAGCATTCAGAAGTCTGTGAAGATTGGTGTGTGCAGAAGTTTGTTCAACAGGAGAGCAAATCCAGGTCCAGAATAAGTTTCTATTACAGTAAGGCCGCCTTTCCCAGACTCCTTTGATGTTTCAACTCATCACACATGCTCCTATGTTTGGTATCCACAGAAGCCACAAGGGAGAGCTGCTGCTCCTGCAGGCCCGGAGGAGGAGGCATCCAGCTCTACCAGGCAAGCTGGGGCAGGATTTTGGCCTTCAGCACCAGGATTCTGACATTTAAGTGCTGAGCAGAAGATGGTATATTGGCAGTGGTGGTCTGGAGAGAATCCATTTCTTTCCCTGGCTCTGTTGCATTCATGCCTAATTCATACCAGGAACTCAAATTTGATTTTAATTGCTGGACAACTAAATATTCAGCAGAAACAGTAGCCAGATCAGCCTTGGTGAGGGGAAATCCAAGTTGCTGAAGCCACATGCAGTCTGCATCTCTGCCTCCATGCCCACTGGGCACCGTCAGAATGCCTAGAGGAAGAAGCCAGGCTGAGATAGAGGACAGGCCAGCCTTCGCACCTGCTTAGTGAGTGGTTCCTCTACAGTGGAGGCCTATTCCTGGTTATTCACAAAGAACCAAATAACCTCATACTCTGGATCCATTCTGAGAGATCTCCTGCATACCTCTTCCCCCTAATATGCTTGTCACCAGCTCTACCTTCTTGATCCTTCCAAGTCTCTGGTTGTTGAGCTAAACCGATCAGCTACTGACATATACACCTCAGACCGTTTCTCCTTTTCAGACAAAGTGGTCAACAGGGTGAAATACTTACCATTTTGTCTACGGCAAAATTTCCCGTCTCAGTTGTTCTTCAGGGCCACCCTTGAGTTGGGCTACAGCGTAGTGGCAGGCCACTTGTGCTGTTGCCATCATATGTGCCGGTCGTCTGTTTAGTCACCTGGACTTGGAGGACGTCCCTAGGTCAGACGTGCAGGCTGGAGAAGAATGGAAGGGTGGTAGGAGCGAGCACACCATGCCATTGGCTGTATCTTCAGATTCTGATCAAGCCCAGTCCCACATAGAAAACTTCCACTTGATCATGAGAAGCTGTATAATTTGGTAATTAGACTTTGGAGCCAAAGGGCCTGGGTTCAAATCAAGCTCTGCTACTTAGGAGCTATATGACCATGGAACAAATTGCTTACCCTCTCTCTGTGTCAGTTTTCTAAAGTAATAACAGCACTATCACCAATAACTGGGGAGGATTAAAGGAAACGTTACAAGTAAAGTGCTTAGAAAAGAGCCTGGCACATTGTGCACGCACACTAAATGGTAGCTGGTTCTGTGACTTGGCGGGTCAGGTGACCCCAGGTTATGATGAGCACCATTTGCTTGGTTACCTAATGTCTCATGACAAACTGCTGTATTTACTAGTGCCAAGCAACACATCCAGATTCATTTCTCAAAAGGAAAACAGTTCTGTGCCACAGAGCTCTTGGCAAACCCCTAGGGGACCGTGCTCTGATTTGCTTTCTGAGGGTGCCAAAGCTGCCTGTGTGCCACAGGTGCGTCAAGCCCACTGGATTCGTGGATCAGAGGGCCTGGCTTTCTGGACTAGCTAAAAGCGTTCTCTTGCTGCAGGCTGCCCTCAAAGCTGGCAACCTCTCAAGTTACCAAAGAAAAGAGCTGAAACAGCACATCTAAATCTGGCCTCCAAAATCCGGAGAAGTGCAAGTAGAGCACCATTACACATTAGTTCCAACATCCAGATATAAGAGATGCAAATAACCTCAAGGGTATAGATAATGGAAAGTTAAGACATTGCGGACGGATCATGAGAATTCTTGCTTCATGTTACACTGTTTTACAAAGTATCATACTTTAAAAAGGTATTAGCTTGTAAGAACATGTAATAACTTCAAAATGCAATGGGTATTTCATTTTAAAGAGTGCCTTTAACATTTATGTAAAACGTTTTTTGTACTCGTTCTATAGAAACTTATCTGGCCACTGGGTAAAGCTAGCAATAAAACTACTGGTCCGCAATGTGTAATAATGGGCATTGGTGAATTTTTGAGTTTTTAATTACCTTTGGTCTTAATATAATTTATTTAACTTTAAGGATATTTAATAATGACTGTGTTTACCAACCAACTTAACTAAATTTCTTAAAATTTAAGTTGGGTTTTGTGAGGTGATAGAAGCTGTCTCTAGCACATTACTGCTGCTAGGATTCAGGCAATGAGGGATGTTAGGGGGGAAGAATGAAGAGAACTGGTTTCCCCAACCTCCTGCCAAGTTATTTCCACAAATTGCAGTCTTCATTCGAGGGAAAAGCCTCATATCACAGGGGAATAGGGAGAATGTCTCTGACAAGGAAGCCTGCATTAGGTTGAATCTGCCATGAAGCAAATGGCAAAATGGGATTAGGTGTTCAAGGGGTTTACTGGGGGATGGAGCAGGAGAAGGTAAGGAGAGTCTTTAGGTCATGGTGCATGTGTGATCCCTGTGCAAGGAGAGAGGGTGCAGGATGGAGAATGACGGGGCAGGCCAGCTGGCTATTGGGGTGAAGGGATAACTTTGGATAGGGGGGTTGTGGAAGACCTCTTTGAGGAAAATTCGGACCTACTTTCTTTTTGGTAACAGTTTGCACCTGGTGGGAAGCAGGAGTCTTTTGTTCTTTACTACAATCATTTGAATCGTTCCCACTTGGTTGAAGAGTTGGTGTGTGTGGCATGGCCTGCCATGACTAGACTCCAAGAAGCAGAGAGAGTCCGGTCACCTACTGGCTCTTCCCTTTGTGTGTTCTAGACCCACTGCCCTGCTCTGGAGGCCCTGACACCACCTTCCAGCTCTGAGTTAACCTTGCTCCTAGTGTCCTTGCTACTGAAAGTGAAGTCCACAGACCAGCAGTATTGACTGGAAGCTTATTGGAGAAGCAGAAATCCAGGCCTCACCCTCGAATTACTGAGTAGAAACCTGTACCTAGCAACATCTCCAATGCTTCCTCTGCCCATTTAAGTTTGAGAAGCCCTGGTTCAGAGCTATTATCTTTACTGATCTGAGTAAACCCTTCTCTGGTTATTTATTCACTAGTGGCCCAGTGCACGAAATTCATGCACATTAAAAGGGAATTAATTAGAGGAAATATTTTAATATTGCTATTTGCCCTCTCTTTATAATAGAAGTGTCAGAGATGAAAGGAAATGAGTAAAATGCATATGAAAATAATATATGAATTTATTAATAAATAAATAATAAAATGATATAACAACAAAGACATGATATAAAAACATGATATGAAAACAACAAAAACATGATATAAAAATAACATTGATGCAAACAATGACTGATAAAGTGATTAAACTTATTTTAATATCTCCCTGTACACTACATGAAGAGTGAAAACACTTTCAGAGTGCTTGACTAATTTCCCTTGTGAAGAAGTATTTACAACTTCAACTTGAATGTCACACGCTCTTCAACTCGAGAAAAAGCAACATATAACTGACCATGTCCAAAAACGGGTTCAGGTAGGAATATGCCTACTCTATCTAGAGTTTGTCCTTGTGATTTATTAATAGTCATCGCAAATGCTGGCATCACAGGAAACTGTCTTCGAATCAATTTAAATGGGAGGCCAGTGTCAGATGGGGACAAATCAATTCTTAGAATCAGAACAATCTCTCCTTCCGCTGGTCCTATTAATACTTCAGCTTTGATAATGTTAGATCGTAATCTTTTGATAATAAATCTAGTATCATTACAAAGACCCAGGCTTGTGCCCTGATTGGGGGTTGAACTGTGGTCTTCTGGTTCATAGGTCAATACTTAACCACTGAGCCACACTGGTGGGGTTATATTTTCTTTCAAAATTCTTTAACATGTTTATAACAGTTATTTTAGAGGTTTTGTTTGTTCATTACCATGTCTGAGTTATCTGTGGATCTATCTATATTGACTATCTTTTCTCTTGATTATGGGTCATATTTTTCTTCCTCTTTGTATGTCTCCTTATTTTTAACTAGAGGCCTGGTGCACGAATTCATGATGGGTGTGATCTCTCAGCCTGGCCAGTGATCAAGGCCTAATGGGGGGCTGTCCAGCTGGGGGGAGGGACCCCAGTAGGTTGGCCAGTGGGTACGGGGCG
>NW_005353789.1:6268542-6277967 GCF_000412655.1 Myotis brandtii | reverse complement strand
AGTTTGCCATCTCCAAGTTTTACTAACCATTCACTATAAGCAGAATCCTCTGATCTCATATTTGTTTTAAGAGACAACTTTCTGAAACAGCCCCAAACACTACAGTACTTTAAACTCATTTGCACTATGGCCGATCACATAGCATGTGGCACAATACTGAGACATTGTCGAAAATCCCCTCCGAGAAGGAGAACTTTCTCAGCAAAGACAACATTCCAATTCATAATTTCTCTTAGTAATCTGTCTATGGCATTTATAGCATGACTGGATGCCA
Organism: Myotis brandtii; assembly: GCF_000412655.1. NCBI lineage: Eukaryota > Metazoa > Chordata > Mammalia > Chiroptera > Vespertilionidae > Myotis > Myotis brandtii. Next base: position 6,277,693 of record NW_005353789.1, on the reverse strand, counting down.
TGGTGCATTCATCAATAATGAGAAGTTGGGCCTTTTTAATGGTTTTAGCAACTTCACTGTTTATAGCGAGTCTAGAAATTGAAGTTTCCTTTAATGGAATTGATAATTTATATTGGGAATGAAAGGTTCTTCCACCAAGAAGTAAATTTGGAGCAATTCCAGTAGACGCTGTTGGTAAAACAGTACCACCACAAACTCTAATATAATGTATTAAAACTTTATACAGATATGTTTTTCCACTACCACCTGGACCATCCAAGAAAAAGCATTTGGGGTGTACAGTTTGATCTTCAATGGCTGAAGTTATAGTCTGAAAGGCTGCCAACTGTTCATCATTCAGAGAATTTATAAAAACCTGTGCCTGTTGCCCCCTCCCCCCTGTGGGTGCCACCATCTTGTGTTACAGGATCCCCACCTCTGCTGTGGGGGCTGCAATCTTGTTACAGCATGACGGTCTATATTCCCTCTTTATTAGATAGGATTCTCCCTTTATTCCAATGCCCAGTCCTATCTTGCCAGGGTGTTATCCAGCATCTAGAAGAGTTCAGGAATGTGGAGAAGGGCTGCAAGTAAGTTAATAAAGAGACTAGACATGAAATATAAATTTGGAAGGCATTTTGGGGAGCCAGAGGAGACCTAGCTTTAGTAACCAAGTTCTCTAAATCTCTGGACCCTTAGCTTTTTATTAACACAAACTAGTGGCCCAGTGCACAAAAATTTGTGCACTCAGGGGGCTCCCTCAGCCTGGCCTGTGCCCTCTCGCAGTCTGGGACCCCTCAGGGAATGACCACCTGCTGGCTTAGGCCCGCTCCCCAGGGAATTGGGCCTAAGCTGGCAGTCAGACATCCCTCTGGCAGCCCGGCAGCCCTCGGGGGATGTCCACTTGCCAGCGGAGAGCAAGCCTAAGCTGCAGTCAGACATCCTTAGCGCTGCTGAGGAGGCATGAAAGACTCCCACCACCACTGCTGAACTGGCAGCCATCAACCTGGCTTGTGGCTGAGCAGAGCTCCCCGCTGTGGGAGCGCACTGACCACCAGGGGGAAGCTCCTGCATTAAGCGTCTGGCCCCTGGTGGTCAGTGTGTGTCATAGTGACCAGTCATTCCCAGTCGTTCTGCTGTTAGGGTCAATTTGCATATCACCCTTTTATTATATAGAATAGAGGCCTGGTGCACGGGTGGGGGCCGGCTGGTTTGCCCTGAAGAGTGGGGACCCTCACCCCATGGAGGTTTGGACAGCCTGGGTGAGGGGCTGATGGCTTTTTTCAGGCTGGCCACACCCCCTTTAGGGTGGGGGGTCCCCACTGGGGTGCCTGGCCAGTCTGGGTGAGAGGCTGAGGGCCGTTTTCAGGCTGGCCAAGCCGCCCTTCCCCCCCCAGCAATGGAAGCTCCCAGTCTCTCCTTTTTTTCTTTCTTTCTTTTTTTAATTCTGGGATTTATTTAACTTCTATAATTGAAACTTTGTAGCCTTGAGAGGAGCTCAGAGCCAGCCAGGGCGGGCGGGAGGGAAGCTTGGCTTTCTTCATCGCCAAGGTCAACCCAAACCTCCTGCTCGCTCCAGCTCCGTGGCCACAGCTGGCTGAAAGCAGGTATCTGGGGTTTATTTACCTTCTATAATTGAAACTTTGTTGCTTTCAGTGGAGCTTAGAGCCTGACAGGGCAAGCGGGAAGCTTGGCTTCCTCCATCACTGGAGCAACCAAGCCTCCTGCTTGCTCCAGCTCCATGGCTGCCGGCCGCCATCTTGGTTGGGTTAATTTAAATATAGTCGCTCTGATTGGCTGGCAGGCATGGCTTAAGGTGTAGCGAAGGTATGGTCAATTTGCATGTTTGTCTTTTATTAGTGTAGATTGCCCTAAAGCAAAGCAGATATACATATCAAAGGTAAGGTTTGGTATATAGTAGGCATTGTCAGGTTGAGGGAACTGCCCTTGGCTGTCAAGCAGCAGGCAATAATATATGCAAATCTTTAGGTTTGGGGAAATGCTTTCAGCTATTACAGCAGGCAACAATATGTATCTTTAGCCCTCCTGAAGCCTCAAGGTCCACCAACCTTTTGATGAACTTCTTGCATTTATGACCTGCTGGAATTAGCCCCCAGCACTATCCCTTTGCCCACTGACGACACTTTTTAATCTACTTAATAATTTGCCTTAAATATGTATGCATGTATCTTGGGAACTTAAGTGGGATTATGTTAAGTGTATATACTTTTCCCATCTACATAAATATTAAAAATCTTATTGTTTCTTACCTTTTAGTCACCATTATGTATTTAAGAATTAATTACATTACTATGTGTATATCTAGTTCATTGTTCTAACTATTACATAGTATTTCATAGGCATCTACCATGTTTACTTAGCTATTTCACCCGATGGGCAGCTAGGTGGCCTTGAACTAATGGTTGGTCCGGACGGCATCATGTTTCCCCCTTAGAGTCTTGTGCAAAATTTCCCCTGGGCCATACATGTTCAGGGATGTAATTGCTGATCCTGGGGTATAGATATATCTAATTTCACAAAGTTATTCCAGATTGTTCTACAGATTGTAGCGGTTTATTCTCCTACCAGCAGCATGCATCTTCTTTCTAATATTTGCCTTTCTGATTGATGTAAAATGGTGGAATATCACTGTTTTAATTTGCATTTATCTGACTACCAGTGAATTTGAGCATTTCTGCGTCTTTTTGCTAACTACTCACTTATTTAACTAAAAATTACTGGGGCTTTTATGTTCCAGACATCATTCTAGGCACCAGGGTAAAGCATCTCCTGTCCACTTATACTAGAGCTCATGTCTTTTTTTGGTCAGTTTATGATAGTTAATTGTATATCTACATATTAATCCCTTATCAGTTTTAATAACACTAAAACCATCTCCCCCTGTGGATCTACCTACTAACTTTGTCTGTGGCATCTTTCATTGACCAGACAGCCTTACTTTGATGAAACCACGACATCGTTTGACCTCCTATGTTATGCAGTGTCACAGTGATTGTCTCCTGGAATTTTCCCTATTAGCTTTGTAGTTTGCCATTTACATTTAGGACTTTATTCTGTCTGGAGTCCACTGTTTGATGTGGTACAAAGTAGTAGTCTGTTTTCTCTGTAAAATGAGCAAGTTCTCCCCGCACAGGGCTTGCTTTCCTCTGTAGGTTGCATTGTTTAGCATAAGAGGTCTCAGCCTTGAGTCTATTCTGGAACTGAGATGAGTCAGAGGTTTGCAAACAGTTGCAGCGAGAAAATGTCTCTGAAATCTGAAGCGGGGGTAGCTCCATGTGACTTTGCAGAAAGGTTTCACTTGAGGTTAATGTGACGAGGAGTAACAGGAGCCAGAGGCCTGACAGCAGTGGGCAGGTGCTGGTGGTGGTGAGCGCCTTTCCCTAATGAGGCCAGGGCGCCAGGGCTCATGGAGAGAGGAATTACAAATCAAGAGCAAGGCTGAAATTCACTATAAATCTTGGAACACTACCAGAGTTCTCTGCTGCCACATATTCAAATTTGCACACTCACTTTCAAAATTTATGCTTTGAAATTTGGTTTAATAATGATTAGGATCAGTATAACTAGAGTTTCAAGCATGGGTCTTGGGAAGTGAGAATACTGAGTTCAAATCCCAGCTCCGTCAGTAACAAGCTGTATGCCCTTGGGCAGATTATTGCTCTCAAGGTATTACATGAGATAATCCCCATACAACACTTAGCACAGTGACAGTATATATTAGGTATTCAATGAACACAGAAAATTAAAAGGCCTGTTAGATAATAGCCTTTGTATTCCAGGGTATACAAATAATAAACTCTGGCCCTCAAGAAATTTATAATCTAACTAGAGGCCCAGTGCACGAATTCATGCATGGGCGGGGTTCCTCGGCCTGGCCAGCAATCAGGCCGTCTCGCCCAGTCCCGATAGGCCAGACCCCAGCAGCAAGCTAAACTACCAGTTGGAGCATCTGCCCCCTGGCAGTCAGTGCACATCATAGCAACTGGTCATGTGGTCAACAGTCGGACACTTAGCATATTAGGCTTTTATATATATAGATAGATAGATATGGGAATGAGATGAACTACAAAAATAATTATAGTGTAAGAGAAAATCTAATATTTTGCTCTAAGAGAGTTATAATATGCAGTCAGAGTTCAAAGAACATGACATAGCAATTTGAGGTTTGGGGGCTGTGGGGTGGGATTGGAGGCTGGGGAAAGTTTCATGGAAGAAAGTGGCTTTTAGGAAATGTCTAGACTAATGAGTGAAGGCTCCAGCAGAGAGTCCCACTTTGGCTGAGGAAAGATAAATGGTGAGAGAAAGGCCTGGAGAGGTCGTTGGGGCTGTGTCACAGGCACCATGAAGGTAAATATGGGGCTGAATTGAACCTGGTAAGCAGAGGATGTCCTGCTGGAGGCTGTCCTTTAGGAGGATCACGTCAGGAGTGGTTGTAGAGTAGATCACAGCACAGGGGAGGTTCGTGCAGAGGTAAAGGAGGAAGCCATTGCATTGTCTAGACAAAGTTAGAGTTAGGGACCTTCATGGGGGCGAGGGCACTGGGAATGAAAGAGAAGGGACTCAGGGAGGGAGAGGTCTCCCAAAGGGCACCTCTTCTCCCAGTTGGCTGTTGCCTACCTCCTCTGCTTTCCTTAAAACTCAATCCTATTTCCTTTCTCGTCTCCTCTCCTCTTTCATCTGAGGCAACCCTTCCACTGGTGTGCTAATCCATTGCTTCCTCTCCCTTATGGACTTCCCCAGAAAGTGTTTCCTCTCTTCTCGCATCTTCACGCTCTGTCTCCATAGGCTCTTTCCTGCCTACACACATGCCCAGATCGCTCTCCCTCTGAAAGAATTTCCCTTGCGCTTTGTTCTACTCATTTTTCAAAAATATATATATTTTATTGATTTTTTTACAGAGAGGAAGGGAGAGGGATAGAGAGTTAGAAACATCGATGAGAGAGAAACATCCATCAGCTGCCTCCTGCACACCCCCTACTGGGGATGTGCCCGCAACCAAGGTGCATGCCCTTGACTGGAATTGAACCTTTGTTCTATTCTTAAGCAACACTTCAACTTCTCTCCTACCTTTTGCTTCCAGACTTCTCAAGGAAGGAACTAACTCAAAGATGGACTTCACAGTCTTCCCCACATTTACACCTCAGCATTCTGAAATTGAACTCCCACCCCTACAAACACTGCAGAGTTACCAATGACCTCTTCTTTGGCAAGTCCAAATCTCTCAGTCTTCTATCCATTTAAATGCTGTTGAGTGACACTCCAATTCCCCACTTCCCACCACCTTCTGTACCTGACTCTGGAAACAAGTGTCCCAATTCTCTCTTTTCCCTAACTCTTCCTTCCCACCCTCTTTAATGGCTGTGGACCTGCAAACAAAGCTGCTTTTCAGTGTTGTGTCCTCATCACTCTACTACACCAGGAGTGAGCAATCTTTTCTTGCATGAGGTTAAAGAGGAAGGAGAATACATAAATATATAGCTTAAAAATTCATCCATATCTTTATTTATTTATAATATATTTAATAGAATAATAATCAGAGCACGGACACTACATTATGGCTCCTAAAATATTATGCAAGACATAACTGCAATTTAACTAGCAACATGGAAGTAACTTTCCAATCTTTCTTCTTGAAGGTACCCTAGACATTTTGGCTCAGTGGACAGAGCATTGGGCTGTGGACTGAAGGGTCACGGGTTCGATTCTGGTCAAGGACACATACCTTGACCCTAAGGCATCAAGTTTTTAGTTTGACAATAATATAGAACAAGTCTAAATTTTTCTAAGAAGTTCTTATTCTAAACATTAGATCTATAATAGCTTTAAATTTAAGCAGCAGTTAGTAAGTCAGGTTCCATAATAGAGGTAGAGTCCATAAAAGACAGAGTCCACAAAGAGAATGTTGTTTTCCATAGTGGCATTCATTTTCTTAAAAATATGGCTTTACTACCACCTCACTATTTTCATACTCATCTCAAAATTGGTTTTGTTATCTTAAGGCTGGTTGAAGTGAGATGTATGGGTGGCTATCAGTGGTCTTAAACTTTAGAGGTCTTTAAGAAGTCTATCATTGAATGCCTAATTAATTTAAAACATGAAACCTTGACTAACATCTACACTGTATTAAAAATGCATATAGAATCTATAGAAAGAAGATGGCAATAATGCTCCGGATGGGGAATACATGGAACTTTTAATGCATTCACTCAATCTGCCCCTTTGAGGCATCACTCCGGGACTGTTCTAAGTGCTGGGAATTCAGCAAAGGACAATAAACCCTGCTTTCATGTAGTTTACATCCTAAAGAGAAGAAAGATAAATTAAACAGAACAAATCCACAGATTAAACAGTGTATTGGAAGTGATGCCCTAAATCAGCGGTTCTCAACCTGTGGGTCTCGACCCCTTTGGGGGTCGAACAACCCTTTCACAGGGGTCGCCTAAGACCATCGGAAAACACATATATAATTACATATTGTTTTTGTGATTAATCACTATGGTTTAATTATGTTCAATTTGTAACAATGAAATTGGGGGTCACCACAACATGAGGAACTGTATTAAAGGGTTGCGCCATTGGGAAGGTTGAGAACCACTGCCCTAAATGCTAAGGAGTAGTGGGTTGTAATTAAAATTGGATTATCAGGGAAGGGCTCACAGAGCAGATGGCACCTGTGCAAAGGATGTGAGGGAGAGAGGGTAGACATCTGGATGGATATTTGCAGGAAGGATGACTCTGGTCCAGGAAACCAGTGTCGCTGGAGGAGGGACATGAGAATATGAGCTCAGAGAGGTCTCAGGGGACAGATCCTGTAGATCTAGAGGTTTTTGCCTTGAGGTGTAGAGCAACTGGAGGGTCTTGGGCAGAGAAGTATATGATGAGAGTTGTTTTAACAGGATATCCTCATTCCGGCTGAGGCTTTGGAAGTAGCCAGTAGCAGTAGGGGCTCAAGGGTAGAAGCAGGGAGAGCAATGAGAAATGGTGGCAATAATCCAGGTGAGAGATGATGGTGGCAGACCAGCGTGGCATTTGCTATGGAGAGGAGTAGAATTCTGAATATATTTAGAGGAAAGAGTGGCTACTTCAATAGGGAATAAAAGGAGAGTTAAGGACGACTCTTGATGTTTTTTCAGCCATGGGAAGGGATGTGGTTACCATTTCCTGAGATGGGAAGACAGGGCAAGTAGCAGGTTTGGGCAGGAAGATCAGGAGTTCAGATTTGAGTGAATTGGGTTTGAGTTGTCTATTATCATCCAGGAGGGAATGCTCAGTTGGTGGTCTCCTTCCCACCTTCCCCTACCTCCCCACTCCCTTATAATTTCAGAGGCTGTAACCTATATGAAGGTATGCACCAGCCCTCCAGTAACTCCACTGGCTGAGCCTTGCATTCCATTACTGATTGCTATGTGATCGTGTATGGAGCACATTTGAGCCATTTGTTTTATCAGAGGAAGCCATTTTAGTAATTATTCCAAGGCCGCTATTGGCCAGCTGTGATCTTTAGCAGTTGGCTGTGAGAGTGTGTAGTTCAAAGGAAAGTCTCACCCTGCAGATACAAATGTGGGCATCATTAGCTTGAAGCTGGTGTGTGAAACCATCAGATCAGCAGAAGAGTGAATTTAGAAAGTGTTAAAGAAAAAAAACCTACAAGCCCCAAATGGCATCACTTTTGCTAAAAGCCCACGATGCCAAACCTAGATTTAAATCTTGATCTTACTGCAGTTTCAACTTCTCCCAGAAACATAATCTTTTTTTTTTAATCCTCACCTGAGGATATTTCTTCCATCGATTTTTAGAGAGAGAAAGATAGAGTGAAACATGTGAGAGAAACACATTGATTGGTTGCCTCCTGCACGTGGGTCCCAACCAGGCCCCTGGCTGGGGAGGAGCCTGCAACCGAGCTAATGACCAAATGGGGGACCTTTCAGTCCGTTCTGTCCACTGAGCCAAACTGGCTAGGGCCAGAAACAATCTTCACCACCCCTATGGAATTTTCTGGTCAAGCAGTGAAGTAATCTGTCACATGGGCCTGCTTTATCCCCCATGGAAAGGAGAGGCAATTTACATAATAGAAATTCTTCCCCCCAAAAAAGATGTCCCAGCTGCCAAATCCTCCCTTTCTTTCCATAATAGCTCCCTTGTCCCACTCTCCTACCTATGAGACACTTTCATTTTGTACAACGCCACCCAGTGCCCTTCTAGTTGATAGGTGGGATGCTGCCCCACTCATACATCACTTCAATAAAGCTGTTTAGATCTTCAAATTTACTAGATTGAATTTTGATTTTTAACAAAACAATGTGTATGATTCTTAGCTCACAGGGTGGTATTGTGAGGATCAAATCGAATGCATATGTTAGCGACCAACAAAGAAGGCTTCTATTTTTATTAATCAGCCCACCTGTGGGAGCTTGTCCCTGGGAAACAACCAGTCCATACCTCATTTTGCTACAACCATATGTGAATGGTCCACCTCCCGCATGGTTCAGGGTTTGGGCTCTGGAAGAGGGGCCGCACGCAAAGAAAGAGACAAGAAATAATAATTTGGAAATTGGGGGGCAAAGTGAGAGCCCATCCCAAGAGGAAGGACTCCACTTTAGCTCAGACCTTGCCATCCTTTTATTCAGCTTGGGATACACCTATAGCATTTAGGCAGGCAAGTTTCAGTAACAGACTATCTTATCAGTAAGGATTTACATGACTATCTGGTGGGGAAGTTGCTTCAGCTACCATTGTCTGGATTAATCAGTGGGCGCATAGCCCTGACCTCTGCCAGGGCATCAAGGGTCACCAGCATTCAGGGCTCCTTGTCCACACCTCTCTGCTAGGGAAGACAATAGGCGGTTTCCCACAACCACACACCTGGAAAAGAGGTCCAGGAAGCAGCAACGACTGGAAGTGGTTGAGATGACTGGCATTTATAGAGGGATGGCTCTCTGTCCAATCCTTTGAGGCTGAGGCTTGGGGAGGCTAAGCGCCCCAACTGGTGGTCAAATAGAGCTTCCGCTATGTCTCCGGGTTTCCTCTCAATGCGCCTGCAGTGCACCCCGTTCACCCCACCCGCGCGCTGGGCTACCTTTCCAGCCGGAGCCCCCGTCCCGCGCGTCACCGCACCTCGGCCTCTCGGTGTCTAAGTTCCGGGAAGCTCCCG
>NW_005353789.1:6254199-6268423 GCF_000412655.1 Myotis brandtii | reverse complement strand
GAGGCAGGGCTGGCCTCGCGGGCAGTGGCGTGAGAAGGGAAGGCGGTGGACCTGGACCGGCTTTGCGCGCGGGGACTGTGCACACGTGGGTTCTTGACGCGTGTGAAACACACGTGGAACAGGGCAGCCGGAGCACTCGACCCGGCGACTGGCGGAGTCGAAAATGCAAAACGCCGGAAAGGAAAGCGCTCGAGTCGCCAAGCCACAGCGTGGGGCTGCAGCCCCGGGGCGGGGCTGGGAAAGTTGAGTTTCAGGCGCAGAGGGCTGGGCTCCGCGCGGAGTGCGGCCAACGGGGACCGTAAAAGGCTGGAGCGCGCGGGTAGGTGTGGCTTTGCGTTCGTGACCCGAGCCCGGGTCCCTGTCGCCGTCGTGTCCCGAGCTGCGGTCTCTCAGCCATGGGCGCCGTCTGGTCCGCCCTGCTGGTCGGAGGGGGTCTGGCCGGAGCGCTGTTCGTCTGGCTGATGCGCGACAAGGGAAAGAAGGGGGACGCGGAGCGGGAGAAGGACGCCGCTCTGGGAAAGGCTGCGTCGGCCGGAGGCGATCAGAGTGGCGGCAGCGGACTGAGCCCGGGACCTTCCAGGCGGGAGCCGATCACCAAACCAGGTGCTGTACCTTCCTCTCCGCGTCTCCAGGGCAGATCTGCCAAGGGCTCTGAAATTCGCCGAGGGAGGAACATGCCCCCCTGGAGCATTCATTTCCAGGGACGAACTTTCCCACCCGGGCTAGGACCCTCCCCGCGCCCAGTAGTTCCCAGGCTGGTGCGCACGCACCGCACGGGTTTCTCGCCTTCTCCCGAAGCCCTAGGGATGCCCTGGCGGTTCCTCCTAGGACGGCGCCCCGCCTCGCCTCTGTCCCCAGGGACCGACCCTGAGGACCTGCCCTTGTCCCTCTCGTGGGCCTGGGCTCTGCCCGGCGGCGCGAGGCGCAGTGCGGGCGGCTGCAGTGGCGGCGCCCCTCCCGGACTTCGGAAGGGAGTGCGGAGGTTTGGGGGGACCCATGCAACCCTCTTCAACCCCTGATGGAGCAGGGACATGTTCTCAGTCTCAATCCCGCAGACTCAGGTCCTCCCACCCTCACGCCGCCGTGGAAGAGCTGGGCTTGGGAACACCCGCGGGGGTGGGGGGGCACCTCCCGCTATCTGGGTGCTTCTGTCTGGAAAGCAAAGTTCAGGTTGGACTCTGGCCACGAAGGCTCTGCGGGCCCTCCCCCACGCTCACCACAACAGCGCAGGGCTGCCTCACTCCGGGAAAGAAAAACAGGACACTGAATAGGGGACCCGACTCCGATGAGTAGAATGGCCATGCAGGGTTAAATCTCTGCATTTTGGAGAGGGCATGCCAGGCGAAGTAGGAGCACTGGCAGAGACCTTACTTTCCAGTGTCTCCTGGGCAAGTCGCCATTGCCTCTCCAGCCTGCCAGTGATAACATCTGTGAACTTGAAGGTCTGCCCCTGTGCCTTCCCTGCCGTTGGTTTGGGTGAGCAGAGAGCTCATTTTCCTTTATCTGATCCTATGTTTCGGGTTGAAAGATTCGGGGAATTCAGAGTAATATTTGTTTCTGTCTTACTTCCAATCCCACCATTAAAGAGAAAATTAAAGATTACTTTCCACTCACACCCTTCCATACCCCTCAAAAAAACCCCATCTGTGCCCTGGCCAGTGTGGTTCAGTTGGTTTGGTTTTGTCCAGTGCCCCGAAAGGTTGCTGGTTCAATTCTCAGTCAGGGCACATGTCTGGGTTGCGGGCTCCATACCCATTGGGGTCATGCAGGAGGCAGCTGGTTGATGCTCCACCCTCACATTGATGTTTCTCTCTCTCCCTCTCCCTTCTTCTCTCTCTAAAAATCTATTTTTAAAAACCTTAAAACAGCCCTAGCTGGTTTGGCTCAGTGGATAGAGTGTTGGCCTGCAGACTGAAGGGTCCTGGGTTCGATTCCAGTCAAGGGCACAAGCCAGGGCTACAGGCTTGATCCCGATCCCCAGTTGGGGGTGTGCAGGAGGCAGCTGATCAATGATTCTCTCTCATCATTGGTGTTTCTATCTTTCTCTCCCTCTCCCCTCCTCTCTGAAATTAATAAAAATATATTAAAAATAAAAATAAATCTTAAAACAAAATAACAACCAAAAAGAACCCCATTTGGATGATTGTATGACTGGAGATTTTGATCTTGTAGGGAACAATTTAGACTATCAAGGAGGTGACCAAGAAGGAAACTGAGTCTTTAAGAGAGCTTGGATTGTGTACTTTTAAGAACATTTTTTAAAGCATACAGTGTGAGGGGGTGTAAAAAGCCAATGGTTTGTTGAAGAGCTTCCTGATGCACATGGGGTTGGCAAGGAGAGAACAGCCCTCTTCTACCTCTTCTACCACCCTCCCCCCAGCTCCTGCCCATGAGGCACTGCTGTCCTGTGTGTTCTCCCACCGGCAGCTGCCAGCATCTGTGAGCGCTGATCCCTGGGCTGCCCACAGTTCCTGAGAGCACGAGTGCACTCTGCGGGTTGTAGGGTAGCCATCCAGCCCTTCACTCCACAGGCTGTACACCTGATAACAGGAGCCAAACAACCTGACGTGGGTGCACACCAGTATGGCCTGGATTGCAGAAGTTGAGGACTGTACTCTTCTGCCTGTACACTTGCCACTTCCTGGGCACTCCTGGATGTGCCTTTTATTGTTGGGCACACATGCATATTCTTAGCACACTGGGTCAGTATTGGGTCAGTGTCTGAGCTAGGTGATGAGGTACGTGATTTTAGTAGGGATAGATTTTGTGAACTGCAGATAGATGAGTGGTAAACTCTTCAATGACTAAACCTATTTCCTCAGCCCAGCTTCATTTCCTCTTGCGAGAACTGACTGTTACATTCTGTCTTTATAGAGCATCTTCAAGAAAGCAACGGGTGTTTGGTTTCAGAGACCAAAGGCCCCGGCAGCATGCAGGAAGCAGCGTGGAGACTGCAGAGTCCTCCTGGAGAACACGGTGACCGTGACAATTCAAGACAGCATGCTCCTTTGGGATGGTTTTCAGACGCACAATCTGTAGCTACATCTGCGATCGGAGGCCACGTAGAAGCTTCAGGCAGTGAAAGTCATGAATCTCTTATGGGAGAATGGGGATTCCAAAAAGGACGAGAGATGCCTGCTAACGCAGCTCCATGTTTGGCAGAGACGCTGCCTTCTAGCAACCTGCTCATGGACAGAGGTGAAGAAGACGTGAGCCTTGCCCAGCTGGACAGACAGGACTCGGAGGACTGGGAGATGGTGTCCAGGCACTCGTCTTGGGGGGATATTGGCTTGGGTGGCAGTCTTGAGGCTCCAACGTTAAGCCCGAACCAGGCAGCGGACTATGGCAGAAACAGTCTTGTGGAAGCAAGTGGTCAGGAAGTGGATGTTAAGACAAAAAGGGTAGTAGTGATGACTTCAGAGTCTCAGCAAGTTAGTGTCAGGTTCCAGATCCATTATATCACCAGCACTAGGGTGCAGTTCGTTGCCGTCACTGGAGACCATGAGAGGCTTGGGAGGTGGACCACTTACCTCCCCCTCCAGTACAGCTCGGGGGGGCTCTGGTCTCGTTCTGTCTCCCTGCCAGCAGATACAGTGGTCGAGTGGAAGTTTGTGGTGGTGGAGAACGGGCAAGTTACTCGCTGGGAAGAATGCAGCAATAGGCTGCTGCAAGTTGGCCGCGAGGATACGTTGGTTCACAAGTGCTGGGGGGTTCACTGATGGGGTTTGCAGGGGATTGAAGAAACCGTTGCAGAATGTGGAAGGGGCTCAGGTTGAGCACACTCAATAATCGGAAATAAAGGAAGTATAACTCCAAGTTTAGCCGCGTTGTTTCAGATTTGCTAGTGGCTTTTGTTTAATGTGCAGAAGTATGTACGTGGATAATGCTTCCAGTGAGTGCGGGCTTTTTCTGTGGCCGTGGTGGATGGATTATGCTGACCCATCAATACTATAGGGCTTGGTCCCCTTGGGGAGTGACGTGGCTAAGCTTGGTCAGGGAGCACAAAAGCTAACCACTGCAAGGGTTCAAGCTTGAGCCTTTGGGTGATCCTTAAAGCAGGGGAGCGAAACAAGTTGATGTCCTTGTGGTGCAGCTGGAGAAACGTGCTTTTTACTACATGTACTATACACTTTATGTTTAAAAATAGTTGCCACCATATGGAACTGTGAGCAGAAAACATCTGGTCAACTAGATGTGATTAGGAAGGTTATGAGATTTCCCAATGTTTTTGGCTTGATTTTACTTGCCTGGTATGGTTTGAAGGTAGCAAGTATGTCTTTGTCGTGTGATCGAAGGCTAGTGTAGAAACAAGGGCCTAATCAGAGTCCATCATCAAGAGCAGCCCAGGAGGAAAGGGAACAGAAATGGGGTTGAGGTGTGGGCTAGCCAGGTGGCCTGAATGCTAGCTCTTAGAGCACTGGGAGGTACAGGTAGACACACCTGACCTCAGGGAGGGACACACCCATCATTTACTCCTGGGCTGTTGTGGAACCATCTGTGCCCACGGCAAGGACCAACTGGGGGGTGGGCTGTCCCACAGCAATGGTTTCACCCGCTCCCCTCTCCTTTCATATTAGTGGCTGTCTTGGGTAACCAAATGCAGCAGGCCAATGAGAGAGAAGGGTGTCTTTGCTCTGAGAAGAAATAAGCATTCAAACTTTGCTATTATAACCAAAATAATAAAACCAGAGTTTTAATATATTTATTAAATGTCTGGATTATTTGTCTAAATCTTGGTACCATAATAGCTTTGATATAAAAATACTAATATTTTCCTTCATTAATAACAGACAAAGAGAAAAAGCAAACACCAGGAGACAGAGAAGTCTGTTTTTCTCCTCCCTTTGGAGACACAGTTTTAGAATATTTCTTGTAAAACTGTACCTTTAGAGGGATAGTATGCATGCCTGTACTTGAAAATGAACTCTTATATGTTAAAACAACTTTAAGTAAGTGTTAACACCTTTTGGTGAAACATTGTTTAATTTTGGTTACAGATGATCTTTGCAGAAAAAAAGCTTAAACCCAACTGAAAATAGTGTCAGAAAGTGCTTAAAAGAGCTATGTCTGATTTTTTGGCTCATAGCATTATTATGTTAAGTTGCTGTGTACTTCATAATGAAGTCAACATTCTACCAGTGAGGCATTTTCTGTTACTGCCCAGAATGCCTAAGCATTTCTATTTGGTAAAATTAAAGGTAAAACAATTTATAATAAAAATCTTTAGAGTTCTCTTATTCGCCATTTTATCATTACCTGATGAAATAAAAGTTAATCTTTCAGTAAATCCAATTGCTTTAAGAGATACTTACAATACTACTCATTTTTTAAAATTTTATTAAAAATTGATTGCTTAGAGTACTAATGCTGTCATTTAGAGGAGAAACATGACGTGTGTGTGTGTGTGTGTGTGTGTGTGTGAGAGGGTCTGTATGCCCTACTAGTTTATTACCTGCACTGGACAGGCTGGCACCTGCTGCCGCACAGGCACCATCCCTGCGAGAAGGCTGTGGCAAGTTTATTTCTTACTCACGAAGCAGTGGGCACTGGGTTTTCCTGGCAGGAGGGCAGCTCTTGTAGAGACTGTCACCTACTGTCCCCTGGGACCTCCCTGTCCTCGGTGGCCAGCCCACAGGAGGGGAAATGAAATGAAACCATGAAGGCTTACTAGGACTTTTGTCCGCAAGCAAGGTGCCTGTGGTGGAGGGCAGGGGGCTGGGAGACAGCCTCCAGCTCGGCAGTGAGGTCTGTGCCAGGCAAGGAGTGGGTGCCAACTGTTTGGGACAGCCAGCCTCCTGCCACATGGTCCCTACTGTCTTTGGCACAATTGGAACATTTTTGTATATGTTCTTGTCTCATTTTGTTTGGTTCACACATGTGGCATAATATGGTATAATAAATATATTTAGTCTTTGTCCCAGGTTCCTGGCACTGAGCTCATTAAACCCTTGGAATTTCTTGAGACCAGGGAGTGTCTTTTGTTATTCACAGTGAGGCCCTGTGATCACACCTGAGTTTATGCTAATGAGGCGATTTATGGGGGAGCCCTTATATATCCCTGGGGTGAAGCTGGTCACCAGAAAGTAGTAGTGATTAGAGGTTTGGAACTTTCAGCCCCACCCACCAATCTCTGGGACAGGGTGGAAGACAGGAGAATGAGCTCTAAAAACCCTTGAATAAGTAAAGTGCCCAATGAAGATGATTTGGTCAACCATGGAATGGATTATAATGGAACTGAAAAATACCTGTCACCTAGTGAGGTGGTGGCCATCCTCACATCATAGCATAACTCATGTACTTGCGGTGATGCTGGTGTGAACAAACCAACCACGCTGCCAATCGTATCAAAGTACAGCACGTACAATTATGCACAGTCATAATACTTGATAACAATAATAGATGACTATGTTACTGGCTTATGTATTTACTACACTATACTTGTTATCATCACTGTAGAATGTACTCTTTCTACTTATAAAAAAAAGTTCACTGAAAAACAGTATGCTCTGTTACTCTGGCAGCAGCCTCATCTCATGTTTACTAAGTCTCTTGATTGCATCATTTTCTCTTGTGCTTGATTTACTCTCATGTTGTTTTGTAATTTTAGTGTAGTCTACGTGTACAGGGTTTATAAAGTCTACAATGGGGGACAGTAGTCCTAGGACTTCACATTCACTCACCGACTCACCTAGAGCAACTTCCAGTCCTGCAAACTCCATCTAATTTATGATAAGTGCTCTACACAGGTGACCACTTTTTTTAAAAAACATATTTTATTGATTTTTTACAGAGAGGAAGGGAGAGAGATAGAGAGTTAGAAACATTGATGAGAGAGAAACATCGATCAGCTGCCTCCTGCACACCTCCTACTGGGGATGTGCCCACAACCAAGGTACATGCCCTTGACCGGAATCGAACCTGGGACCTTTCAGTCCACAGGCTGATGCTCTATCCACTGAGCCAAACCGGTTAGGGCAAGGTGACCACTTTTTATCTTTATATCATAGTTTTCATATTTCCACTATACCTTTTCTATTTTTAGATACACAAGTACTTACCATCCTATATTAATAAAAGACAAACATGCAAATTGACCGTACTTTCACTACGCCTTAAGCTATACCCACCAGCCAATCAGAGCGACTATATGCAAATTATCCCAACCAAGATGGCGGCCAGCAGCCACGGAGCTGGAGCAAGCAGGCGGCTTGGTTGCCCCAATGATGGAGGAAGCCAAGCTTCCCCGCCTGCCGTGGCCCGGCTCTGAGCTCCACTGAAAGCAACAAAGTTTCAATTATAGAAGGTAAATAAACCCCAGATACCTGCTTTCAGCCAGCCGTGTCCATGAGCTTGAGCAAGCAGGAGTGGGTTGCCCCTGGTGATGGAGGAAGCCAAGCTTTCTGTAGGCCTCCGCTAAAGGCAACAAAGTTTCAATTATAGAAGGTAAAAAAAAGGAGATGCTGGGAGCTTACGTCGCCGGAGGGCTTGGCCAGCCTGAAAACGGTCCTCAGCCCCTCACCCAGGCTGGCCAAACCTCCATCGGGTGAGGGTCCCCACTGGGGTGGACATCCTTCGAGGGGTCCCACACTGCAAGAGGGCACAGGCTGGGCTGAGGGACCCCCTGAGTGCACAAATTTTTGTGCACCAGGCCTCTAGTTGTGTTATAATTGCCTAAAGTATTCAGTACAGTAGCGTACTGTACAGGCTTGTAGCAATAGGTATACCATATAACAGGTGTGTAGTGGGCTATATCTTCTTATGCATGTGTATGATGTTCGCACAATGATGAAATCACCGAACAACACATTTTTCAGAATGTATCCCTGCTGTTAAGCGGCTCATGACTGTCAGGAGATTTAATGAGCTTTTGGGTGAATACACTGAAGTGCTGGGAGGGGGCACACCCTGAGAGGGTGTAGATGCTTCATGCACAGGTGCACCCCTTGCCCTATGCATCTCTGGCACTTGGTTGTTCCTGAATTGTTTCCTTTATGATAAACCAGTAACAGTAACTAAAGCACTTTCCTAAGTTCTGTGACCCATTCTAGCAAATTACTGAAACTCGGGAGGAGGTTGTGGGAACCCCCACTTTATAACCTGTCAGTCAAAAAGTACGGTGGTCTGTGCCTTTCTATTGCCACGTGCACTGGGAGGCAGTCTTGTGCGACCGCGCCCTTAAGTCTGTAGAAGCTGACCTTAACTCCAGATAGTGCTAAAACTGAGCTGACTCGGAGGACGTCAGTCAGTGTCCACAGAGAATTGGTTATTGGTGTTAGGAAACGCTCCACATACAAAACCCCTAATTTGTTAAACTCTAATTAAGGCAGACTGAATCCATTCAATCCGTAGAAGTTACCTACTGACTGAAGAATAATACGTGTCTTCTTTCTTTATAGTTATTAATATGCAAAAGAGAAACTTTTCCAGAAGTTTTGATCAGGGGCCCAATATTTTGTTGTCTGATCACAGCCACTGATAATGATAGAACAAACAGTTCAGGGTCACAGCAGGAATCCCTGTCATGTGTCAGAGTCTGCCCTGTTCCGGGCATTATACCACATCTTTCACTTCCATGTAAATATTGTTTTTTAAGTTGGAAAAAAAACACACTATTGCTTCAGCACCAGTAAAAAAAAAAAAAAAAAAAAAAAGAGAGAGAGAGAGAAAAAAAAGGCATAATAATTCTAACACACTAGCACAAAGTAATACATTTTAAGTTATGAATACTTTCACAACTAGTGAGTACTGCTTGAAGTTTTACTGGGAGAGCATTCAAGAATAGTTTATTTCAAAATAGAGTTTACAAGACAGGGTATCTTTAATTAAAATTTCACATAAAAAGAAAAAAGTTTGCAGAGCACTATTTATAAGTAACACCACAATTAATTTGTCATCATATCTCTGTAAAGAATAGGCAAGCAATGTGTCACTTTAGTAACATTTTTTCCTGGTCTTTCACTTTCTGTATTCTCTTTTCTTGATTTCTTATCATTGAAGACATTGCTGAAAATGTTGATAAAATAAAGTTAGAATAACAACATTTACTGAGGCTTTAATTCTATTATGTGCTTTTTAAAAGGTCAGCTTGCTATTGTAGAATACATGCATTCTGAGTTCAAGAAGTTCTTAAAAATGCAAAGTAGTATATTTTTGAAAACATATGTTATGGAACAGAGCTAAAGATAAATCTCTACTAGTTCAGATATTTTAATGAGCATGATAATTATTATGATAGAAGGAATGCATACTATTGTTAATAATCTGAACACCTCAGAAGTGTACAGAGATGCAAGTTAGTCTTTGTCTCTGCTCCCTTCACCTGTTGAGCCCACTCCCTTGAGGTCATCGCTGTAAACAGTCTGGTGAATATCTTCATGCGTACTTGTGTACACACACACACACACACACACACACGAGTTTCTTCTTTACATAAACGGAAATGTAGTATAACTTGTTCTGTAGCTTGCTTTATTCACTTAACAAAATGTTAACATCTTCCCAGTTCAGCTCACATTTTGTTATGACTGCACAGTATTCCATTATATGGATGTACCAATATGGTAATAAACACATTTTTAAAAGTTGCTTTCTTAGTTTTGTTTTTAAACAATGTTACAGGAAATACATTTATATACAAACCTTAGTACATTTGTAGAATTACTTCTTATAGAAAAAATTGTTAGAAATGGAATTTCTGGGCCAAGGCATATGTGCACTTTAGACAAATGCTCCCCAAATTCTCTAAAACATATTTGTTTCATAATTTCCTAGAGACATCCCATCCAGACAATGTATCCAATATAAAGGTCTTTATATATTTTTAAACAAATGCGACAAGTCTCTCATTTGAACTATTAAATGGTGGCATTACTCAAATAAACCCAGTAATATCAATCAAAGCGTGATAAAAATGAAGCCAAGGAGATACTGCATCTTCTTTGAAAAGCTCACAATAACTTAAAATCAAACATTTTCTGATATTTATCCCCACAGGGTCTGGTGTCATTATAAGGCAGGGGTCCTCAAACTACGGCCCGCGGGCCACATGCGGCCTGCCGAAAACATTTATCCGGCCCGCCGGGTGTTTTTGCAGCCGCTGTGTGCATAGGAATTTGTTTATAGGTTTTTTTTTTAACTATAGTCCGGCCCTCCAACGGTCTGAGGGACAGTGAACTGGCCCCCTGTTTAAAAAGTTTGAGGACCCCTGTTATAAGGGATCTGGAACCTTTTTACATAATAATTTGGTAAAACGTGGATTTCAGAGTTAGAAATTACAGAGATGAAGTCCCAGCTCTACTACTCATGTGACTTGGGCTTTATTGACTGTGATCTTACTTGTAGTTTCAAGTGATGTAACATTAGTGCCCACGTCCCAGTTGTTGTGAGGGTCACATGGAGAAAACATCAGTAAAGCTCTGGGAACAGGGCCTGCCACAGAGCTGGAAAATGCTCAATAAATGCTAATAGCAATGATGATTATTAACAAAGTTAAATTTATTTTATAAGGATTTGTTCTTAGAAAAATATCCTTCATCTGCATCTTACTTCTCTAGAGCTGGGAAGATAGAATAACATGTATACTTCAAAATGAACTTCCCTCTGAAAAGAGGCTCCAGGATTCATGAATTTATGTCAGAAAAGCATAGAGCGAGATAGCCCTCCCAAGCCCATGGGAACATATCCAAATCCTCCCATATGCACAGGAACATCCACTTAGCACTTATGCCTAAGTGTTGCCTGGGATTTGCAGAGTACAATAACGTCTCATCCAAACAGCTTTAGGGTATTTATAAGTGGTTTGTTTTTTTTATGTGGCCTAGTCTCTCTTTCTTTCTTTAAGGTGGAAGAGTTATTAGTGAAGCAGTGAGACAGAGAGGGCTGCTCCACAGACAGAGCAGCCTGTGGCAGAGTCGCGTACAGTCCATGCTGCCCAAAGCCCTGTGTAGGCTGTGTACTGCTATTTTGTTTTCTGGCTACTGACCGCAATCATGCCCTAGCTATTGCCACACAAATGCTTATCTACAGTAGAGCAGGACTACAGTGACCCGCCTAAGGTCACACAATTAATCCAGGGGTTGGTCAGGGTTCAGACCCTTATATGTTGCTTAAGACTGCTTATTCAGGATGCTTTACAGCGGGTCAATAGATAGGAGGCTTCACCTGAAGGGAAGGGGAGCATTCTTTTGAGCAAGGAAGATCTCGCCAAATGTGCACTGTACCTTGGTTCTTCAACTGTAAATCTTCCACCAGAGTTTGCAAGCTTTCCAGTCTGTTCTGAAGCTTCCTGCATGTTTTTCCTGTGGTTTCTATTGGCTGAGACTGTGAAGCTATTAGAAAATTGCTTAGATGTGATATTAAAAATCTATTTAATATATATTTTAGAAATCTTTCAATTACAGGTTAAACAACTGTTCCTTTCAAATAATGAAAACCTTAACCTATGAAAACCTATTTTAAAATAAAGAAGTGTCTTATCTAAACACTGCAATGCTAACTTATTTTGTTTTAAACCAAGCTGATTTACTCTTATTTAACTACACAGCATTAAATGGGATGAGTGAGAGAAATACTTTTTGTTTAATGATATATTCTGCATTGTAAATGACAGCTTTTCATAACAAACCTTAGAGTTCCATGAACTTAGAGTTTGGAAGAGCAAGATTTAATACTGACACTGGTGACATTCCTGAAGGTGTGTGAGGCCAAAGTGCGCATTTTAGCTGCTGTCACCTGAATGAGGGAGGGGTTATAAGATGGAAGAGGGCAGCCTGGATGCTCACCTGGCCGCAGTGAGCCGAGAATAAATGTGGCAGGAGTTACTGAGGAGGGGCTAGGTCAGTGATGGCGAACCTACGACACGCGTGTCAGAGGTGACACGCGAACTCATTTTTTTGGTTGATTTTTCTTTGTTAAATGGCATTTAAATATATAAAATAAATATCAAAAATATAAGTCTTTGTTTTACTATGGTTGCAAATATCAAAAAATTTCTATATGTGACACGGCACCAGAGTTAAGTTAGGGTTTTTCAAAATGCTGACACGCCGAGCTCAAAAGGTTCGCCATCACTGGGCTAGGTACATGCAAGCTATTCTCTAATAAGGATGCTAAGTTTTGTCAATCTCTAAAAAATACTCAATTGGCAATCTCAAGATTTTAATTTTAGTCTTAGTCTCTGATGCGACAATTTGCCTAGTTTACCCCTTGTCAGTGGGAATGATACCCGAGAGCCTGGGTCCTCTGACTCACTGTCACACAGGATGAAAAACACTTCAGGTTCAAGTCAACATTTATTTATTGAACATCCACTTATTATCAGACACTTATTCTAAATCAAACATTTTCCCATCTGTCTTAGCACACACACAAAAAGAACTTAGAATAAAAAATGAGAACCTTCTGGTAAGTTTGCATGATAGACACTTGCATTTACAAAGGCACGGACAGAAGAGGACTGGGATTTCAGAGAACGTAAATAAGAGAAGTCACAACATTGAAAAGAAGACCCAAAATCTTATTACAAATAGAAAAAATCATTATTTGTGACAGAGAAAGAAAGAGATAATATTTACGTATGTCTATGTATATTTACTAAGGGGTGTGTGCATGTGTGTATACACAATAGCTATTATTTAAATCAGACCCACTTAAGTTGCACAGCTAGCTATCAGAACCTGCATATAAGAACACCAAATAAAATCTTATTCTGATTATAAAAAGGAACTTTCCGTTTACCAGAGCAGGGAAATCAATTAATCTCATCGGTGATATCAGGTGATTCTTACCTTTAACAGAGTCAGCTGAATGGATAGTTTTGGCGGACCTGTATGGAGATGTGGAACATATGGAACCTTCAGCCGAACTAGTTAGGAGGGAGTGAACCGGAGACTTCTTAGGAGAAGAATGGAATGACCGAGTAGCTGAATTTTTCACAGATGGATTGACTAAAAATTTTGCAAGAACAAAAGAAAAAGCACAGATTTAATTAAAAATAGTATGCCACACTTCTCAACAAGTCAAACTTTCATGAGAAAATGTTTCCAATGATGGGGGGAGGGAGAAAGGATGTCCTAGTAGATACCCAGGGCTTGAGGTAGAACCCACAGGTCTGGACAATGGAGGCACAGACCAGCATGATTCACACAGCATGACTGCACAAACCAAACAGGTTCTTCTATATAAAGAAAACCACATCTCAACATATCGATAAAACCTGCTAAAAAGCAAACAAACAAAGACAAAAACAATCTTAAAGCTGCCAGAAGGGCAAAAAAGACAAATTACATTTAAATGAGCAACAATTAAATTTAGAGTTCATCTCTTCGTAGAAACAATGGAATATTTTCAAAGTGAAGGGAAAATGTCAACCCTAGAATTCTATACTCAGCAAAAGATATTCTTCAAAAATGAGCATAAAGACAAGTTCGGAAAAACAGAAACTGAGAAAATATGTTCCCAGAAGACTTACATTAAAGGGAACATTAAAGGCATAAGTGAAATAATATCAGATAGAAGATAAAGTGTAACTATGTGGGTTTATTTAAATGAATATTAACCGTACAAAACATGAAAGTTATCCATTGTGGTATTTACATTTATAATGAAAATATGTGATAATAATTGAATATAAATTGGAAGAACAGTGAATGGAGTTAACGTATTCTAAAGTACTCAAAATGTATAAGAAAAGGTAAAAGCACTCATTTATATTAATCTAATAAGGCAAGGATATATCTTGTATTCTCTTGCATAAAACAATAAAAAAAATATAAGTGAAGTAAACATAAAGAAATTGCTAAATTTCAAATAAATGCTTTTTTTCTTCAAATATTAGTTCTTAAAAGATTTATCACAAGTTAAAGATTATTTATAATTGAGTTTGTATTTATTAAAGAATATTTTATTTTGATTTTATATATACTTCTCTATAAAAGAAAATTCAAAAACTTATCTTTTCTCGTATCTCGTTCACCTCACATCTCAATTTTGCCTATTTACATTATCACTGTCCAGATTTACAGCTATACTTTTGTTGAATAACCATCATTTACAGTTTAATTTTTCCCATTTATCTTGTTGTCTTTCATAGAAATACCGATTATGTGTCTAGTTGCCCATTTGCCCTTGCCTTCCAAATCTAACATGTTTTCTATAATTACTTTTTATCTTTCTTAGTGTTAAATATTCCTTTTGTGTAAATTTTCTCTAGGGGGTCTATCATGTT
>NW_005353789.1:6233096-6254171 GCF_000412655.1 Myotis brandtii | reverse complement strand
GCTTTCCTTTGTACCATTTTTTTTCTTTTCCTTTTTTATTTTTATTGTTTTCTAATCCTCACCCAAGGATATTTTTTCCAATGAATTTTAGAGTGAAAGGGGAGGAGGAAATGGGGAGAGAGAGAGAGAGAGAGAGAGAGAAACATCAACGTGAGAAAGACACATTGCTTCCTGCATTCGCCCTAATGGAGCCTGGGATCGCATCTGCAACTGAGTTGCATGCCCTTGACCAGGAATCAAACCTGCGACCCTTTGGTCTGTGGACCGATGCTCTAACCACTTAGCAAACTGGACAGGGCTTCTTTTCCATTTTTAGTCTCAGTTATGCCGTTTTGCTTTTCAACAGATTCTGTTATCTTTCAATCTCTTCCCCGATCTCCTTATATTTACTGGTATAAAGAACATTTTGTCTATAAGTCTTCAGAAATTATATGGAGAACCATCTGTCCCAATTCTCCTTTTCCTTTCATCAATGCTGTAAGTATTAATTCAGCACCTGCTATGCTCCAGGGAGGTTCTAAGTGCCTGGGAGATAGATCAGGCAACCGAACTCTTAGAGACATCTGCCCTTGTGCAGCTTTTGTCTAGCAGGAATGACACACAATGAACAACATAAATTAGTCAGTTATATAGCATATTAAAATATGTGCAAGCTAATAAAAGAAAAAATAAGGGGCTCTAGGAGTATGGGAGGGTAACATTTTTAAATAAGATTGTGAGAGTCTCACTGGGAAAGTGACATTTGAGCAAAGGCTCCAAAGGTGGTGAGGGGTTAGCAATGTGGAGGAACAGTGGTGGAAAGGCCCTGACCAGAAGCTGCCTGGGATGTTCAAGAAGAATTCAAGGATGGATGAAGCAGATTTGGAAAAGGGGGAGAGTAGGAATGAGACCAGAGACTTCACAGCGATGTACAGGCTACTGTGACAGTGTTATTCTGTATCCTCGTGGAAACAGGGAGCCACTGTAGGGTGTTAAGCAGCCCGTTTCAGCGCTTTCACTGGAAACTCACCTGTAGAGGGGAATGTAAAGCAGCTCGAGGGGTCTTCCAGCTCTCCTGCATGCAATGCGACTGGCTCTCTGGAAGCATAAGAATGGCCATGCAAACACTCCATTTCAAAAACAGTGCTAACCTTGGTGCCTTTAACATTATGTAAAACATGTTTTGTACTCATTCAATAGAAACTTATCTGACCACTGGGTAAAGCAAGCAATAACACTACTGGTCTGCATTGTGTTAACATTTAAAAATGCTTAAATTAAAATTGACTTTCTAATACTTAAAATGGCGCCAAAACCAGCTTGGCTCAGTGGATAGAGCATCGGCCTGCGGACTGAAGGGTCCCGGGTTCGATTCCGGTCAAGGGCATGTACCTGGGTTGCGGGCACATCCCCAGTGGGAGATGTGCAGGAGGCAGTTGATCGATGTTTCTCTCTCATCGATGTTTCTAACTCTCTATCTCTCTCCCTTCCTCTCTGTAAAAAAATCAATAAAATATATTTTTTTAAAAATGGCAATAGTAGAAATAGCACAGATAAACAAAAGCTCTTTGGAATCCTCAATGATATTAGTGAGTGCAAAGGGGTTCTGAGACCAATAAGTTTGAGAATAGCTATGTTAGGGAAAAAAGCCCTGGAAAGGAAGGCCATGGCTACATTGTGTGTGTCTTAATGACCAGGTTAAAGAGTTGCTCAATGCAGTAGGCAGTGGGGAACCTTTGAAGTTTGGGGCTGGGCAACAGATATAGTCTGGGGTGTGCTTTAGGCAGACCGATTTGAAATTGATGCATAGAAGTGACTGGAACATGCAAGAGAGCAGAGACTGAAAAACATCCACACTAAACACTGTAGAGGCCACCACAATAGTCCATAAAGAAAGGCCGAAGGCCTAGGCTGAACAATGGCTGCCAAACATAGCTGTATCCGAATGCCAAGAACCTACTGATGTTACCTTATATGGCATAAAGGTTTTGCAGATGTGGTCACATTCAAGATTTCGAGATGGGGAGACTATCTGGATTATCTGGATGGGCCCTGAATGCCATCATAATTTTTTTCTGAGTGGGAGGCAGGGGGAGATTTTATATAGAGAGAAGATAGGACAGTCTCCGCAGAGAGAGATTGAGGATGCTATGCTGTGAGCTGTGAGGATGGATGAAGGAGCCACAGGTTAGAGTGCAAGAAAGGAAGCTCTAGAAGCCGGAAAAAAAGTCAGGAAATGAATTAACCCTGGGAGCTTCTGGAGGCATGTGGCCCTGACAGCATTTGACCTCAGCTCAATAGAACTGATTTAAGACTTCAGGCCTCCAGATAAATTTGTATTGTTTTAAGCCACTAATTTTGTTACAGCAGCCATGGGAAATTAATACAGTTCGAGGGGATATTGCAAGAAGAAAATGGATGTGAGAGCTGTTTTAGAGTCAAAATTATTAAGATTTGGTGACGAGACAAATGAGACAAGAGAGAAAGAAGAATCAATGATAATGTTAAGATTGAAGCATAGGTGCCCTGGGAAAGCAATTGTGCCAACAGAAGTGTGAGCTGGAAGGGAATGGTGTTGTGGAATGGCCATCTTTATTTGTTCACTAGAGGCCCAGTGCATGAATTCATGCACCAGTGAGGTCCCTCAGCCTGGCCTGTGGGATTGGGCCGAAACCGACTCTCCGACATCCCCCAAGGGGTCCCAGATTGTGAGAGGGCACAGGCCAGGCCGAGGGACTCCACTGGTGCACTATCGGGGCTGGAAAGGGACAAGGGAGGTTGGCCAGCCAGGGAGGGACTGTGGGAGGGCTCCAGGGCATGTCTGGCCTGTCTTGCTCAGTCCCAATTGGCCGGACCCCAGCAGCAAGCTGCCTCCTGTTGGTCAGTGCACATCATAGCTACTGGTCGACTGGTCAACTGTCTGCACCCTAGTGGTCAGTGCATGTCACAGTGACTGGTCGACTGGTCGACTCTCTGCCCCCTGGTGGTCAGTGCACGTCATAGCAAGCAGTTGAGCAGCCTTAGCATATCATTAGCATATTATGCTTTGATTGGTTGAATGGAGACCAGTCGACCAGACACTTAGCATATTGGGCTTTTATTATATAGGATTATAGTCTTTGGGTCATTATATTTCATTTACTGAAACATCCATATGGAGATGTATAAAAAGGAGCTAGATATTATGAAGCCTATATTAGAAACCTTCTTTAGGGTATTATGTTGCTTATCTATATATATAAAAGCCTAAGCGACTGGTCGACCGAACAACCAGTTGACCGGTCGCTATGACACGCACTGACCACCAGGGGGCAGACGCTCAATGCAAGAGCTGCCCCCTGGTGGTCAGTGCGCTTCCACAGCCAACCTCTCAGGGCGGGCCAACCTCCCGCAGCATCCCCATCCCCTAGGCAGGCCAGCCCTGATCGGCCCCCATCAACCCTGATCACTGGCCAGACCAAGGAACCCTACCTGTGCATGAATTTGTGCACAAGGCCTCTAGTTAAATTAACTTCTGAGAGATGTTGCTTTCAGTCAGATTAATTCAAGCACAAATACCAGAGTTACTTGTTTCTTTTTTATTCTGCTCTGGGTATGTGGAATATATTGATTTAGTTTATATGGCTACAGAAGTTTCTGGATTAAGAAACATTACCATAAGATCTTGATTAAAGAAAAGGTGCTGCACCTACAGTGAAATACTGAGGTAAACAGCAATTGTGATATTCTTTCTCACTTATTTGTGAGTTTAAAACATGGCCAATTTGCCATAGCATGGAGCATTATAATGCAGTTCTAATTTTCTAGTTATGCATCACACTTTTCAGAGCTTCTGTTAAATACTTAAAAATCACTTCTTCCCATTTGAACACAGGAAGGGACTAGGGCCCGCTTTTCCTCACCATTCTCTCTTCTTTACAAACACATCGCTGCTGCAGGAAGCAGATTGTTCTAGTCTTGGAAAAACTACAGCAGAGCTTTACTTAGCTCAGGGAAGCAGCCCTCTGTGCCCATGCCCAGGATTAGGCTCTTTCCCTGGCAGCTCAGTCCAGGTTCCCGGAGTTCAGGCACCTGCTAGACCTGAGTTCAAGTGTAACTCTACTGTTTACAAGCTGTATGATCTTGGCAAGTTGCTTAAGCAATCTGAGTCTTTATTACTAACCTATACATGGGGATAATAATGCCTATGTCATAGGTTAGGTAGACCTAATGTAGTAAGTCTGAAATAGCCCCAAAATATAAAAATATGCGATAGCTGCAGATATTATTAATAGGAACAATACAGTGTTATACACTAGGTGAGAAGTAAAATCAAATCTCATTTCCTTTAGGTTAACAGGAAGATATACTTAGAAAGATTCAAGTTCATTGTATATTGATCAAGTGTGGGGAAGCACGGGACTCGGCTGGAATGTCTGTAAGGAGGATTTTCTGAAAGGTCGGGGACCTGGGGGGCGGTGGGGGAGCTTGCCAAAGGCGGCAGCCCCTACCTTGACTTTTCCAAACAAGTCCGATCCCCCAGGTATTTTACTAGAATCTTTATGTTTAGACTTTAAAATGTCGTTGCTTAAAGGATGCATGTGTTTTCTCAAGAATGCTTACCCTGCTGATAGTAACTAATAATTAATTTTAGTTCAAACTGTTGTTACAATAAAAGTCAAAGGAGACAGGCGAACAGGACTACTTGGTGGCAATAGCCAAGTAGTCCCTTAGCCTCTCTTTCACAGAAACATGTGTCAGAGTAATCATTCATCCGTCGTTCAGGGTCTGCCAGTCAGCCCCGGCAATCAAGTAGCAGGGACAGTAAGAAAATATTTATAATATGTCTTAATTTATTCACTAAACAAATATTCACTGAATGGCTACTATGTGGCAGGTGCTTGGTACTGAAGATACGGCAATGAATGAGCCTCTGTTCAACTGGAAATTAAACAGTAGGATTCATTCTCATATTCTTATAATATAAAAGGGCTCTGATAACTTTATTATTTATAGTTGGTAAAAACAGAAAAGAAAAAGTAAGCTTTTTCCCAGGCAGTCAGTCAATGAACAGACCTTAGATTGTAAGCAACTTGAGGACAGGCCCCTATCTGCCTTGCTCACTGTCAGTCTCAGGACCTAGCACAGAGTGTGGCACATCATGGGCCATTAGTGATCTCCTGAGTTAATGAATGAGCAGGAGTAAAGAGGATATTCTGAAAGTCAGGGCTGGTAAGATCATTTCTTACCTGCTGAAAGTCTCACTTGATTTGCTGCCTTCGGTGGAGTCCCTTAGTGAGTTGCTGCTTCTGTTGGAAGAGGGATGGAGAAATTAAAGACTATACAATGTTATTTTAACTTAGCGATAAAACAAAATTGTTCCTCTGAACATTGCTTTTAGACAAGCACAGACTCAACAGAATGAGATTGGGGCACTGGCTTTTCTGGGTGGAGGAAACAGTATGGAGAAAAAGTTGGAGACAAAAAGAAATGGGAATCAGGAGTAGTCTGTCTAGATTAAGCAGGCTGGTGACAGGGAGATGCTTAATGTCAGCCTGAGGGATCATGTACTTAGTGCAGCAGAAGGTGAGGAACTGCGGAAAAACTGCAAGCAATGGCCCGCGTCTAAAATGAACAACAAATTAATATTAGCTTTATTTTCTCTTATGGCTAAAGTCATTTCTCAGAAGTTGTCTTTAATTAGGGGTCATGGATTTCATTTCCTTATGCTCTTTTTATGATTCCACTTAAAAATTCAGCTATTCAATTATTGATGAAAATAGGATTGTTTTCAGTGAGGTTCTTATAATTATTTTTGTTGCTACTTCATAACTGTAATTTTGCTACTGTTATGAATCGTAATGTAAATATCTGATATGCAGGATGTATTTTCATTGTTACAAATTGAACATAATTAAAGCATAGTGATTAATCACAAAAACAATATGTAATTATATATGTGTTTTCCGATGGTCTTAGGCGACCCCTGTGAAAGGGTCGTTCGACCCCCAAAGGGGTTGCAACCCACAGGTTGAGAACCGATGCTCTAGTGAGATTGTTATCATTTACTTCCAGACTGCCTTCCTCTTAAAAGTGACGTAAGCCATTGTAAATATGTGGCACACAATTTTTGCTACATGGTAAATAGTAGCAAAAATTAAAATAAGCAAAAGCATGCCTATTAAATGATCTCTAGAAAGTAAATTACTGTAGTACATTTAATTGAAATCCTTTTTTAGTTTCAGTTAAACAATGTAACAGCTTTCTTTCGATGAGCTCAAAATGCCCATCAATTCCCATGTAAACTATCAAAACAGAATTCCCAAATTACCTAGTCACATATAAAATTCTTAGACAATTATCTAAATTCAGAATGTCAGATTCTTCTTACCTATGGCACATCTCTAATCTCAGGCTTGATTCAGTAATGCAATCTCTTACTCTACCATCTCTGTATAGATAAATATAACTCTCAGTTAATTACACAAAGAACAATTTCCAGATTCCATGTATTTTTAGAATAATCATTGCTCATATGTATTTAATTCTTCTTTAAGGCACAACAGTAGATTTTATGCTTCCAAACAAAATTTGCAAAGTTCATCATCTCAAAAATGCTTTTTCGTCCCATGGACTCTTAAAAGTTTCAGACAGAGTTTATGCTTTGGTGAAAAGGTCATTTGTAGGATTATAGCAAACGAACATAAATTCTCTAACTGCAGGGACCAAATATATTCATATTCAATGCACTATAATATAGTCAAGCCCACAATGGCTGAAGTGATGAAAATCCCACCAGGGAAGTCATGGCAACCTTGTGGAATGATTAGTGCTGGGCACCAGGGGCTCTAACTTTTACTTCTGGTTTTGCCTCTTTGCTTCCTAGGAGGAAGCAACTCAGTCTGTTCCTAAATTTATTCATTTGTTAAATGAGCTTAATAATCTGTCCTGGCTTAGAAGGTACATGGAAGAGTTATGACAAAAATAACAGTGCTCTGCACATGTAAGTATTCTTTGATGGAGTGGCCAATAGAATGTTTTTAATGTGTGATTCAGAGTATATGATGTTATCTTAGGTAACTGTCTGTTACTACTAACATTTTGCTACTGCTATTAATAATATTAATAGCCCGGCCAGTGTGGCACAGTGGTTGAGTGTCAATTTAGGAACCAGGAGGTCACAGTTTGATTCCAGTCAAGGGCACATGCCCACGTTGTGGGTTTGATCCTCAGTGAGGGGCATGCAGGAGGCAATTGATCAATGATTCTCTCTCATCACTGATGTTTCTATCTCTCTCTCCTTCTACCTTCCTCTCTGAAATCAATAATTAAAATGATAATAATAATATCTGCAGTAAAAATTAGGAAAATCCAACTAATATTTTGCTACTTCTGGTTAATATATACTAATTGAACACATTAAGAAACTGGAGAATGTTTATATATAAATATTATTTCAGAAAGTATTATTTTTAGATATTTATTATATAACCAGAAAATGAGTATTACAATAATGTTGTTGTACTAACAACTCACATAAAATTAGTATTATAATATTAAAAATATAGTATATACCATATTAAAATGCTTTAAGTTAATCTAATAACAATACCCAGTAAAATTTTAAAACACTGTCTGAAAATAATATGAAAATCTCATTATTTCTATGGGTTTAAGAAAGGGCTCATAAACTGGTTGAATCCTTTTTGGATCTAAAGTGTTACTAATTTGATATAACTCATTGGCATGAATACCTAGAGAACCAAGGCATTTCCTATTGGATTACACCTGGAGAGTTATATAGTTCTCACCTATGTGGCTGTAGGCAACTCAACCTTTTGAAATGTGTGTTTTTTTCATTTGTAAAATAAATACTGCCTTGTGTTGTCTCAAACAGTTGTAATAATCAAATAAGATTATGGATGTGAAATCTGTTGGGAACAGATTAGTGGTACATTTAATTGAAAGATTTATATAGAAATGCAACTTTGAGTAATGCCTCACCCTGATTACTTTTTGAATAGAGTAACTATATTATTTTCTCTCTATGTCAAGTTATTTTACTTTTGCTTAACTCCTCCACTTTCATATTGCTGTCCTTAGTAATGTCAAATTGAAAATTATTTAAACCTCAACCTCCTAGAGCAGTGATTTTCAACCCTTTTCATCTGATGGCACACATAAACTTATTACTAAAATTCTGCGGCACACCAAAAAATATATTAAAACTAGAGGCCCGATGCATGAAGATTCGTGCAAGAAAAGCCTTCCTTCCCCTGGCAGCTGGCACTACCTTCGCTCCGGCCAGAGCCACCTTTCCACCTTTGCACGCTGCCCAGAGGCCCGGAGCGGCCGGGGCTGGGTAGAATGCCTGCATCATCGCCATGGCGATGATGCAAGCGTCCCGGCCCGGCCACTGCCATCTTTGTCGCATCAATTTGCATATTCCCTCCTTATTGGCTGGGGGCACCACCATCTTTTGTTGGGAAGTGATGGTCAATTTGCATATTCCATCTTTATTAGATAGGATTTTTACCAATCTGACAAAAAATAGGTATAATTTTGATTCATTCACACCGGATGGCTATTGCTGTGTTGGCTGTTGTCGTTTTTCTACTTGACAATCTAAGGAAAAAGAGGTCAGTGTCCCTGACTAAGTAGTCCGATTGCACGTTTTAAAAATTCTTGCAGCACACTGGTCGAAAATCACTGTCCTAGAGAGTAGTACACAGACAACTTGAGGGCAAACCACTGGGTGAGGAGCTTCCCCACCCTGAAGGACACTCGGTCTTACACAGCCCCAAACGTGACTCCCAGGGACGGTGCTCTCCCATCGTCCTCGGCCTTGCCCACAGGTGCAGAGGGCTCCTCGTTGATCACACTTCTCAGTTCCTGCAGAAGCTGTTTCAGGTCCCTTGTGGGGTCCTCCTTCAGGGCGTTAGGTTTCATAGAGTGCTGTAATAAAGCAATGTACAGAACAAATACACTTTGTGGGGGGTGGTTTCAGATGTGTATGCTGTTATTTCTTATTATAAAATTAATTTAACTGATAAATAGAAATTATGAAAAAGAGGAAAACAAAAATCATCAGTAATCTTGCTAGTCAGGGATAATCAATGATCAACATAGTGCCATATCTAACTTATAAATGTGTGTATACTTATTTATACATATATGCACACATATTTACAAATTAGAATATACACATAGGAGCCAATTATACACATCTACTTTTAAACCTTTTTTATTTTTTAAAATATATTTTTATTGATTTCAGAGAGGAGAAAGAGAGTGAGATAGAAACATCAATGATGAGAATCATTGATTGGCTGCCTCCTGCACGCCTCCTCCTGGGGAACAAGCCTGCAACCCTGGGCATGTGCCCTTGACTGGAATTGAACCAGTGACCCTTCAGTCTATAGGCTGATGCTCTATCCACTGAGCCAAACCAACTAGGTCAAAACATTCTTTGTTTTTTAATTTAAACAGTGTAGTATGAACACCAGACAATGTCATTAAATATTAACAACTACATTCAGGCAAAATAATTTCAATACTGTTTTTAGGAAGTTTTTAAAATTTATTTTAGAGAGGGAGGAAAAGGAGAGAGAGAGAGAGAGAGAGAGAGAGAGAGAGAGAGAGAGAAGAAAGAAAGAAAGAAAGAAAGAAAGAAAGAGAAAGAAAGAAAGAAAGGGAGAAAGAAAGAGAGAAAGGGAGAGATTGTTTGCCTCCTGTATGCTCCCTGATAGGGATCAAACCTGAAACCTAGGTATGTACCCTGATCAAAAAATGAATCTGCAAACTTTTGGTGTATGGGACGATGCTCCAAACCAATCAAGCCATCCAGCTAGGGTGATAGGAACTCTTTATTTATTGGAAATATTTTTCTAGTTTGTGATTCCTTTTAAATTTTGCT
This sequence comes from Myotis brandtii, assembly GCF_000412655.1. Lineage (NCBI taxonomy): Eukaryota > Metazoa > Chordata > Mammalia > Chiroptera > Vespertilionidae > Myotis > Myotis brandtii. The sequence continues at coordinate 6,244,297 of NW_005353789.1, read as the reverse complement.
TATTGTGCTTTTGTGATTTAAGCTTTATTTAGTCAAAATTATGAATCTCCCCTTTTAATGTTTGTGTATCTTGCAATTCTTTTATCGATTCATTTTTAATACTTTACTACTTAATCTATATGGGACATATTTTGATTTCTAATGCAAGCAAAATATACTTTTTAAAATTAGAAAATAGTTAGAAAATGAACAGTTCTAAAACATCCTTTAAATATGACTCCAGCCAGGCTGGTGAAGAAATAACTAAGCATAAGCTCTTCCTGAAGCTACTGGAGACCATCCAAGACTCCTGCTCCCTCCCACCCCCGTCCTCTGACCCTTAGAATACACATTGAGGCTATTTCTAGAGGACACACATTTTCAGGCTAAAACTTCTACAAGCTTTAGGTTTCAAAGTAAGAATATAAGCTTATACTGTTGTTGTTAAACTTAAGTTTATTTTGTGTTTTGATTAGTTTTCTGTTACATTGTATGTTAGACTTTGTTCCAAAATAATGCCTAACATTAGATCTTTAATACACCTTCATCTCCTCCAAATACTGTTCTCTCTAATGGCCTGGAGTCATTACAAGCAAGTTTATGAGTTATGATGTGAAATAAGAAACATCTAGGGAGATTGTATGCTTCTCAACTGGTCCTATCTCCATTCTCCAAAGATAGAAGATAAATGTAAAAGCTAAAAATAAAAGCTTGATCTCATTCAGTTTGAATTAGATTATTCTATTTTGAGAATGTCTAACCCAAATCCATCTCTTATGCTAGTATTCCTGCTAGAAGACTGTAATAAAAATGAAATATAAATAGATTTTTCAAATGCATATATATTATTTATACTGTATATTAGGAATGAGTGAGTAGGAAACAAAAGTTATAAAGTATTACTAAAAATCTTGCCCACATCATGGGTACTTCAGTGACAAAGATCAAGCCCACCTAGTACAAATTATAGTGTATGTGTATAGAATCTGATACAGAAATAAAATTATACTATCCTGGAAATAGTCTCTTTTTATATGCTAAAATAGCTTATCTAAATATTAATATAAAATGCTTTGATGTCAACCTACCAATTACATGTGTATTTGTATGTACATATATACTCTATAACACATACAAACATATGCAGGTGTTTGAGGTTAGACCAAGTCACATAATATAAATTTTCTGGTTCTCCCATTTTCTCACCTATAGCACAAGGGGAGTAAATTGGATAATTTTAGAAGCCTTTGAGGCTCTAAAATGGCATAATCTTCATTCACAAAAACCTAATGAAATATAATATTTTAGACACACTATCTATATCATCATTTATTTAAATTATTTTTTTAATAAAAAGCATTCGGTGGGGTAGTATAGAGAAGCAGAAGTTAAGAAGACAGGCTCTAGGCTCAAGCTGTTTTGGTTAAATCTTGGCACAACTGTGTTTTTTGGTGTGTGAACTCTGTAAGTCACTTAGCTTCTTCAAGAGCCAAGTTTCTCCATCTGTAAAATAGGTAGAATAATCAGCACTTACTCCTGTGGGTAGCTCTGAGGAATAAATTAGATAATCTACAGAAAGTGCTCTGCACAGTGGCTGGTGTTCAGTCAATCTCAGCTACTGTTAGAATCATGGAACAAGAAGGCTAAAAGGACATAAGATAAATGAAGGGATAATGAATGCAGGGCAATGCAAACAGTAAGATTCTACTTCTAAAGATAAACTTGGCATTTATTTCTGTCTATCTAAAGCCCCACTAAAATGACACTAAAGGGATTAACAAGGATAAAGAGGAAAAGGAGAGGTAATATTAGATGAGTAATGATAACAAAAGTTGGGGGATGGAAAGCACGTGGATCATTTCATAACTGATTTAGCAGAACAAGTAAAGCTAAAATTTAAAGTACCAGCACAGAAGTAGCCAACAAGAAGCAACCTGCTCTGCATGGAAGTATTCTAGAAAGGCTCAGAAAGTGGAGGTCTTGTGTTCCTGAAGACCAAGGTAAGAGAGAGTGGCAAAATAGGAGGATTGGGTAAAGTCTATGGGAGAAGCTGTTAGAATCCCAAATGTCCTACCCATATAATTATATAATTACTCATTCCTTTCCCCTAAGTGAATTCAGAGGCTTAATCTCTGGGTGAGGTTGACCAAAGAACTTTAGGCTTCAAAGGGATATCTGGCATAGCAGGAACAAGGCTGCAAACTGAAAATATGAGCATGAAGTGAGGTTGCATAGTAGACAGATAGCCCATACTCCCTGCCCCGCTCACCTCTCAGAATGCTGGCAGATGGATTGGGGAACTGACAGGACCAAGAAAAAACAACACACCTACAGATAATCTGTGGGCCCCTCAATAAAAAAGTAATACCTAACCATCTACTAGTTGACAAATCCTGTCAACTTTCAAAGAGCTACTTTAATAAGCTTTTAGGTCCTCCATCTTAAATATGAAAGGACAACCAATGATCTCCAAACATTGAAGAAAAGTCTCTAACATGAAAGACAGACATCAAAACAAACAGAAAAAAAATGAATTTGAAGAAACATAAATAATTCAGGTGACAGAGAAATTACTGAAAAACTGAAGTTAATATTCTTAAACAGAAAGGAGAAAATATCATAAAACTATATAAAGAGAAGATTTAAAGAACAAAAAGGGCTCCTGGAAATTAAAAGAATATATAAAATCAGAAAAAAATTTCAATAGTTGTTTGGAAAATAGAGTTGAAGAAATTTCCCAAAAGGTGAGAATAAAAGATGAGGAGATGGAAAATGGAGTCAAAATTAAAGAAGATTATAGAATCAATCTAAGAGTTCTAATAGGTGAGTAACAGAAACTCCAGAAAGAAATAACTGAGAAAATGATCAGAGAAATGATACAAGAAGATATCTGAGAGCAAAAAAAACCAAGAATCTGCTAAGTACCCAACACAATGAAGAGAAAAAGGACCCTTTCTCCACTATAAACAATCGGAAATGAATCCCAGGGATAAAGGCTCTGGAATAAAAATGGCACAACAGCAACAAAATTTTGACCATCAAATATAAGTGAAAAATAAAGGTATTTCTCAGACATACAAAGTTTTAAAACATAGAGAATGAAATAACCCTTTCAGAGGAAGCCACTGCATTGTATGCTCAAATGAAAACAAAGATATAAATAAACCAAGAAGGTAATTAAACCTAAAAAGGGCGGGGGGGGGGGGGGGGACACCAGGAAAAAAAAAAGGTATTCCCTGGATTTTGGTAGAAGGAAATCCAAAAAGCCCACCGTGCAGCAAACGTAGAAAGCAGCCGATCCAGATGTGAACACCATATGTATTGGATACCTATTATGTGCCAGATATTGTTCTAGGTACTTGAGACAGACACATCAAGGAGCAAAACAAAGAATGTATGTTACTTTTATTTTGTAAAATTATATACTATATTTCTTAAGAGAAGGACTTAATTGTATATAGAATGCTTGACAGTCCATTTAGAAAATATAGTTTGTTTTTACTGTTAGAACTATTATTTAAAAGTTTAATTTAATAGATATAGGACTGGTACTTTTTCAGTGATAGATGAGATTCTTTACAATCAAATAGAGTCCATATATTAAATGGCTAGGCAAAATCTAAGATATTTGTTTTAGGGTAATGAAAAGTCATGGAACTTCAGAGCTAATCTTTCTAGATGACCTAGATCTTCTAATCCAGACTCCTCATTAGAGATGAAAAGAGCAAGGCACAACATATTTAACCGGATTTCCAAGGTCCCAATGACTCCTGGTCAAATATTCTTTGTTGTTGTTTGATTTGGGTGTTGTTGTTTTTTTTGGAGAGAGGGGTTTAAATACATTTTTTATCAGTATAACATGTACATAGTTTTAAAGGTAAAATGATTTTATAAGAATCACCTAAAACAAAAAGCAGCAGTCTCCTTCCCTTCCTTTGCCCATCTCCAAGTTTAGTCTTCAGAGTGAAGAACATGCTTAACCTCTAATATTAATATTAATATTATTATTTTAGCTCTGGCCAGTGTGGCTCAGTTGGTTGGGTATAGTCCCATGCACCAAAAGGTTGCTAGTTTGATCCCCGTAGATAGCCAATCGATGTTTCTCTTTCACAGCAATATTTCTCTCTCTCCCTCTCTCTCTAAGAAAAATAAAATAAATAAATAATAAATTATTATTCAATTGTTTGATAGACTATTCTATTATTTGCTGTGTGATTGCTTGTTTTTCAGTACACACATCTTAAGTGTGTAAGAAGAGTCCACTTCAACTTTTAGTCATTTCACAGAATATATGCTCATTTAAATGGCTCAGGTAGAATAACTGGTAAATCACTGGTGATCCTGTTGCTATACATACAATAAGACTGTTAATTAATGTAATTAATGAAATTGATTGTGTACTTATGGAATAAGTCTCATTTTGTTAGAGGTGGAGCTGAATACAGGTTGCAGGGAACTAGTGACTCCATAAATATATTTTTTAAGAAGAAATATTCCTAAATTTTACCTTGCACATATTTTCCCCCTGAGCTTTACAAGTACAAAAGGTTATACTAAACTCTACAAAGTTCTTAATATTTTATGATTATAAGTTCACATGTAGTTTATGAATCGTTTTCATCTTGGTAGAGTATTAAATATGCCAGTAATTTGCCTTTGGCATTTGAAGTGATGCTCATTTTAGCTATCTCAAAATTGGCTTTGTAATCTGGAAACCCCTGTGATTGAACATAAGGCTATTAAATAACTTACTTTAACAATTATTGTTAAAATGAATCCCACTGACTACTTCATATTTATTTTTCCCAGAGAAAGCATTAAATAGTGAAGAAAACATTTTCATTCATCTGGTCTACATAAATCTAAAATCTAGTAATTAAAAATATCATAACTATAGATATAGTTTTACATGAAATTCTTCTCAATTTAAAATTCTCTATATATTATGTCATTTGCATCATGGATTGTAGGACTAGTCCTTACATGAGATAGGAAGCTGGCCGTAGACTGGGTAGACGGCATATTAGAGTGAGGACGGGCAGAGGGCTTCAGAAGACGTGGTTTCACAGAAGGATTTGAGGTATATCCAGGGCCCTGAAGTTCCTGGGAAACAACATCAATGTGAACAAAATAATTGTCAACTACAATTTGAACTGTGAAGTCAAAATGTATTTTTTTCAAACATAATTTCAGTCTTACATGTTGAACTTCTACAAAGTTATAAACCAAAGTACTACATTAAGCAAGATGATTCTGGGTATCTAAGTTACCCTTTGAAGACTAAGCATGTGCTTAGGGAGATGCCTTCACATTTCTGATTGATAAAAGCTTTCCAGATATGAAGACACACCTAGCATGTTATGCCACTATATTGGTTCCCAAATTTTGCCAAAGACTCCACACTAGTGTTGGTATAATATTGAGAAAGATCCTCTACAGCAGGAGTGTTCTAGCTGTGAAAGTATCCACTCCTGAGACTTTAAAGTATGTCTAAAACTTGAAAATATACTTAGAAAATAGACAGATATGTCAGTGGAAAATGTACTGTTTTTAAAGAGCAACGTCCTAGGCATGATAATTACATCATTGTTGCTATTCTCCAAACAGGCCAAACACACTTGCACTCTGGGCCTTTGCACTTGCTTGACTCTTCTGTATGCAAACTCTCCCTCAGGTATCGCCATGGCAGCCACTTTTATGTTTCCCCATTTATTATGAGCTTAACATCAAGCATGATGCTTCAATTTGTTACTATATATGAAAAAGGGAGGTATAGCATGTAACAAGGTTTGTACAGGTTTTATAATTGCCAGTATCAGATAATGTTGAAAGTACACATAAATGTTAACATTAATCCCACTAAATATTTCATGTTTGTTTTCCCCAGAGAAAACATCAAATAGTGAAGAAAACATTTTCATTCATCTGGTCTACATAAATCTAAAATCTAATAATTAAAAATGTCAAAACTAGCTATATATTTTAAATGAAATTTTTCTCAATTTAAAATTCTCTGCATATTATGTCATTTACATCCTGGATTGTAGGACCAGTCCTATAATGTATCTAAGGTAATAAACAAAATATAAGTATATCAAACAAAGGCATTATTTTGCTTACCCTACTATTTATGATGAAAAAAAAAAGACCTTACTTTTACATCCAGAGTGTGTTGAAGTTTCAGGCGCACAGATTCTTGTTCCTGACGTTGTATTATATCTTGACATTCTGCAAACTGCAAAGATGCCTACAATCAAGCAACCACATAAAGTTTATCCTCCATTAAATTTTATGTTATCCTATATAATAAAAGCCTAATATGCTAAGTGTCTGACCATTCATTCGACCATTCGACCAGTTGCTATGATGCACACTGACCACCAGGGGGCAGACATTCTGATTGGGACTGGGTGAGATGGGCCGGACCTGCCCTGGAGACCTCCCGTGGCCCCTCCCCAGCCTCTAAAATATTTCTTCTAATTAATTTCCTTTCAATGTGCACGAATCCGTGCACCAGGCCTCTAGTTAACCTATAAATGCAGAGCTGCCATCTCTTCAAGGAAACATCCCCACTCTTAGCACACTATATTTTATCTTTTTATCTGTTTTATCCAGTAACAGAGAACTGGAGGCCATGTCTTTCTCCTCTGTATCCCCAGCACTTACATAGCATTTAGTATGTGGAGGACACTCCAAAAAATGAATGCACTAAGAATAAAATGAGAAAATGACTTTAGCAATGTGAAAAAAATTCACATAAAATAACCACAACTAAAATTCATTGAATCAATAGATCATGTTTTTAAGATCAAAGTTGGCATAGATAAAAAGATCACACATCATTTTATCTAACCATAAAGGCTCTGATTTATTAAGAATCAAGGACTAGTTTGGGTAAATTTTTAGCCTTCCAGTATTCTCAGGTGACAGGGAAATTATTAATAGTGTCATAGATCCTTCTCATTTAAGTTGAGTTTTCTACTTCCATCATTTGGAACCCACAAAGTGCCAGATAGTAGCATTACTTTCTCATTTTATTGATATTATATTAACAGACTGTTTTCTACCTAGTGTTCAAGTCATTCTTTGGTGGTTGGATTGGAGACATTTTATTTATTCAGTTCACTAAGGACACTAGGAGTATCTTACATCTTATACCTTACTTCTATGATTGTGCTAGCCTAAAAAAGATAATTTTGTAAAAAGTGCACATTATAACTGTATTCTTTTTTTCCTGGAATGTAAAGCTCTTTTTAATTAAAGTATAGTTGACATACAATATTATATTAGTTTCAGGTGTACAACATAGTGAGATTTTACATGTATACACCTTACCAAGTGATCACCACAAAAAGTCCACTATCCATCTGTCACTGTACAAAGTTATTGTATTATTGACTGTATTCCCTATGCTGTAATTTCCATTCCTGTGACTTATTTATGTTAAAACTATAGTTTGTACCTCTTAATCCCCTTCAGATTTTTGCCCATACCCCCACCACCCAAAACTCGAGCAACTATCAGTTTTTCTGTATTTATGAGTCTGTTTATTTTGTTTGTTCATTTGTTTAGTTTTTTTATTCCACACATATGTGAAATGACACAGTATTTGTCTTTCTCTGACTTATTTCACTTAGCATAATACCCACTAGATCTATCCATGCTGTCACAAATGGCAAAATTTCATTATTTTTCATGGCTGAGTAATGTATCCACTTCTTTATCCATTGATGAACACCTAGGTTGCTTCCATACCTTGGCTATTGTAAGTAATGTTGCAGTGAATATAGAGTTGCATATATATTTTTGAATTAGTGTTTTGGGTTTCTTAGGATATATTCTCCAAAGTAGGGTCACTGGATCAAAAGGTAGTTCAATTTTTCATTTTTTGAGGAATTTTCCACAGTGGTTGAACCAGTCTGCATCCCCACCAGCAGTGCACTAAATTTCTTTTCTCTCCACGTCCTTGCCAGCACTTGTTGTTTGTTGATTTATTGATGATAGCCATTCTGCATTGTTTTAATTTGCCTCTCTCTGATGATTAGTGATGTTAAGCATTTTTTCATATATCTACTGGCCATCAGTATGTCCTCTTTGGAGAAGTGTCTATTCAGGTCCTTGGCTCATTTTTAAATTGTATTGTCTTCCTGGTGTTGAGCTGTATAGGTTCTTTATATATATGTTGGAAATTACTCCCTTATCTTATGTATCATTGGCAAATATCTTCTGCCATTCGGTGGTTCCTTTTTCATTTTATTGATGGTTTCTTTTGCTGTGCAAAAGCTTTTAATCTTGAACTCTCCTTCAATTCTGAAAGATAACCTTACTGGGTAGAGTGTTCTTGGCTGTTAAGTTTTCTCCTTTCATCATGTTGAATATATTGTGTCACTCCCTTCTGGCCTGCAACATTTCTGTTGAAAAGTCAGCTAACAGTCTTATGAATATTCCCTTGTATGTAAATAGTTGTTTTTCTCTCTTGCTGCTTTTAAGATTCTTTATCTTTAACTTTTCAAAAAAATATATTTTATTGGTTTTTTACAGAGAGGAAGGGAGAGGGACAGAGAGTTAGAAACATCTATGAGAGAGAAACATCGATCAGCTGTTTCATGCACAGCCCCTACTGGGGATGTGCCCACAACCAACGTACATGCCCTTCACCGGAATCGAACCTGGGACCTTTTGGTCTGCAGGCTGACGCTCTACCCACTGAGCCAAACCAGTTAGGGCTATCTTTAACTTTTAACAATTTAATTATAATGTGTCTTGCTATGGGTCTCTTTGAGTTAATCTTCTTTGGGACTATCTGTGCTTCTTGGACTTGGATGTCCATTTTCTTCACCAGATTAGGGACATTTTCAGTCATTATTTCTTTAAATAGGTTTTTCTTCCTGCTCTCTTCTTCTTCTCAGACCCCCATGATCTGAATGTTAGTATGCTTGATGTTGTCCCAAAGGTTCCTTATGGTATCCTCATTGTTTTTAATTATTTTCTCTTTTTGATCTTCCAATAGGGTCATCTCCACTATTCTGTCTTCCTGATTGCTGATCCATTCTTCTGCATCATCTATCTGCTGCTGATTCCCTCCAGTGTATATTTCATTTGTTATAGTCTTCAGTTCTGATAGGTCCTTTTTATAATTTTGATATCATTGTTGAAGTTCTCAATGAACTTATCCACTTGTCTGCAGAGTTTGATGAGCATCTTTGTGATGATTACTTTGAATTCTTTATATAGTAGACAGCTTACCTCACTTAGTTTTTTTTCTGGGGTTTTGTCTTTTTTTTTTAGAACATATTCTTTTTTCTCCTCATTTTGCCTGTTTGTTTCTATGTATTAGGTGGCTCAGCTAAACCTCATGGTCTTAAAAAAGTGGCCTTATTTAAAAGGTGTTCAGTGGGGCTCAGTGGTGGAATCCTCCTTGTCATCAGAGCCAGTTGCTCCAGAGGTGTTCCCTGGGTGGACTAGTGTGGCCTCCTATTGTGGTTGGGCCACAACTTCTACAGACACACTGATAGGCAAGGCTGGTCCTGGGCCCACTGGCTCTGAGGCCTGGCCACAATTGTTGCAGGCTCACTTATGTATGGGCAGCCTTTGGTGTGGCTGGCCGCGAGGCCAAACCATACTGTTGCAGACACACTGACTGAGGCCGCCCACTTTGGAGGGGTGCTAGCCTGGGTGGGTCCTCAGGGAAATGACAGGGAGGGGTGAACAGTGTTAGTAAGGTTAATGGAGAGCGGCAGAAATGACGCCTGCCAGTGCGTCAGACCAGCTAGGTTAAAGAAAGGGAGGGAAAATGGCACTTGCCAGCACCTCTGACTCAGGAGATCCAACAGATACCTATCCCTTCAGCACACACCCTCAAATGAGTCAATGTACCACCTTCATGTATGACCTAGGTGCTTTTCAAACTGTTACCTCTGTGCCGGGACTCAGAAAGAGCACAACCTGGGTTTCTTGTCTCTCCCAGATGTAAGCCCTGACAGTTTTCAAAGCCAGATTTTATAGGAACTCCTCTTTCTGCTGCAGGTCTCCCAGGCTACTCAGACCCCCTCACTCTTTGGGGATGACCTCTACAGTTGTAATATCCCTCCCACTTGTAAGTCACTGTATGGGGAGTGGGGGTTAGGGTAGGTCCTGACTAGACTTAGTCTCTACCCCTCTTCCCATTTCAATGTGGCTTTCTCTTTATATCCTTAATTGTAGAAAATCTGTTCTGCTAGTTCTGGTTGTTCTCAGAGATAGCTGTGCCATACGCAGTTGTAATTTTGGTGTCAGTGAGAGGAGGGGAGCTCAGGATCTGCCTATTCCACCATGCTGAATTTGAAGCCAGGTGCCTTGCTCTGGAATGCCAATTTAACTTGTCTGTGAAATGTTGTTCCTTGTGGCTGATGCACTGCCCCCACAACAAATGTGTCTCTGGATGGGGAGGCTGAGTCACTCTATAACTGTATATTACTATATTCTTAAACCTCAGAAGAGTCTTCTCTATAGGATGTTCTTTTTTTTTCCTTTCAGTTTGCTAGGTGATTGAGCTAGAATACAGATTTGGTTCCTATCAGCATGGAGTGTTCATTCAGAATAATTCTACTTAGTTAATAGCTACTTAGTAGATAATGACTTTATGTATTTAGTTAATAACTACCTTATCAAGAGCAACTTCCATATTTGCAACCTTTTCTTTTAAACGACGTTCCTGAGACCTCAGGACTTCTAGTTCTCCAGCCATCTTATTTTTCTCTGTTGCAACAGTACTCAATTCCTGGCTTAATTTATTCTTTTCTTCTTTTAGAAAATGCTTTTCCTACAATTAAGAGCAGAAAAATATCAGCAATAATATACTGATGTAGATGCTGAGATGTGATGAAAATATAAAACTAGAAACAACTGACAATGAAAACACAATAATCCAAAATCTATGGGACACAGTGAAAGCAGTCCTGAGAGGAAAGTTCATAGCTCTAAGGGCCTACCTCAACAAACAAGAAAAAAAATGGCAATAAATTATCTACCTGACAACTTAAAGAATTAGAAAGAGAGCAACAAGAAAAGCCCAGAGTAAGCAGAAGGAAGGAAATAATCGGGATCAGAGCAGAAATAAACAACATAGAGGCCAAAAAACACACAAAAAAACCCCAAAAGATCAATAAAACCAAGAGCTGGTTCTTTGAAAGGATAAACAAGATTGATGAACCTCTAGCCAGGCTCACCAAGAAACAAAGAGA
>NW_005353789.1:6204462-6232971 GCF_000412655.1 Myotis brandtii | reverse complement strand
GAGCCACATGCGGCTCTTTGGCCCCTTGAGTGTGGCTCTTCCTAAGCCTTAGGAGGACCCTAATTCAGTTAATAACAATGTACCAACCTATATAGTTTAAGTTTAAAAAATTTGGCTCTCAAAAGAAATTTCAATCGTTGTATTGTTGATATTTGGCCCTGTTGACTAATGAGTTTGCCGACCACTGACCTAGACGAAATAGACACATTCCTAGAAAAATACAATCTTCCAAAACTCAATCAGGAAGAATAAAAAAACCTGAATAGACAAATAACTACTGATAAAATTGAAGCAGTAATAAAAAAACTTTCACCAAACAAAAGCCCTGGTCCCCATGGCTTCACAGGGGAATTCTACCAAACATTCAAAGAAGAACTAAAACCTATCCTCCTCAGACTATTTCAAAAAATTCAAGAGGAAGGCACATTTCCAAGCTCTTTCTATGAAGCCAGTATTACCCTAATCCCCAAACCAGTTAAGACACTACAAAGAAAGAATTACAAGCCAATATCCCTGATGAACATAGATGCTAAAATGCTCAACAAAATCCTAGCAAATGGGATCCAGCATTACATTAGAATGATCATACACCATGACCAAGTGGGATTTATTCTGGGGATGCAAGGCTGGTACAATATCTGCAAATCAATAAATGTGATATATCACATAAACTGAGAGACAAAAATCACATAATCATATCAATTGCAAATTTTGCCCTGACTGGTTTGGCTCAGTGGACAGAGCGCTAGCCTGTGGAGTGAGGGGTCCTGGGTTCGATTCTGGTCAAGGGCATATACCTTGGTTGTGGGCACATCCCCAGTAGGGAGTGTGCAGGAGGCAGCTGATCGATGTTTCTCTCTCATCGATGTTTCTAACTCTCTATCCCTCTCCCTTCTTCTCTGTAAAAAATCAATAAAATATATTTTAAAAAAAAATTTAAAAATGCAAATTTGTTCCAAAGTGTGGTATTATCAGGGAACATTTGAGCCTAACACAAATTTCACATTTACTTATGTGAAGTTTCATTTATGAGAAATATTAGATCAATGCAGAAAATTGCACCCAGCTAAACAAATCTGCATAGGGATATACAAAACGCATACATGCACTGTTCAAACAACTATCTATTAGCTACCTCAGTTTACTTTGTGTTTTGAGCCACATCCAAGCACATCTGGTATTACAGAAAAGCTACCTTCTGCCCCTTCATAGTAACTCACAAGCTGCTACCCTCTGATGCACACTTCCACAAGGAAACTTCTGGTATTTTTTAAGGAAAGGGGCCATGGCTGCTGTAGTATTTATTACTACTGAATATGTGTAATACTGTGCTACTGTTCTCATTAGGTTCCTATTTTTTTGTGTCACTGATTAAATTCGTCAGTGTGGTGCTTCTCACCCCATTGTTTCCATAAGCCCTGTGGTTTTTATTGCACCGTTGGTATAGCACAGTAATTTTAGGAACACATGCCGCATTACAACAAAATGGTGCTTTGTTTATAATCATTCCTGTCTCTACCAGGAATGTCCTTTGCCCATTTCCTGCACTTAACTATCTCCTTTGAGATCTGGCTCAAATGTTCCTTCAGGAACCTTTCCCTCATTTTCTCAGTCAGAAGTAACCTCTTTCCTCTTCTCCACTGTACTTTTTAATCTCTGCTCTGTCTTACTCTGTTTTCTAGTATATGAATGAGAGGACATGTTGGCTTCCCCCACTCCCAGGCAGGGACTTACCTTATTTGCATTTGTCATTGCCTCTTCCAAAAATTGTATCTTGCTCTGAAGGGCATCTATCTGACCTCTTTTAGCTGTGATTTGCTTTTGCATCCCCATTGCCACTTTCATAGCTGGGGAAAAAGAAAGAAAACTGTCTTAGTTTTAAGTTTCTAAATTTTGAGAGGCTACTATAATGAGAAGGTTAAGCATTATGGGAAGGTGACAAGTAAGATTCGCCAAGGCACCTGGACAGTTTCACAACATTGAGATATAACAATTTTCAGCAATTACTTGAAGGTTTTAAACCATATATATTTATATATATATAGTAGTAGCCCTGCGCACGAATCCATGCGCCAGTAGCTCTCTGCGGGGTCTGGCCACTCTGCGCCCGCTGCCCAGAGGCTCTCTGCGGCCCAGAGGCCCATCCACGGCCAGGCGCAAAATGCTTGCCTCATCGCCAGGGTGACAATGCAAGCGTTCACCCCAACCCCAGCCACTCTGTGCCCACTACCCAGAGGCCCTCCACAGCCGGGTGGAATGCTTGCCTCATCGCCACGGCGACGAAGCAAGCATTCCGCCAGAACGCTCACGCTGCCTGCTCTCAGCAGCCACCACCTCAGGACTGGGGGACTCCGGCAGGGCTAAGAGGACTGGGCGCCACCATCTTTGTGACGTAGTGATGGTTAATTTGCATATTACCCTTTTATTAGATAGGATTATATAATATATAATATTTTGTGATTTCCTTGTTACTGGTATTAATTTCATTGACCATTATAATTTGCCATATCTCCAATGGTGGTAAATAATACTGACCAAATTCATACTTACACATATAGGAAATACATACATAAATATATAGTTATATAATAAATAATATATATAATATTTTTACTAAAATAATTTTTCTAGAAACTCATATTTCAAATACCACATAAGACATCTACTGTTAGTGATCTTTTAAAAGATTCCAGTGCTATCACAAACCATTCATTTTTATTCCCATGGTTATTGTTATGTGCTTGGAATTCATTATTATTTCAATAGTTAAATTGGCAGCATAAGCATATATGTGATAATTTAGTAGCCTGGTGACAGAATGAGAATGTTTTGTACAGGTAATAGGCACTGAATACTTAGAATATGCCAGGCCACTGAAAATTTATATAAAGCTCCTCCTTGCTTAGAAATTCACACATAGGCTCCCTATAGTCAACTGAGGAAAGAGGTTTGAAAATGCCACTGTTTTGAGTCAGGTACAGTTATAGCTTAGAGGTTAAAAAGAAAAAGGAAAAAGTATCATTCATTAAAAACAAGCATGCTAACGAATATAGTTCCTATCAAAACTTGTGGAGATGCCCTGACCGGTTTGGCTCAGTGGATGGAGCGTCGGCCTGTGGACTGAAGGGTCCCGGGTTCGATTCCGGTCAAGGGCATGTACCTGGGTTGCGGGCACATCCCCAGTGGGGGTGTGCAGGAGGCAGCTGATCAATGTTCCTCTCTCATCGATGTTTCTAACTCTCTATCCCTCTCCCTTCCTCTCTGTAAAAAAATCAATAAAATATATTTTAAAAAAAAAACTTGTGGAGATGCCTGAGGGCCCCGAGGCAGGGACTCTATCTTGGGGGAGGGGACAGACCCCAATGGGCCTCCTGAGTGACCTCTCCAAACCCCACCATTTTCTTGATGTGAACCAGCAAAGAAAGAGCTGAGCCTCTGAGAACCACTAAGTATGGAACAATTAAAAAATGTGCGTGCCGTCTTTGTGCCGGTGCCATGTTAATCTTCTCTGTGTCGTTCCAGTATGTGCTGCTGAAGCAAGCACAAATATAAATCTTTTACCATTAAAAAATACTGAGAAATGGAAGAATGTAGACTTTACTTAGATAAATATTTATTTTACAGTCAGCTAATACAGCCATACCAAAAATATGAATAATATGAAACAGTAAACTTCTCTCTCTAATTAATATGGGCAGCAAGGTAAAAAGGGAACAGGTCGAAGTGATGAGAAGGAACCCCTCCCTCATCCTAGCAGTTCAGTTCCAGGGATCCTTCCCAGGAATTGACAATTAGCCACAGATATACAGTTTATAGATAATGAACACGTGAAAAATAAGAGGTTGAATGAAAATTATCAGTAACTTGTATTCATATCAACAGTCTTAAAAATAATTAATTGGCATTTATAAGCATGGAAGTCTGTTAGAAATTATTGAAATAACTACAGGGAAAGATTCAAATACATAAGCACATGGAAATTCCCCTCTTTCCACCTCCCCCCAAAAAACAAAAAACGAGTAAAACTATTGCTCTATAGCACCCATTAGTGATACCTGCTGCTATCTCTCTCACATCACATGGCACGTGAAGAGATGGCAGGCAATGTATCCAGGTTTGTGTTTTTAATAAATCTAGATCAGTGAAAAACAAAAAAAATCTAATAAAGCATACCATGACCATCAGATCCTTCCATTGATTTCAATGTATTTCTTGTTTGTTCTAGTTCGGACTGTGCAGATTTTAATTGCATTTTCAACTTATTTGTAGTAGTTTCCATTTCTTCACTTTTGTTTCGAAAATTCCTTTTTAAGACTTCGTAGTCCTCTGTAGAACATGATAGTCAATAATAGTTACTTTTTTTCTATCCCATTGTTATGAAGTATATTTTATTTGTAAGTAATCTAATCTAATAATAGACAAACATGGTAATTGACCTCCACTACGCTTCCCATTGGCTAATCAGCAGGATATGCAAATTAACCCAACCAAGATAGCGGCCGGCAGCCACGCAGCTGAAGTGAGCAGGAGGCTTGCTTGCTCCAGTGATGTAGGAAGCCAAGGTTCCCTGCCTGCCGCAGCCCAGCTCTGAGCTCCACTCTAAGCAATAAAGTTGCAATTATAGAAGCTAAACAAACCCCAGATACCTGCTTTCAGCAGGCCCTGGCCTTGGAGCTGGAGCAGCAACAAAGTTTCAATTATAGAAGGTAAATAAATCCCAGAATAAAAAAAAAAGAAAAAAAGGAGAGGCTGGGAGCTTCTGTCGCCCACTTGGCCAGCCTGAAAACAGCCCTCAGCCCCTAATACAGACTGGCCAGGCACCCCAGTGGGGACCCCCATCCTAAAGGGGGTGCGGGCAGCCTGAAAATAGCCATCAGCCCCTCATCCAGCAAACAGCCATCAGCCCCTCACCCAGGCTGGCCAGGCACCCAAGCGGGACCCCCACCCTGATCCGGGACACCCTTCAGGGCAAACCAGCCAGCCCCCACCCATGCACCAGGCCTCTATCCTATATAGTAAAAGGGTAATATGCAAACTGACCCTAACAGCAGAAAGACTGGGAATGACTGGTCACTATGACACACACTGACCACCAGGGGGCAGACGCTCAATGCAGGAGCTGCCCCCTGGTGGTCAGTGAGCTCCCACATGGAGGAGCTCTGCTCAGCCACAAGCCAGGCTGATGGCTGCCAGTACAGCAGTGGTGGTGGGAGCCTCTCCCGCCTCCTCAGCAGTGCTAAGGACTGGTCGTTCCACTGTTTGGTCTATTTGCATATTAGCCTTTTATTATATAGGATATTTATATATGATCAATAGATTTACATATATAGGAAACAGACAGAGCCAAGACCTCTTTGGTGAGATCTCTGTCTACCAGACATTTCCATGTGGATGCCCTGGAACTTGTCTCCTACTGACTGCATCTCACCCTCCTGCCCTCAAACTTGCCCCTCCTTCCTGTTTCCCTCTCTCAGTTGTTGGTATCATTGTTTTCCCAATAACTCAAACTTAAAACCTGAAACCCATACACAACCCCTCCAATCGCTATTTACTGTTGATTTCAATCTCCCAAAATATTCTGAATTCCTCCTTCTCCTCTCATTCTTACTACCATTGCCTTAGGTCAAGTTCTCACCATATTTTCCCAGGAACTCTGGGAACTCGAAAAATCCTCTTTACTGGCTGGCCCCTGTCCCTTTCGTCTTGCCTTTCTGTACATACTGCTGGCACTCTTCTTCTAAAATGTAAATGTGATGACAACAATCTCTTGTCTAGTACCCTTTGCTGGCTCCACATTGTCTGCCTCTGCCTATCTATTCTGCCTCATTTTTTAGTCCTCATTCCTTCAGGCTTTTACTCCAACAAATACTTCTGAGGTCACATTATGTTATTTCATGCCTTCATGGCTTTGCTCATAATGTTCTCTCTGCCTGGATTGCCTGTCTACCTCTTTTTCACCTGCCAATTTCCTTCTCCCCCTTCAAACCTACACAGATGACACCTCCTGAAGGAGGCTGATTTTCTGCCCTCTCCTGCATCTGCACTCAGCACACACCCACTGTGCCCCAGCCACTGTACTGAAACCCACTCTATATAGTCTGGCTACCAACTATCTGGGAGCCTCACTGTTGTGTGTATAGGGCCTCTCTCAGTATCTGGCTTAGTAAATGCTCAGGAACCATTGACTCTGTGTGTGTATGTGTGGTGTGTTTGTGATGTGTTTGTGTGGGATGTGTTAAGCAACTGATGTCTCTACCATACTAATTGTGAACAAGGAGCGCTTCATTTTTAAATTTAAAGCCTTGGACTTTTCCTTTCATAAAATGTGCATAATTTGCATATTGCTTCATCATTAAACCTCTAATCGAGGTATTTGACCCAAAGAACTCAAGGTTTCCGTTTCCTTCACCCTTCTCTTGGAAAACTCAGCAAAGAATTTCATGGACTCTGAGGGCTGACTAAAAACAGCTAATAAGTGCAAGATATGAAAGCTCTTCAAGGAGAAGTATCAGATTTCAGACAATGAAATACCTCCACTGGGGCCCCATAATTAATCCACATTTGTCATGTGGATGAGGAACTATTCTTTTGCAATAGTCTTAGTGTCTACATTGGACTTCACCAATAGAGCTATTTTTTTTTTTTAGCAGAATTTGAACTGCAGTGACATACCTGTAAGGCTGTTCAAGTCATTCCTACAAGTCTTCACCTCGTTTAATAACTGATCTCTCTCCTGTTTGATGTCCTTCACTGCACGGAGCCGCTCAGAGCCTGCATTCACAAGCTTCACCTTTTCCAGCTCCAGGTCACTCACTCTGGCCTCCAGCTCTCGTATCTTTGAATCTTTTTTATCTTTTAAAATCTAAATATAGTGATAAATACAATGGTTAGAGTAAGAAATTAAAATTATGTGCATATATAGTTATAACATGTTGTCTTAATACCATATCTATATAAATGGCTTTTCACTATTTCCCAGGATATTAAATTTGTGTTTTATTATAAAGTATCAATAGAGTAAGTGGGGGGAAAAAGCAATATTTTACCTTTCTATTAACCTTAGATGTCAATTCAGCATATAGTTGTTCCACTAGCCACATGTGACTACTGTGTACTTGAAATGTACCTAATCTAACTAGAGATGTGTTGTAAGTATAAAATATTCCAGATTTCAAAGGCTTTACATTTAAAAAAATGTAAAATATTTTAATTTGTTATATTGATTGCAATATAAAAATATCACCATATTGTGGATATATTAAGTAAAATATGTTATTAATTTCACCTGTTTCTTTTTGCATGTCTACTAGAAACTTTAAAATCATGTATGTGGTTCAGATTACATTTCAAGTTCTCATCACAGAGGCAGCCTAGATGCTTCTAAACAAATGCCATTTTAAAATAAAATTATTTTTGTCAAAAGAATTTCTACTGTTTGTGTATATTTCTCCAAATACAGTGGGGCCTTGACTTACGAGTGTCCCGACTAACGAGTTTTTCGAGATACGAGCCGTCTCTCGGCCGATTTGCTTTGAGTTGTTGCGAGCTAAAATTCGTGTTATGAGCCAGCTTCAGATACCCCACCGCTAGTTGGCGCAGCGAACGTCACAGTGAACGCCACAACATCAGCCCAGCAGCTAAAATTCGGGTTATGAGCCAGCTTCAGATACCCCACCGCTAGTTGGCCCAGCGAACGTCACAGTGAACGCCACAACATCAGCCCAGCATCACGTGTCTCACTCGTTCACTTTTTGATTTGACATACAAGTAATTTGAGTTACGAGCTCCGTCACGGAACGAATTAAACTCGTAAGTCAAGGCCCCACTGTATCGATATAGGTATAGATATGAAAGTGTGGGTATATTTTTTTCTGTGATTATACTTAATTTTTTTTAAACTTACTCTTTTGGTCATCAGATTGTCCCTTCAAATTAAGGCCTATTGGCCTTAAATATAATCAGGCATTCCTCATTTTATTGCACTTTACTTTATTGTGCTTCATAGATTTTGTGTTTTTTACAAATTGAAGACAAGATTACACCAGCAATAAGATTACAACCTGCTTCATTGAGATACTTCACTGTGGTAGTCTGAAACCAAACCCATACTGTCCTGAGGGACACCTGTAATATTCACTCTTATGCTGCACAGGACCAAATCCCAAGGCAGTGCTGCTCACAGGCAAGTTACCTAATGTCTCCCTGTCTCAGTTTCCTCATCTGTAAAATTGGACAATAATGTGCCTGCCTCATAAGGTTTTTGTAAAGATTAAATTGATTTATTTTTTAAAGTGTAAGACTCAATAGGATTCTTTCATTTGTTTGTACTATTAACAATGCTAGAAATTCATCTCTTTTCTTTAATAAGAAGGTGGAATAATGATCTTTTTTCCTCTAATATGTTCTGTAAACCTATTCTAAAGTTTTCATTGTAAGGGTTAGCCATTAAGATGCCTTTAAAAGTCTCTTTCATGGTGATTTTGGCCTTTTAAAAAAGTTCTTATGATATAATTAAGTAAAAGCTTAACACTAGAAAATTCTAATTTTTTAATGCAATAAACTTGTATATCTCCATAAGATAGATAATAATCTATAGTTGGCCTTATTTTTAGAATGAGGAAACTCTGGCATCTAAAGTTTATGTGAGATTTGTGATTGGGGGGACTGGGCAAAGGTGGGGTCCAACGGTACAAACTTCCAGTTACAGGGTAAATAAGTCCTGGGGCTGTAATGTATAGCATGGTGACCATAGTTAGCACTGCTGTGTGGTGTATTTGAAAATTGCTAAGATGGTGGATCCTAAAAGTCTCAGCACAAGGAGGAAAACATTGTTTTCTTTCCTTTTTGGTATCTATGAGATGATAAATGTTAATTAAATTCACTGTTGCAATCATTGCACAATAAATGTAAGTCAAGTCATTATGCTGTACCCCTTAAACTTAACAGTGCTGCAGGTCAATTACATCTCAATAATGCTAAAAGGAAAAAGCATTAATTGTATGTGATTTGTCTCCTATTAGTTACCAAGGCAGAAATACAGATGACACAAAACTTAGAAAATCAAATTTTTTAAAAAGTCACTCAATAATTTAAAATTTTGATAACTATTTACTGAGTATCTCCTGGGTGAAAGGCACAAAGACATGGGGCAGGTGTATAAAGATGAATAAGATGTGTACCTGCTTGAAGAAGTCTGAGTCTTATAGGCAACAGGAGACACTACTATTTAAGCACACACACAGTGCAGTATAGAATGTGACCCAGGTTATAATGGGTACAAGTAAAGTGATAGACGTTTTAGACAGAGAATGGAATAGGCGAAGGGAACTATTATTTCCTAAACATCTTCTACAGGTCAGGAACTAAGCTAAGTGTTTGATATAAAATTTCTCATTTAAGCCGCAAGTAACCCAGTAACGTTATTGGGTTTTTGTTGTTTTGGTTTTGTTTTGTTTTACAGATTCAGTAAACAGTCCAGTGTTTTCCAGTTACTGAGTGGTGGGAGATGTGGTTCACATTTAGGTCTGCCTGAAGAGGGAGAAAAAAACGTTAAATTGTGGGATCAGAAAAAGCTTCATGAAGAAGCTGTGCATTTTTGGATTTTTTCTCTTTTGTATGGGTAGATCTGAACCATTGTTGGTCCACTCCATTTGGACTCTAATGAAAGTATGGATCCTTTCTCACACAAAAACACACAGATGCACATAGATACAAACACTTTCAAACAAGTTCAGTGTCTACACATTGTCTTTACAAAACCCCTTTTCAGTAAATTAGGTCAGACTTATTCATGGGGAAAAGATATTTCAGAAGCTACACCACAAAAAAACTCTACAGACCTTGAATTCCTGTAGTTCCAGCCTCCTGTCATTAATCTCCTTCTCGAGCTGAGCTTTCTCTACTTGCATGGCACCGGCAGTTCGTCCATGCTGGCCCACCAGCTGCGTCATGTTTTCAATCTGTTGTCGCAGAATCTCGATGACCTTGTCCTTTTCGGCCATCTGGAGCTTGAGGGCGTCGCACTCCGCCTGCACGTTTCTGAGGTGATCCCCTTCATTCTTCAGGTGCTGCAGCTCCTGCAGCTTCAGGTCGACCCGGGAGCGCAGCTTGGTGATCTCCGCATTGGTGGCCTCAATGGCTCTCTCTTTTTCCTGGAGGGAAGCGGTCAAGTCCGACACGGTCCTCTCGGAGCTCTCCAGGGTCATTTTCTTGGCTGTCAACTCTTCTACGACTTTGCGGAGCATCTCTTTGGTGGATTCAAGCTGAGCGGTCAAGGAGGACACTTTTTCTAGGCTTTCATTCTTTCCTTGAATTGCTGCCATCTGACCGTTAAAGAAAAAAGAATTTCATGGATTTGGGCAGATAGGTAGCGGGAACCTCAAGAGATATAACAAGTTAGCTTAAACACATGCAATCATTCATCGGCTAATAATTACTTAGACCAACTCAAATCATTTTGCTCTCAGAACTCCTATAGATCATAGGCCGACATGTATTAATTAGACCAAGGTGGAGAGGCCTTAATTAAATATTAATGTTCCTCCAAAAGGGTTTTCTAGTGTGGGGATCTTAGGAAGATCCCTCTGAGGATGTTTTCGTACCAATTTAAATTAAGATAACACTGGCAACAGGGGGAAGTGTGGTAGGGTTGTAGATAACTGCCTTTTCTATTTCCCATCAATCTGCTCTTTAATTCTACCCCTTAGGGGAAAGTGAGTAATAGCTTTTATCCAACATACATTCACATTCTCTGGCCCCTGTTAGGAAAAGAGTAAGATTCTAAATTCTAATCGCTTCTTTCATCTTTCTTCTTTCCCAGATTGGGCCAGACAATAGGAAAGTGGCTTTGCCTGGGTTTAAGCCAGCGGTACTCAACCTGTGGGTCGTGACCCCTTTGGCGGTCGAATGACCTTTTCACAGGGGTCACCTAAGACCATCCTGCATACCAGATATTTACATTACGATTCATAACAGTAGCAACATTACAGTTATGAAGTAGCAACGAAAATAATTTTATGGTTGGGTCACAACATGAGGAACTGTATTTAAAGGGCCAGAAGGTTGAGAACCACTGGTCTAAGCCAAGGCTGGTCCCTTTGGTTTGCTTTCACATTTGGGAAGGTTACTCTTCTGTGGGATGCTGTGTGTGTGTGTGTGTGTGTGTGTGTGTGTGTGTGTGTGTGTGGTGCTTTTTATGTCTCTGTGACAGTAAGTGGCAATGGAACCATGCCCTTCCAGTGCTGAGGGGCCACACTCTTAACGAGTGCACCATATCTCCCTCCCGGTGCGCTGACCTGGAGTGCACCATCCTGTGCACTCAATCCGCTTGGAGAAAAGTAAAAACAAAACCAAAGGTTTCCCCTAGAAACCTTCCACTCGGCTGTTCCTAAGATCTCCCTATGGTTTGATGCTTCTCTGAAATAAGCAATATTAGGGTGCCAAATTCTAGGTGAAAAAGGTAACTGGGCGGGAATTTCATTACCCAACAATGGACACAAATGAGAAAAAGCTTAACATTTTAAATTTAATAAATGGTCAAAAATATTGAAATCACAGGTGTTTAAAGCTTGTTCATAGAAGCCACAACTCTACTTTAGAACTATTTTAGGCCCATACATGTGTGTTTTTGTTAAAGCTTTACCAATGAGACATAAAATACATCATCCCCTCACCCCCAAGAGACCATTTGGAGAAGCTGTTCCGCGTCCTGCTGACCTGCCGTTCCATCTGGCCCTGACACTCGCTCTTCATGGCCTTGAGGAGGGCTTCCAGGCGCTGCACCTCCATGTTCCTGTCGTCCAGCTCCCGCCGCAGGTGGTCAATGGTGATGCTGTTGCCGGTGTCCCGGTCCCACAGACGCTTGTTCTGCTCCTTCTCCAGACTCAGCTCCTTCTCTCGCTTATGGAGATCGGCCTACAAGAAGTGAGGTGTGTTTCCCCCTTAGCAGCAAATAATAAAAATAAAGCTCTATGTTCCTTATGTCATCTTTGGAGTTTTTATGTGATTTGAGAATACTTTGATTTTGGAATTAGATTCCTTTTTAATAGCTCGATTATGAACATTTCTTAGAAAAATAAGTTGACATTTTGCTTACTTGTAATTTTAGCATTAAAAGTAAATCTCAATGGACCCCAAATAATATGTAATAAAAAGGAAAATACAGTAGATTTTTAAAGTTATCTGTTTTTAATTTTCTAACAAAGTTATTATGTTTCATATCAAGTGTGTTCCTGTAATAAAGAAATGCTCAAAAGGTTGAGGGAATAGCAATAGTAATTGGGGTTACTGATTCAGAAATGCAGACTAGTGTCCCATACTAGGATTGGAATAGCAATTGGGCTGTGAATAGAATTACCTCCCTCCTCAGTTATGAAAAAAATACATTCTATAGAGAGTATCTACTGTTAGCAAAAACTCAACAGAGTAGGAGACTTAAAAGACTTATCACCCAAAGAGAAAAATTAGAGACACAAATAACTGGAAGTTGTTTTTTATAAGAGACAGAGCTAAGGACTAGCAGAGAGAAATCACTAAGGAGATCAAAATGCTTCGAGAAGGCATGTGAGTTGGACCTTGGGGACAGTTTGGAGATGCAGAGATTAGGAAGAAGGGACCGGAAAGGGGCATGTGTTTGGAGCACTGGGTGTATATAGAGAAAGGATTGGAAACAGGCAATAGGAGGGAAAGAAGAGAAAGATTATCCCGGGGTCTGGAGCTTTGCGCACACAGTTGCCAGCTCTGCCTTTGGCGATACTCAAGTCGGTGTCAGCCTAAGAAGAATGGTGCTACCTGCGGAGAGCACTGTTCCCTAGAATGGGGTTAGCGAGCAAGAGAGAAACGTATTCCACTGTCCCGTGGATCACACGAAGGGTTACCAAACATTTCCTTCTCCAAATTTCTCAGCCTAAGAACCTCTAACAGAGGCTGGTTTACAATGATCAGAATTCCCTTTTCGTTCTTTAAAAAATATTTAACCCAAATTTCCATTCAAATTTTCTACATACATAATTTGTGTTTTAAATGTTATTTTGCTTTGAAATGAATACTTAACACTACTTCAATTTAGCAGAATGGAGTATCTAGTTGAAAACTATGGTTCTTTGAAGATCGGCTTCACTTAACATTTAAGCCATGACAGTTCTACTTAAGAAAGGAAGAAAAAGGTAAAATATAGAATATTATATTTTATATGCAAAACTTGAGTAACTTTATATGTATGCACAAATATTTTGTGAAAATTGTAATTTTATAAATGAAACTAGTTTTGTGAACTATTTTGGTGAAAAACTTCCCAGAATTAACGTCGGTCATATTTTAGAGCATAATCTCACCAACAGCTTTTGAAGTTGATCGTCCAAGTTCCCCGACTCCTGACTGAACTGGTCGCGCTCCGTCCGCGCTTCAGTTAGCTCTGAGTTGGCCAGGACCAGCTGCTTCTCCAGCTCTTCTATCTGAGAGGGAAGCACAAATCAAGCACTCCGACGATGGCAGTGGGCAACATGAAACAAACAGAGCCTTTGGAAAGCGAGTATTATTTAGGGGGCAAAAAATAAAACTTCATTGTGATATGGTTTGCAAAGTTTTCTAAACTTAAGATCTATGTAGAATTTGGCCAAATAAAATTAGCCAAATGAAACATTCAAAATTTAGCTTCTGTGACTAGGTGTTCTATCATCTGCTATGTAAGGAAGCTTGATGTGGCATAAATACGTCGAGCCCACATAAATGAAATGTATTATATTTAGAAGAACTATTTTGTTGCAGAATATCAGCGTGTCAGTAATAAAAGGCTTTGAATGTAAAATAATGAATGGCAACAAGTTTTTAGTTACTGTCATTATTATATAGTCACTCTATTATGAAAGGGTGACTTTATATATTACATAAATATATTAATATATTTGTATACATCTTATATATTCCCATCCTAATTTTCTTTATAAAATGAGATAAACACCAATTTTAAAGGGTTTTTATAGGTGTATTTTTTCCACACAGATAGGGCAGCTGTTTTGATCTGTGGACCATGCATTTCTATGACCTGCTGGAAGGCCCATCACTGTTAACAGCCTGTAGGCTAAGAGGTTAAGATCTCAGAGAATGGAGACTCAGCTTAGATTTTAGTTGAGCCACAGAAATTCATAATTTAGATACTGAGATATTAAACTGATAAGAACATGTTGCTACTTAGTGTTATGTAATGTTAGCTGATCTTTAATGTGATACTACAATACTATTTCATCATCTACTTTCCAGCGATAAGACATCTTTCATGTCTGCACTAATACTATATATTTCTTCTTACTTCTCAGGCATCTATTCAACAGGCTTCCTAAACTTCTGTATCAAGAATAAAACTTGTTGATGTGTTTGGATGGTGCACTGTGATTAAACCTTCTTAGAGAACATATGAGCAAGACTAACTTTTTCTTGATGACTATTTTTACCTAGACTAGGTTCATTTAAGATCTTCATTTATTGATTCTACACATATTTATTAATCATATTATATACACATAATGTAACTATGTCATTGATAAATGAGTATGCATACATAGAAGTTATATATCTTTAGCTGTACACACACACACACACACACACACACATATATATATATACATATGACTTAAGAAAGTACTAATATAGAATTATCAAACAGTTTCACATTTACCTACAGAGTAGTATCACAGCCTACAGGAATTGGAATGTAAATGTTAATATTTACATTGAATATATTTTAAAATTTTGTTTTAACTTTGGTTGTCTGTTATATATAAAAAGTATTTCACAAGAATTAGGTATATATAAAATATTAGGCTATGGATAGAAACATGTTCATAGAGTCTAATAATCCTATAAAGTACTTTCACCTTTGTGCTCCTAGGGGGCATATATAGAAAAAAGCCCCACAACTCAACCTCTGTAGCACAAATAGCCTCCTAAGGAAAATGAATGAATAACACCAGTTTATATAATCTCCTCAGTTCTATTATTAGTAGGAAAGACTAAGTTAGCACACAGTTACTAAAGATACTAGGAATACTTAGGGAAAAAACACCAACTTTTACTTTGGGTCAACAGATGTGATCAGAGAGTCAATGTGATCAGGCTAAGAGTCAAACATCTTAAGTTCTGATCCAGGTTCTGTCACATAACCTCTTTGAGTCTCAATATTTTTCATCTATAATTTGAAAAGATATTCTTGATGATCTTTCAAATTCTTTTCAATTCTGCTTCTAAATACTTTTTCACATGAGAAGAACAGTATTGATAAAGCTAAAATTCTATATTTCCCATCTATCTTTGGGAACAAAATACAATCAAAGAAACCATATTTTGAGCTATAAATTTAATAAGTACACTTT
This sequence comes from Myotis brandtii, assembly GCF_000412655.1. Taxonomy (NCBI): domain Eukaryota; kingdom Metazoa; phylum Chordata; class Mammalia; order Chiroptera; family Vespertilionidae; genus Myotis; species Myotis brandtii. The sequence continues at coordinate 6,217,606 of NW_005353789.1, read as the reverse complement.
TGACTCGAAAACTTACTCATATGACTAAAAACATTTTCCACTCATAGCTAGCCTGGCACAAAACTCTTTCTATCATTGAGCACAGTATTTGTATATGTGCTTTAAAAGCTTAAATTAAAACTTGTTATTTTATGTCTGTTTTCATTTTTTTAAAAATATTTGGATGACCATCTGATAACATCAAGCTTGATGATAAAATGTATGAGACCAAAACCAAAAGAGCCAAGTCTCATCTTCCCGTCTAAGGTTAAGTATCGGGAGTTCCTCCAGACCCCTGCAGGAACATTGGTTTGGTAGCTGTCAGTACTAACTCAGCTGCTATAGCTCTGCTTTTACCTTTCACTTTTTAGAATAAAAATATTTATATTAATCAATCAATCAAAAAGATGAATGGAGAGTGAAAGGGAAAACCATTGATGTAGCAGCTGAGCTGATACAAACAGCTGTAAAAAAAACACAACACTATAAAGAAAGCCTTTTAAAATGTCCATAATAAATACTGACATCTGAGATGTATTAAAGGTTTTTTTCTTCTTCTTTTCTTTTTAAATAGCAGCACTGGTTTTCCCTTTCACCATCTATTAATCTCTTAGTTTTTGATCACTGGCCAAATAAGTATTGGGATCTCATTCTAATCATTCAGTGATTTTAGAGATATTACCAATCATATCGAATTGGATCCTTTTGTTTTCTGTGCTCAAAACACAGAAGCGGGATAGTAAGGGGTGCTGCGGGTCAGCACAAGGTGCATTGGCAGAACTATGCAAAGGGGTTTGCACAGAATCTTCCTGCACAGTATACAGCTCCAGCCAGTGCTACTAAATCTTCGCTTTTTGAGTATGAAATTCAGCCCCAAATGCTTCCAAAGTAGGAAAAATCAGCTTATAATCAAGATTATGAGATATTTTTGTTGTAAAAAAGCGAAAGTTAAGAGTAAAGCCAAATCTACAGAGCCAATAGTGACAGCTTCTACTGGTCCAAATTCGTAAAGGGGAATTCTGGAGGGTCTCCTAAAATGGAAAGAGAAGAATAGGAAAAAGCATTACAGTAAAACACTTCTGTAAGCTACAAAAGCTATGTCTAAAATTTTCTTCAAAACACAATTTCTATTTTTATCAATATGAAAATACTTTTGTTAATCTGAAGAGAAACAAGGTCCTCCTAAACAAATCTTCTCATAATTTATGCATTCTAGTTGGAAAAGTTTTGTTCAGACCTGTCATGTCATCAATTTTTTAAAATGATATATATTTTTTATCTGAAGGAATATGGTCTCAGGGAAAAATGCTAATACTGCTTCTCATAAAATATCTTGATATATAATATCTACACACACGTATAAATTTCTTTTTCAACAAGTCTCACTTTTAATCACAACTTTTATGTATTATTTTCTTTGATGCTTTTTTTTATTGTTATTTGGACAGTATATACTAAAATGTGCACTGAAGCAGTGAAAAATAAAATAGATTTTAAAGTTTTAACAGGCTTTAGTATGTAAAGTCAAGGTACATGAAAATAAACAGAAGAATCTGTGTTTTTTAGAATCTATATTCAATTCATTATAACAAAAACAGTTTATAACAACGACATTTTTCATGACCCCAAAATGCAATCCTATTGTTAAGTTGTTTGATGATCTTAGCTCAGCTATACCATGCACTAATGCCTTTCAGGCCAGAATATGTTCAAATCTCTGTGAACATGGTAGGATAACCATCTCTCTGTGCTCCCTGTCTAAAGGGAGTTACTATTAAGAAACTAGTTACCCATCAATTAGGTGCCAACTAAATTAGATTCAAAATGCTGCATGATAAATCTCAGTGGTCTGGGTTATATTAATTAATCAGATATGCCCCCTTATTTCTACTAACGTTGACTGTTTAAGATTGTCAAAATTCCTGTTTACATTAGAACAAAATAAGACAATAATTCTAATATCATGTTTGTGTCTATATGACCTCAAAACATTCATACAAAAAGTTCATGCCGTCATTTATCTGGATGTTTATGCTTGCTTTTACAATGCCAAAGAGATGTTTATAAAAACTCAGAAACCATTTTTGCATTATTTAGATGTATATTTAGTATTTGCTAAAATTTTCCACCATGTCTGCTTTGGAATTGAGCAGCATGATGTTATGTATCAGTCTGTATGCATATTAGCTTATGAAGGGATAATTTCTCCAAGAGACATTACAATGGAAAGCGACAGCAATTTCAAATCATACAAGAGAAAAAATGAGTTTTATTTAATACTTCATGACTTTTAAAAAGGGTTTCATTTGTCAATAAGCAATGAATATTTAATCTTTTCAAAATGAGTTGAGTAGGGATCAATAACAGCTATTGTACTGGACTATAACACAACAAGGATCCTATTTCCTCCCTAGCTGTCACATTGTCAGCGCTCAGTTCTGCCAATGTGCCGCCCTCCTCCAGATCTGAGTAGTAAAGCAACCTCCACCCCATGCTGTCCTGAAATCAGGAACCTGCAGGGTGAGATCAAGACCTTTTGTGTAGGCTTGGCCTGCCCAGAAAGGGGTGGACATTCCCACTATCAATCTTCAGGGGGAAGCTCAGCCTGAGAAAAGAGACTAGAGCACAAGCAGGTCTGAGAGGGGCAGGAAAAAACAAACGCTTCTCCCTGGGCTTTTGTTTCTTGGGTTTGACACATTAGCAGTCTCAGGTCCCTTAAGGCTGCTCCTAAGTGTCAGGGTGTAAATGACCTTGGCACAGGATTTAGGCTAAGAGTGAAGCCAAGAGATTTGCAGTGCAGTGTTAGTCACACTGGAACCACCAGTGAATTAGGAAATCCATTTAGGAGCATCAAACAGCATCTGAAGAGAACAGAAAAGAGCCAGCAGCATATGTAACAGGGTAAATACTGTTTTGTGAAATTTGCTTCAGTTGAATGTACTGGATCAGAAAGTCAACTATGTTTCTTACTGTGAATAGTGATCACAATGTTTCAAAGCACTGCTGTAGAGGAGGCACAAATCTCATAACTGACATTATATAGTTTCATATTGCTCTTTATTGTGTAGACTTTAATAAAGTCATGTCTAAATTTTCCATTCTTATTTTAGCTGTGCCACTGGAAATTAAGGTCAAGATCTTATATTACATGCTTGAATCAGAGAAACTAGGAGAAACAGCCCCCTCCTGTGGCCAGCACGGGGTGACAGTGGTCATTAAAAGAGGGGGTGTTCAAAAGAAGGCAAAGGGTGGAATAATCAGTGCTACAATACTAAATTGCCTCTTCCCATAAGAAGATTTTTTTCTTGAACTGTTATGCTGTAGAATCGGATAATTTTATAAAGGAAATCTGGCATTTTCCTTATACTGTATATTTTCCCAATAAACTAGGGTGTGAGAAATTGCTAACAGTGATGGTTATAACTCTATAGGTTCTCTTATAGGTAGGATGACTACATATGGAATGTATCTTCCAAGCTGGGACACTTTGGAGACAAAGGTGGAATTCACAACCCAGGACACTGGGATAGCAGGTGTAAATTGGGACTGTCCCAGGCAAACGGGCATGTACTTGGTCACCCTTCTCACAGGAAAAAAGAACACGTGCTTCTCTGAATGGCAGCTCTTTGACTGTTTTATAGAGTCTCTCCTGTGTTATAAAGGCTTGAAACTAATAAAGACCTAAGATCTAGAAAATGGTTGATAATGATAATGAACACTTCTCTTTAGCTATGAAATGTGAGAGAAAACAACAATATGAAACATCAATGAAAAAAAGAAAAGAAAAAAGGAAGAAAAATCAATAAATAAGTAAAATATTAATGAATATCTGATTTTAAGAGGAATTGTATAAAGAGAGAAGAAGAATTAACTTCCTAGTTATTTTTATTTAGACTAATCTTAAAGTTAATTCTGTTTTCTAACTGCAGAGTGATAAGTAGGAGTTAAAGTAAGAGAGGAGGTAGCCCCTAAAGTACCGAGTGGTAGGAGGAAAGCAGCTGGTACTGAACCAGCATATGCCAAAGCTAAGCCTTGTAAAAGCAAATAAAAGGGCCTTAGTCTTTAGAAAACTGAGTATGCAAAAACATTTTTCTAAGAATGAATTAATGTGAGCAAATAATTAAAATAAAACTTAGTTGGCATCCATCTTATAAAGTGTTTTTAACTTGAAATGATTACTTTGCTTTCTCATTTTAAAATAAACTATAATCACTATATAATTGATTCTGTGTATAATAACCTCTGGAAGCAGAGAAGCAAAATCTAAACTCACCTTGTCTTCATACGTCCTTTTGGCTTCTCTTAATTCAGAACGGAGCTGAGAAACAGTAGATTCCAGATCACTGAGTTGACGCATATACATTGCATTTTGGTTTCTTGCTTGTTCTCTAAGAAGGGTTTAAAGGGGGAATAAAATCAAAGAGAAAACTAAGAATAAGTGCGATACCTAAGCACACTAGTCTAGATTTTAGATACTTCCACTAGCTATTTTATATGGCATTATTAAGCTGATCATCTTTGTTTTTCCAAAATTGCTTCTTTAAAGCTCAAAAATGCATTGATAGAGGGAGGACCAAGATGGTGATAAATGCAGTACTCGCAACCTCCCACAACCACATCAAAATTTCAGCTAAACCACAGAAAAACCAGCCTTCAGGACCACCTGAAATCTGGTTGAATGGAAGCCCTACAACTAGAGAATTAATGAAGCCACATTGAGACTGATAAGAGGGATGGAGGCACAGAACAGGCTGTTCTGAAACCCACATGTGGCATTTTTTTAATTGGGAGGGGATATCTTGGCTGCAGAGGCCCCCCCATAAGGAACAATGGGTCCCAGCCCCATTGAAGCAAGTCCTGCTCCATAGGGGCATCTCCTGCACAGCAATTCTTCCATGTAATTAAGTTGGCCCACACAGCTGATTGGCTTGGGGATTAATCCCTCCAGTGATGCCAACAACAATCAAGATCTCAACTACAACAAAACAGTACACACAGCCCACACAGGGGTACTCCTAGACTGCCCAGCTCAGGTGACAGGAGGCTGAGCCACTGGGTTCTATAAGACACCTACAACACAAGGCCACTCTACCAATTCCAGGAGAAATAGCAGCTATACATAATACATAGAAGCAAACACAGAAAAGCAGCCAAAATGCAGAGACAAAGACTCATGTTGTAAATGAAAGAAGAGAAGAAATCTCAGATACAGAGTTCAAAACAATGGTTATAAGGATGCTCAAAAAACTTAATGAGAACTTCAAGGAACTTAGTGAGAACTTCAACAGCATAAAAAAGGACCAGTCAGAAATGAAGCATACACTAACTTAAATGAAGAATAATTTTCAGCCCTAGCCGGCTTGGCTCAGTGGATAGAGCGTTGGCCTGCGGACCGGTGGGTCCCAGGTTCGGTTCCGGCCAGGGGCACATGCCTGGGTTGCGGGCTTAATCCCCCGTAGGGGGGTTTTCGGTAGGCAGCCAATCAACGATTCTCTCTCATCATTGATGTTTCTGTCTCTCTCTCCTTCTCCCTTCCTCTCTGAAATCAATAAAGAAATATATATTTTTTAAAAAGAATAATTTTCAGGGAATCAACAATAGAGTAGAGGATGCCGAGAATCAAATCAGCATTTGGAATATGAGGAAGCAAAAAAACACCCAATCAGAACAGCAAAAATAAAAAAGAACCCAAAAATATGAAGAAAGTGTAAGGAGCTTCTGGGACAACTTCAAATGTACCAATAATCACATCATGGGGATGCCAGAAGGAGAAGACAGGGACAAGAAATTGAAAACCTATTTGAAAATAATGACAGAAAACTTCCCCTACCTGGTGAAAGAAATAGACAGACAAGTCCAGGAAGCCACAGAGAGTCCCAAACAAGATGAACCTAAAGAGGTCCACACGAAGACACATCATAATTAAAATGCCAAAGGTTAAAGACAAAGAGAGAATCTTAAAATCAATAAGAAAAAAGCAGTTAGTTACTTATAAGGGAGTGCCCATACGATTGTCAGTTGATTTCTCAACAGAAACATTGCAGGCAAGAAGGGAGTGGCAAGAAATATTCAAAGTGATGAAAAGCAAGGACCAAGAAGAAGAAGAAGAAGAAGAAGAAGAAGAAGAAGAAGAAGAAGAAGAAGAAGAAGAAGAAGAAGAAGAAGAAGAAGAAGAAGAAGAAGAAGAAGAAGAAGAAGAAGAAGAAGAAGAAGAAGAAGAAGAAGAAGAAGAAGAAGAAGAAGAAGAAGAAGAAGAAGAAGAAGAAGAAGAAGAAGAAGAAGAAGAAGAAGAAGAAGAAGAAGAAGAAGAAGAAGAAGAAGAAGAAGAAGAAGAAGAAGAAGAAGAAGAAGAAGAAGAAGAAGAAGAAGAAGAAGAAGAAGAAGAAGAAGAAGAAGAAGAAGAAGAAGAAGAAGAAGAAGAAGAAGAAGAAAAAGAAGAAGAGATAAAAAATATGAACAATAAAATGGCAGTAAATACATATCTATCAGCAATTGAATCTAAAAAATCAAAATAAATGAACAAGAAATCTAATGAAAAAAACTAACAAACTAATGAATAAAATAGAACCAGAGGCATGGAAACATGGAACAGACTGATGAATCTCAGAGGGAAGGGGAAAGAGAGGGGAGCAGGAAGAGATTTACTGAAAAATTTATATGCATATATGCATTACCTATGGACACAGACAATAAATAGGGTGGTGAAGGCCTGGGGTGGGGTGGCATCCAGGTGAAGGGGGGCAATGGGGAGGGGAAAGGGGGGACATCTGTAAAACTTTCAACAATAAATAGTTTAAAAATAAAAGTTAAGAAAAAAAGGTCAAAAATGTTAACTATTAAAGCTATGTGATGTGTAGATGGGAGTTCATGAAACTATTCTCTCTTTACTTTTGTGTATAATTGAAAATGTCCATATAAAAGGTTTCAAAACATAAGCTCAAATTATAAGATTATTTATATGCATATAACTTTTCATTTATATATATTTATACACACATAATGTGTTTGTTTTATACTGTCAGTTAAAATATGAACAATATTTAAAACATCCAATTTCAAAAGGTCCAAATATTTATAATAATACTCCTGATATGGTCATATAACATTACCTATATGTTAAGTATCTTTTCTATTCATTTAAATGTTAGAAAGGTTTTACTTCCTTGTGAAATCAATTATTAAGCAATTTTAAAAAGAGCTCAAAGCAGAAAATAAACTTAAAATGAAGATTATGACTCAATTTCAAACCACTAGAACCCACATACTGAATGATTTCCAGCTGACTTTGGATACTATTGGCTTGGCTTCGAGCACTGCTAGCTTTCTCAGTAAGTCCTGTTATTTCTATTTCATGTTCACTTATTAACTGCTCAATCCTGTAAAAAAAAAAAGTGGTGATTGTTATTTGATACAGAAGATTATGCATGTAAATTATGCAAAAAATTAATAATTTTCAATACTTTCAAATTTTGTTTTGGCTTTGAATATGCTGCTCTTTTTACTACAAGTGTCTAAGTCAGGTATAGAGTCCTTTATCTAAATCCTTTGGGGACCAGCTAGGTTTTAAAATTCAGAATTTAAAAAAATTTTAAAAAGGTAATAAATTATAAGGACTATATATTATATGATATCCCCAGAGAGATCTGGGGAAGTGTCCTATAGGCCAAACATATTACTAATGCAACAACAGGCTTTAAAATATTCACTAAATCATAAAGACGATAAAAAGCTTTACATTTGCTCAGGTCAGATTTGCCAACAAATGAGTGACAAAGGTTTTCTCCTTGACCAAACTTTAGTCAGGCTCCTCTGAGCCTGCGTCTCAACTAGGCCCTCCCGTCCCCCTCCACCCCCTTAATATGCCTGGGCTTAGTAAGAATCTTGCTAAGTTGGTTTAGTGAGAATCCCCTCACCCTTGATGTATCCTCTTGGCAATTTTCACCTGATGACCCCCTCACCCTGCTTCTTGCTATGAATCCTGGCTTGTCCTTGTTCTAGCAGTTGAGCCTGATCTCTCTTTAATGCAAACTCCTATGCTGGGGTTCTTGTTCCAGCATTAAGAAGGGTTCAGAAAATCTGGAGAAGGCTGTGCGTAGATTAAATAGGAGTCCAGAGACAAAATATAATTTTGAAAGGCATTTGGGGGTCAGAGGAGCCTAGTTTAAAGGAAACTAAGATCTCCTTGTCTCAGGACCCCATGCTTTTTTTTTTTTTAATATATATTTTATTGATTTTTTACAGAGAGGAAGGGAAAGGGATAGAGAGTTAGAAACATCGATCAGCTGCCTCCTGCACACTCCCAACTGGGTATGTGCCTGCAACCAACGTACATGCCCTTGACCGGAATCGAACCTGGACCCTTGAGTCTGCAGGCCGATGCTCTATCCACTGAGCCAAACCGGTTAGGGCAGGACCCCATGCTTTTTATTAACACAAACTGTCCTGAGGCGAGGCAGAGATATACACTTCAAAGGGTCAGGGTTTCATATACAGAGGCATTGTCAGAATGGGGAGAATTAGCCTACGGATGTTCAGGTGTTTGGCCAGTAGGAGGCAATAACATATAGATTAAGATGTCCTGAACTGTCTGGCAGCAAACAATCAATTTAATGTATCCTATTCAGGTTTGGGGAAATGCCATCAGCCATTCCCTACTGTCATGCTGGAACTGGCTTCCCACACTCCTATTTCAATAGTTTTGAATAAAATCTTCCCTACTGTTTTATGTTGTTGTTGTTTTTTTAAATATATTTTTATTGATTTCAGAGAGGAAGGGAGAGGGAGAGAGAATCATTGATTGGCTGCCTCCTGCAGGACCCACACTGGGGACTGAGCCTGCAACCTGGGCATATGCCCTGGCCAGGAATTGAACCATGACCTCCTGGTTCATAGGTTGACGCTCAACCACTGAGCCACGTTGGCTGGGCCTTCCCTACTGTTTTAACAAGTGTCCGAATAATTTTTTTCTTTAAAAATTCACCACAGACCTATGAAAAACAAATTTCTGTGTTTCAGAGCTTCTTAGATTTTGCAATTACTGATGAGGGATTGGAGACTTGTGGTAGTTTCCCTGTGAGTTTCTAGCTCAGTCAGGCACTTACCTATCTTGATGTTGTTGAAGAAGCAGCTCTATTTTGTTCTGTGATTCAGATTTCAGTGCTTCAAGCTGATCCTCTACCTAGTTATAAAAAAAAGATGTGGATTTAGAATCCAGTAAAACTAAAGCTTGGAAAATTTAGAGATTTTCCAACTGATGGAATGCTTTAATAAGATGCAAATAGAAGTAATACTTAAATTGGATACATTCTGTCACTGTATTTTATTAGATCTTTTACTTTGGCTATACTCTCATGAAGCTTTACAGGTCAATCAAGCTATTCCCTTTATTATAAGAGATCATTGTGGAAGCAACTCCATTATTTTTTAGAGTATAAAAATGAGAACTTACTTTTAAGAATTTAAAAAATTACATGCCTAATACTATTGTCTTAATAAATTTTAATATAAAATTGAAGTAGTGTTCTCACCACTTACTGGAAATATCCTCCCTTTAAGATAAGAAATCTCTGTGTCTAATTCTCTTAGGATTTTACTAATAGCTGAGCCCATGTTGCGGAAGTGGATAGTAGACAGGCTGTCGTGTTCATATATTTTCTTGCCTGAGGCTTGTTCAAAGTCAACTAGGATTGATCGGATTTCATGAAGCACTCCCTCATGACTAAGCATCATCTTTCTTAGCTGATCTATCTGTGTGTTGCTATCATTCAGCATGTCCTCCTTAAGGCTTCTAGCAGCTTCAAGTTCATGAACTGTATTTTGAAGCTGATTTTTTAAATCCTCCTGGGACTGATTCTCCCGTCGTCTATGAAATAAATAAAAGAGAAAAAATAATATTGATGAAATTCATAATCACACAAGTGGTAATATAGTACAAAGAGTAAAGCTCTAAGATAATTGCAGGTAACAGATCCCAACCTGATGTCCACCATGGCATCTCTCTCCATTTGCATCTCTTGAAGTTTTGTTTGTAAATCAATGACTGACTGCCTTAAGTAAAACTTCTGTTTCTCATGCAATTCATTGCTCTGAAAAAATAAGATGCCATGCAAATTAGTCTCTTCTTTTTAATTAAATTTATTGGGGTATCATCTATAATAATAAAAGCATAATATGCTAATTAGACCAAACAGTCGAATGACCTTCCAGACAATCTTCCGGATGAAGCCAGGGCTGTGAGGGCCGAGGCAAGCCATGGCGGCTGTGAGGGCCGAGCCCCTTGCACGAATTTCATGCATCGGGCCTCTAGTTGGTTAATAAAATCATATAGGTTTCAGGTTAGTAAATGAAATTATATAGGTTTTTATAGTACATCATGTGTTTATTGTCAAATTAATCTTCATCCGAGGAACATATTTCCTTACAGCCAGTAATTTACAAAATCTATATATTATTAATTGATTTTTAACTTTATTTTTATTGTTGACATTACAGATGCACCCATTTCACACACACACACACACACACACACACACACACACACACACACTTACACCCAGAACCCCTCCCCTCTGACATGTGTCAGTCTGTTCTATAGATCCATGCCTCTGTTTTTACTCTGTCTGTCAGATTACTTTGTTCATTAGATTCCACATATAAGTGAGATAATATAGTATTTGTCTTTCTCTGACTGGCTTATTTCACTTAGTACAATACTCTCCAGATCCATCCATGCTGTCCCCAAGGGTAAAATTTCCTTCTTTTTTTACAGCCATGTAGTGTTCCATTGTGTAAATATGACACAACTTTTCTTTTTAATCATCATCGAGGATATGTTTTTATTGATTTTAGAGAGAGGGGAAGGGAGGGAGGAAAAGAGAGAGAGAGAGAGAGAGAGAGAGAGAGAACAAGAAAGAGAGAGAGATAAATGTGAGAGAGAAACATCAATTGGTTGCCTCTCATATGCACCCTGACCGGGGATCAAACCAGCAACCGAGGTATGTGCCCTGACCAGAAATCAAACCCACAGAGCCACCCAGCTAGGGCTATACCACAGCTTTTGTATCCACTCATCTACTGAAGGGTACTTGGACTATTTCCAGATCTTGGCTATTGTAAACAATGCTGCTATGAACATAGGGGTGCATATATTCTTTTGAATTAGTGTTTCAAATTCTTAGGATATATTCCCAGAAGTTAGTATGTAGACTTTTCATCAGTCCAACTTTTAATACTGAAATAGAAGGCATAGACCTAATTAGCAAGTTTAACCAATAAATCCATTATGTTTTTCTTCTAGAAAGTTTAGGTTCTATTCCAAGGCATTGTGCCTCACTACCTTCCCAAACTGGCATCAGGTACTGAAAGAAAAGATTGCAACTCACTTCATTTAGTCTTTTCTGCAAATCTTTGACTTGATGTGAATATTCCTCCAAAACACGTTCGATGTGTTCTTTTCCAGGGTAAGGGATGACTTTCCTGTGAGAATCAGGTTCTACTTCATATTTAGGGAAAAGGGGGATTTGTGTCACAATCCCAGGTGCTGATGCGTTTTCAATTATTGTACCACGTATAGGTGACATAAAAAATGGACTTGAAGAACCTAAATATTAAAGAATTAACTGATTAACTTATTACTAACATCATTTTGTGGCAATCATTACCTTAGATGATTCCCTTACTGTACCTTGAAGGAGCTCAAGGTCTCCTGAGGCAAATAGACAAGTGAAAGTACCTCTGAGAGAGGAGCACATGGTAAAAAGGAGGAGCAGATTAGGAAGGAGGAGGGAGTTTTACCTGATAGTGATCAAGTGGTGCTTGAGCTGAATGAGCCTTGTCTGGAGGACGAGAAGAGGAAGGGCATTCCAGATAGTGGGAGCCCCGTAATTATTGGCAAGGAGGCTTAAGACAGCATGGCATATTCTGGGTGAAAGGAAAGTAGTGGCCAGGTATGAAAATGAAAATGTAGGACAGATAATGAAGGGCCTTGTCGGGTCATGCCAGGGAGTTTGGATTCATCTTAAAAGCTCTGAGGCATCATTAAATGATTTGAAAGTAGGGGGTCAATATAAGTAGGTCTGTGTTTTGAAAAAGTTCTCTGGCTTCGGTGTGGAGAATGCATCAATGGGGATAAAACTGAAGGTAGAGAATCCACATAGGAAAAGGCTTTCAATGATTCAGGCAAGAAATAGCAAGGGTGTTCCCTAAAGCAGAGGCAGTGGTGACAGAAACAAAAGCATGGATTTGAGAAATACATGTGAAGTAAAAGAGAGGAAAGTGTCAAGTATTTCTCTTGGGTTTGGGCTTCAGCAACATCCAATGAGGATGCTTGGTTTGCAAATACTGAACATAGACCTGAAGTTTAGGAGTGAATCTTTGCTTCAGAGATTGGGATTTGGGAATTATCAGCATATGAATTCTAGCAAATCCTTGGTGTCAATGGGATCATCTAGGGATAGTATATAGAGTGAAAAGGGAAGAGGATCAAGAAGAGTGCTCTGAGGAAATACCAATAGTTAAAGAAAAAAACCAAAAGAGTGAAACCCAAGAAGATTCACAGAAGACCCATAAAGGTTTGAGAGAATTATATTCAAGACACACTGCTGGCTTGCACTAAGAGACAGAGATAGTGTGAGATAGTAAGAGGCCATTCAATAAGCAGGCTGAGAAAAGCACTCAGCTGAAACTATATGCTACCTTTCATGTAAAAGAAAAGACTCAAAGTCAGACTCAAGAGTCAAAGAATGGTGCCAAGAACCATGAACAATTATTTCCAGACCAAAGAACCTAGCCTATATAATAAAAGAGAAACATGCAAATTAACCGTCCCTCTGCTATGCTCAAGCCACGCCCACACAGCCATGCCCACCAGCCAATCAGGAGCAGGTATGCAAATTAACCCAACTAAGATGGCGGCGGCCACAGAGCTGGAGCGAGCAGGAGGTTTAGGTTGCCTCAGGCGATGGAGGAAGCCAAGCTTCCCGCATGCCCTGGCAGACCTGGGCTCCGCTCAAGGCTACAAAGTTTCAATTATAGAAGATAAATAAATCCCAGAAAAAAAGAAAAAAAGGAGAGGCTGGGAGCTTTGGCCACCAGGGGTGTGTGGCCAGCCTGAAAACGGCCCTCAGCCCCTCACCCAGGCAGGCCAGGCCCCCCAGTGGGGACCCCC
>NW_005353789.1:6190745-6203976 GCF_000412655.1 Myotis brandtii | reverse complement strand
GGGCCTCTAGTATACATATAAAAGCCTAAGCAACCAACCGTTCGAACATGCAACCAGTAGCTATGGTGCACACTGACCACCCGGGGGCAGATGCTCAATGCACAGGCATAGGAACATGGAAGAGACTGATGAATCTCAGAGGGAAGGGAGGAGAGGGGAGGGAGGGAAGAGATTAACCAAAGATCTTATATGCATACTAGAGGCCTGGTGCACAGATTTGTGCATCAGTGGGTTCCCTCAGCCTGGCCTGCACCCTTTTGCAATCCCCGAGGATGTCGGACTTATCCCCGCAGGCCAGGCCAAGGGACCCCACTGGTGCACGAATCCATGCACTGGGCCTCTAGTATTAAATAAGACAAAGTGCACTTAAAGTTAAAAGGCACATTCTACAATATATTACTTCTATCCCTAGCCAGTTTTGCTCAGTGGATAAAACATCAGCCTGAGAACTGACGGTGCCCAGGTTTGATTCTGGTCAAGGGCACATGCCCTGGTTGTGGGCTTGATCCCCAGTAGGGTGTGTGCAGGAGGCAGCCAATCAATGATTCTCTCTCATCATTGATGTTTCTATCTCTCTCTCCCTCTCTCTTCCGCTCTGGAATCAATAAAAATATATTTTAAAAACTATATATCTTCTAATTGTCTGATATAACACCCACTTAGATAAAACATAAATTGTGTTATATGAAAAGAAATTAAAGAATTTCTGAAAAATAATACCAACAAAAACACTACACATCAGAATCTGAGATACAGTTCTGTGAATAGAAGGAGCAAGACTTAGTACCTGACTGGCTGCGAGGGTTGGTAAGAGAAAAGTAGTCAAAATGATACAGAATTCTAGCTTAGAGTCGATGAAGGAAGAGAGGTGTTTAGGGAAACATGGAATGTGTTCAAATACCTCAACATGGAAACAATTTCTAAGCCAAAAATGTAACGTTAACACATGCTAAAAAAACACACCCAGATATGCTATTTTTAAAAGAGTAAACAATTTCTCAAAAAGTAGACTTATAAACATTCATGGCCAAGGTCTGTACCGAATAGTTAAGCATACTAAAAGCAGTAGCTTGAATGAATACTAAACTGCTTAACTCTATTTTTTCCCATTGTTTTATAAAGAACATATACCTCCATTGGATGCGATGCCACTACTTGATAAATCTTCATTATGTGATTCACAAGGTTTTTTTTCCATATTAAATATTGCTGCCTCTTCTTAGAGATCTTGAAATATGAATGCTTCCCTGTTAGGTTCTTTTAGTTCTTATCTATAATATAAAAGACAGGGATTCAATATTTGTTGATAAGGTATAATGTGAAAATATTTATTGAGAGGAATTGACTTTGTTCATATTTGAAATTTAGTAATAATTTTTCACCAGGAAAATATTTATACAAAAAATTGTATTATATAAAATTAAAAAATGAATAGAATCTTATTGTAAAAAGTGTTGATTTGGATGGCCAACAGGATTACTAAAGAAAACCTAAAAAAAAAAATCACCCTAATACTTTAGTTAATTAAAACTCTAGTTGGGAGCAGAGGTTTTCTCTTTTCTTAAGTCTCTTTCATAAAGTTACATTGTCAAATGATGGAAGAAAATATCTCCTTAGTAAAGAAGTCACAAATTAGTAAAAAAAAAAAATCACAAACCAGAAATTTAGAAATCACTAATAGAAACTGAAAAACTTCTTTGATATCAAATAGTGCTCATAATTTTAGATTAGGCCAAGAGGGGATGTCTGAGTTTGGACAACAATGGTGGTGGTCTGATTCCAAAGCTCCCCCTAATTTTCTGAAAACAACCATAAAATCAACAAAGGGAACAAATAAATAAAACCACATGGACTCCTTCCATATCTCTAGAAGACAGGGAATACCACAACCTTCAAATTATCTGTAAGCAGAGGAAAATTTTTCCCCAAAATTTCTCCCACAGTCTGCCTACCAGCACTGTAAGCCTGTGGGTATGGAGATGGGAGAGGAGAGGCTCAAAAGGAGCAGAGGGGAGCAGAGAGCTGAGAAGAAGCACAGACTAAAGGAAGTGAATAATAAAAAAAGCTGAGACACTAAGCAAAAGTTGGAACTTGAGGTCCATGGCCCTAGCTATGCCTCAAGGGCTTGGAAGTGTGCAGGGACCAGAAATAGCAGCCTCTGAGAAGCAGTGTTTCAGGGGGAGAATCAGGTATGGAGAGAAGAGGTGATCTCCACTGGAGACATGGTAGAAAGGGAAAGGAGGAAATGAGGGGGAAATTCCATCACCAACAAAAAGAAAGCAAGATACGCCAACTCTCCTTCTACCCCTCCCATTCCACCATCACCACCCATAAAAGAAACTGCCCGGAAGAGGGCACTCTCAAACTAGGAATCCTGTTCACAAAATGAACAGACAAAAGCAGACCCCATCCATACAAAACTATTACAAAATGTATGAAAATGCTAATAAAATCTTTTCTGCTGATTAAAAGATGTCCTCACTTCCCCACCCACTTGCTGCCCCACCAACAAACATGAATTCAAAGAAAACTAACACAACAATCCAAACTGAACTGAATATTCTCAAACAAGCATTTAGGAATATGAAAAATTACCCTTGAATCAGAAATGTAAAATTTAACAAGAGAAATGAATAAGAAACAAATAGAACTAGCAAACAAACATAAATTAAACAAGAGCTGGTTGAAGTCATGAAACAAAGAAGAAAAAGACAAAATTATATCAGAGATGAAGACCAAATAACAAAGTACACAAGAGAGGACAGATTGTAATAAAAAGTTAATAAAGGCATGAAGAAAATCAGAAAAACAACCAAGAGATTGAGAACTACGACAAATAAATAAAACGGGTGAGAGAAGAAGTGAATGAAATGAAAGATAAGCAAAGGAGAGTGAGCATAATTGGTGTCCCTGAAGAAGAAAATCAAAACCATGACACAGAACTACTATTTAAAACTATAATCCAACAAAGTTTCCTAGAAATAAAGGAAGACCTGAATTTACACATTTTTCATACTAGAATGATCAACTCTGAAACATATCCTAGTAAAATAATAAGATTTTAAAGACAATGAAAAAATCCTCAGGGCCTTCAGGCATAAAAAAGATGAACTACTTTACAAAGGCAAGAGGATTACAATAGCATCAGATTATTCAAAAACAACATACAAAGAAAGGCAACTATAAAGCAGCATTTTAAAGAAGTATAAGGAAAGTGCGTACAAACCAAGGAAAGATATTATATGCAGCCAAGATCTCCTTCGAAAGACTCGAAGCCATAGAAAAATGGTTTTGACTGTACACTGTACACATGTGCCCTTCTGAGGAATCTACTTGAGAGGGTGAAGCTTCATCCAACCAAAAGACAACTGGCAAGTGTGGCAAAGTCTTAACTCCTGGTGAAAATCTTTTGGTTTTTCTGTAGGTTTTTAATTTTTCAAAATAAAATTTGGAATAAAGGTAAAGACAAGCATTAAAAAAAAAAAAAGATGTAGCCTCACCCAGGAACAAGACACCGACTTGCGCCTGGCCAATCGGCAAGGCCACAGCCCTTTCTCCTCCCCTTACTCCAACCCCCTATAAAACCCCTCTCCACACAGAGTTCTCTCTCTCTCTGCTTCCTGTCGCTGCGTCGGCAAGGTGGGGGAGCCGAGCTAGCTCGAATAAAGACTCTTATGCTTTTGCATGGGGTGGGGCGGGGGGGAAGATGACTGGGAAAACTTGACAAAACAATTTGTGGTAAACATTTAAATATTCAACTGTAGAACTGAGACTAAAACATGGCTGGGGTAGTGACATTGAAAAATAATAATATACATAGCCCAGCTGGCGTGGCTCAGTGGTTGAGTGTTGACCTATGAACCAGGTCACAGTTCAATTCCCAGTCAGGGCACATGCCCAGTTTGTGGGCTCCATCCCCAGTATGGGGCGTACAGGAGGCAGCCGTTAAAATGACTCTCTCTTATCACTGATGTTTCTATCTCTCTCTCCCTCTCCATTCCTCTCTGAAATAAATAAAAATACATTTAAAAAAAAGAATAATATACACATATACGTGTGACAAAGGAGAACAGATGTAACTATAAATGGAAAGAAGAGACGAAAGGGGGGAAAGTAGACCATTGGTTGTCAAAAGATACCATTTAAAACTGACAAATTAAATAAGGAAAAAAGGAGTTTATAAGTGCACTATAAAAAATATTACTGCAAGGTAATCACTAGAATAAAAAAAACTTCTCAAGTGGCAAAAGAATTTTAAAAAGAAAAAATAAGAAACACCAAATAAATACTGCAAATGTAATATAATACAGTAATTACACACAAAATAATGTAATAATAATATGACAAATTTTATTTATTTTTAATTTATTGCTTTTAGAGAGAGATAATATGAAAGAATTTAGGCCAAATATAACAGTCATGTCAATAAACATGAAGAAACTTAACTTGCCAATTCAAATAAAAGGATTTTCAAATAGACTCCTTAAAAAATTCAACTCTATGTTGTACACAAAAGGATATTTAAAAGGCACTGATATTAATACAGTGATAGAGATTTGCCAGGTAAATGAAAACAATAAGAAAGCACGGATTAAAGTCCTGATTCCAGACCAAGAGGCCTTCAAGCCGAAGAACAGTACATAAGATCAAGGGCACTCAAGTTAAAAGGCACATTCTATAATAAATATGTTATTTGTAATTTTCTGATATAACACAACCACTTAAATAAAACATAAATTGTGTGATAGATAAGATCAGAAATTAAAAATTTTCTGAAAAATAATGCCAATGAAAACCTACACATCAGAATCTGAGATACATTAAAGTAATGAAAAGAGGAAAGTTTCTAGCCTTAAACTTCTATTTCAAAAATGAAAATAAGTGATTTAAATTTCTAACACAAAAAGGTAGATTAAAAGTAAAAAAAAAACACATGCTAGGAAACAATAAAGATAAAAGCAGAAATTAATGAGGTAGAAAACAGAAAAATAAATAAAAGGAATGAATCAGAATCCTGATTCTTTAAAAAAAAAAGAACAAAATATATAGAGACATAAACCATCAAAGTGATGCAGAGAGGAACATCACATATAACATACTGCTTATCATTTTTACATTAATTCATAATTGTAAGCATACTGTTAAAAGATTTTTTTGAAACCTGTGAGCTAAAGGGAATTTATTGAACAGAATTCCTTTTTATTTTACTCACAGTTCCTCCCTTTTGATTACTGAGATGCAATCTGTCATAACTACAATTAGATAAATTCTACCTTAATATGTTTCATACTATCAATTTTAGCAAATAAGTAGTAGGTATGAAGACATTCCATCAAGAATTATAATAATGTTAGTCAAGATTGCTAGGCAACTTAAATGTTCTAAATAGAAGAGATTATTATTTGGGAAAAAACCCTCATTTAAACAAGTTTTATCATGAATGTATAGTGTATACTTTTACTTACCCACTAAAATGATGCATTTGGGGATTCTTCAGGATGGTGAAAAACACTAAGACAATTCAAATTACTGAGTAATGTTATCATCACAAATTACAGATAGATCAAAAGCATGAAGGAATGAGCAGGGCAGGCAGAATCACATAGCCAGTATTGGGCAAGCATACCCTAATCCACTCTGCTTAATACTAAAGTTTTTGGTATCAAGCATGAAACAGAACCTATGAGCAAGATAAGCATAACTGGAACTAGTAGTTGGAAAAGAGAGAAAAGAAGAAAGGAGAAGGTTTGACTTTAGAATATCCTGATATGAAACCACACTTATTTACTTTGGCAAAAGATGATGAATGAAATCAACTCATTAATTCAGTATCCACTCATAGGCAGCAGGCCATTGAAGAGAAGCAGACCTTCAGAGAGAAATATTTTTCTTGAAAAATTAATAGTTTAAAGAAGAAAGCTTATATTTAGTTAAACAATAATTATAAAGCAACATTTATTTGTAAAGAAAATGCTTAGTACTTCTACTTGTCAATGCCACTCGTTATTTTATGAACTTTACAATAGGAAATCTGTCTTTTAAAAATACTTGAATTTGGATTTTCACTATTTTAGATTGACCATATCCTCAGTTTGGTCAAATCATTCAGCGTTCCTCTACTGTCATTACACTTTAAGAACTAAAACATTATACCTAATTTCAGGCATAAATCTTATTAAATTATTAAGGATTTCGGGTAAAAGAAAGTTGTTAGCCTCAATAAATCATAAATTGTTAAAACGCTATACTTGTTGTAATGGGGATCATAACATGAATTTACATGTATTTGATTTAAATCTCTGAGTAAAGTACAAAGATGAGATCTTGGCCTCTTCTGGTAATGCCCAAGATTAATTATGAACAATTCTGCCTGATTTAAAACTGTGACCAGATTCCCAGTGAAAGGAGTCTTATATTTCTGACAAGCAATAGCGAGGTAAAGATTCTACCTTGGTTATTCTATTGGAATGTTGCAGAAAAGACCTTAGAAACCACAGACCACAACAAGAGGACTTTTGGAGGAAAACGGTGTATAGACTTTTGTTTTTGTTATACAGTCAAGTTAAAGGGCTTTAAAGTATCTCCTGGGTTCTTACCCCTTCTCCTGGCTTCCAAAAGACCAAGGTGGCTGTGTGGCTATCCTTTTCCTAATGTGAACAATCCTCAGCTTGATTTCTTATGACTACTCAAGGTGGACCTCTCCCGTGACCGTGATAGAATGTGACTGTCTCTATAGTAAGTTGATTTAGAATCTATGCTGTATTTTGATTGGGTACAGGTTACTTATAATGTATGTTATGTTAATCAACTAATGACTCAAGCCCATAGAATGCCAAACCATTCTACCTTCCACAGAAGCCTTCTCCTGGCTTCCAAAAAACCAAGGTGGCTGTGTGGCTATCCCCTATTGGGATTTTATAACATTGACCCATAATCTCATAGAACCAGTCTGCAGGTGTATTTTCCTTAAGAAATTCTAAAGTTTCCCAAGATTGATCCCAATACAACATATTTCATAAATACAAGAACATTAATGAACATCACTTCACTGCTTGAGTTAATGTTAATTGCTTATTAACTTCACATTGATTTTAGTGTCTGCTTTCTCAGTCACATTCTTTCTCTCTAGATGTTGTCATTGACTGTTAGGGTTCAAATCCTAGCTCTGTGATCCACTAGCTGTGTGACCTTGAAAATAATATTTAACCTCCATAAGACTATAAGATGGAGATAAAGAGTGTATAACTGAAAAGAATAAGAGTTAACTGAGATGACTCATGAGCAGCCTTAATATGGTCCTTACTTCGATCAGTAAGTATATAGTACCACATAATAGGACAGTAAAACACGAATAATAATAGTATACTGACTCATTTCCATAATAAATGGCGATATCTTTCTATTTATCTATAAAGAAGATATGTTTCATATAGTTCTACTAATAGAAAAGAAAGTGGGTTTAGAATGCATTGAGTAAATACAGGAACTATTATAATGCAAAATAGAATTAAGCTATTTAAGATCATACTTCATCAGTACACAATACCATCTTGGAGGGAGGCAGAACAGAAGAATACAGAACTTCAAATCAGGAAACTTAATTTTGTCATTGGTTACTTGTGAGAGCATGGGCAAATCTTTTCATATCTCTGAGCCTCAATTTTCACCATTACTAAATAAGATTAAAGTTGTGTTTTTCAAACTTTTTAAGGCAGTAGAAGTCTTTATTTAAATTTTTAGAATCCCAAATCCACACTCTCCTCTATGCCCCAAGACACCATAATGGAATACAAAAGATATCTCTGTAATATCTTTTAACTCCACTGAGCAGAGTTTGAAAACCACACATATAGCCCTTGTGGTTTTATCTTCGATATTCCAGCCTAGGCATTCATCAAACTCAAGGCTTCAGTTTCTAAAACAGATTAGGGATAGATATAATAAAGTATATCAGTTGTATATGTTCACAATTCTTAAATATAAAAATAAAACAAGAGATACCTTAATATCTGGATATTCTTATTTTCACTTATCCTATTAATACCTGAAAAAAACAAAATATTTTAAAATATGCTTATTAATATATAATATTTCATTAGCTGAAATTTATTATTTTCAAAAATTTCAATTCACAAGTTCATTTTCATCACTTAAGATCTTGACAACACCCCAAACACATATATACAACAACAGTAATAAAAACCTTTAAATGTTTTTCCTTTGGGCTTATTTTGTTTATAAAAGTATATTTTTATGGCACTTATCTAGGCTATGTTTACACAACAGAACATGTTCAATTATATGCTCCCTGTTGGTGCAATCTAATTTTGTTGGTACAGATCTTATTGGCATTATTAAGATAACACAAGTAAACCTATAGGCACATGATCCCCTTTTTCATATGTATATTCCAAGACCTGATCTTTCTCCAGGTGCAGACCAAACTGACTTAACCACCTGAGTGTCTTCTGACCTGCTTTTATTTTTTGGAGATGCTTTGACCAGGCAACAGATCTTGTGCTTGGTTAGAAAAGTTACTAGGTAGAAGAACTTCTGTGAGTGGGTTAGAAATAGGTCTATAAAGTTTAAGAAGTGGAGCTGAGATGATAAACAACTAGGATTTTTGGAATATCTCAGTGGAATCTAAGTGAACAGTTGCCACATTGAAAAAATGAGGGACAATATTCTATGTGCATAATTAGGACTAATGATTAGAAGTAAAGGGAGTAGATTCTAGGTCAGGACAGAGATGGATATTCTAACACTAAACACCTTGAATATATACATGGTGGGCTTCGTTGTGAGGCGTTGGAGCTGAGGGTAGATGAGCATCTGCTGGGATGACAACTGTCACTGCTGTCCTCTCTAGGGCAAAGTGTTGGACTGGAAGATCTCTAAAATCTTCTCCAACTGGACATTCTATAATTTACTATGGAAAACATTTAGCAAAAAGATGACCAAAAAATATGATGACTTCTCACAGGTGATTTCAGTCAACAACAAAGCCAGATAGAGACAATTCTACTGCTTCCACCAAGTTTCATGCTATTTGTTTAAAAAATAACTGGCTTTAGAAAAATGTTAATGAATGTATGTTCCATTAATACCTCTGCATATATGTCTACAGTCATCTTAAATTCATCTTATACCATATCTGATCTCTTCACATTCCCATCTAACCTGCTTTCTAGGCTGTTCTCAGATGATAACATCATAAAACTAACTTCCCAAGTTAGACATTTCAGTGTTTTTTTAAAAAATATATTTTTATTGATTTCAGAGAGGAAGGGAGAGGGAGAGAGAGATTGAAACATCAATGATGAGAATCATTGATTGGCTGCTTCCTGCACACCTCTTAGTGGGGATCGAACCCAAGCATGTGCCCTTGACCAGAATCAGACCTGGGACCCTTCAGTCTGTGGGCCGACGCTCTATCCACTGAGCCAAACCAGCTAGGGCTCTTTCTCTATTCTTCATCTACTCAAACTCCACATCCAATTAGTAGCCATACTCTGTTGAGTCTATCTCTGTAATATCTTTTAACTCAGCAAAGAAGACTTAAGTGTGCTCATAAGTCATAAGGAACAAACCCTGGAATACGCTATTTAGTTAATTTTAGTCCTTTTATATTCTTTCATGCTTTAGTAAACTCTTGCCAGACCTTATAAAATACCTCAAAATGGTCTTTTTAGCTTCACTTTCTCACAGTCTTTAACAGTTCCCTTTAAAATCAGAGCCATTTTGTCCTATCTTGCTCAAAGATTAAGGTTTGAACTAAGACTAGCACTCAAAACTCTTTATGATCAACCCTAACAACCTCCCAGCTTCATCTCCATTCCGACATACCCTGTGCCCCAATCAAGGTCTACTTGCTGTGTTCTGAGCATGTCCTGCTCTTTTAAGACTCCGCTAAAGTCTTTCTTTTGTTCCAACTTTCCTTCCTAGCAAAATCCTCCACAGTTTAGTTTTTAGGAATTTGAAAAATGAGGTTTAATAATAGATTACTAATGGCAATATACATTGATGTAGTCTTTAAAATAAATATCTATAATAATAAAAGCATAATATGCTAATTAGACCAGATGTCCTTCCGGACATCCTTCCTTCTGGACAAAGCTGCAGTGGGCAGGGGCCGCAGCAGAGGTGACAGAGGCCCCTGGCCGTGGCGGTGACAGGCATGGGGCAGGGGCTGAGGCAGAGGTGGCCGCCGTAGTGGAGGCCAAGGCCCTTTCATGAATTTCATGCATCGGGCCTTTAGTTCTAATAATAAGAGAATGAAAACTATCCAATGTCTCTGAAAAAAATAATTTAATGTAGAGGAGGACATTTAATATTTGGAGGATGTGCTCCCCTTACTCTTCCCACATCAAACACAGTAAACTTCAATTAAATCATTCATATACAAGCCGCCTGGCACATAGTCAGCATTCAATAATTATTAATTACTGTTGTTGGCATTTTGATGCTTTACAATGCTTTACTGTACTGCTATGATTAATGCTTCTAGGAATACTAGAGATAGAGCTGTGTAAGATCAAGAACCAGTTTCTACCCTCATGAATCTTACAGTTTAATGGCGAGAGATACTAAGGAAACAAATCAAAATATAATTTGGGAGAATGGTTAAGAGCAATGATGAGAATAACACAATATACAGAGAGGTGAAGTTGAAACTACTTAGGGAAGGTCAGGGAAGGACTTTATGAAGAGGTGACATTTGAGTTAAATGACTAAATGCAGTCAGCCCTACAGAGGATTGGGGAAGATCCTAAGAGGAAATACCAGATGCAAAGGCCCTGGATAAAAAGGTCTCAGTGTTCACTGACTGATGAGGAAGGAGGCTAGTGAGGTTGCATGTAGTCAAGGGAGGATGAGAGGCCTACGTATGGATAGCCAAGTGTGTACCACACCCAAAGCAATGCTGTGCTTATCACTTCCCTCCCGAAATTATCCCGAGAAGTTGCTGGGGAGATTGGTAGAGGGTAGAGCTCACAGAGGCTTAAAAAAGCCATACTAAGGATTTCAGGGTTTATTCTAATTGTGAGAGAAAGTCATTGGAGGGTTTTAATCAGGGGCATATCATCCTCCAGCAGCTGGGTGGGCAATATACTGAGAAGAGGAGGCCAGTAATAAGGCCATTGGTGTAGCCCAGCAGAAGGACTAAAACTTAACTCTGAAGTAGGCCAGTGACCCAAAGTGGATTGGAACTGGGGGTGGGAATGGGGATTGACTGTAAAATGGGCCTAAGGGGATTTTTTGGACGATGGAAATGTTTTAAACTGAATTGGGGTAATGATTGCAAAACTCTGTAAATTTACTAAAATTCATTGGCTGTTATACTTAAAACTAAAAGTCTGGTGCATGAAATTCGTACATGGGGCGAGGGGGTCCTCAGCCCAGCCTGCACCCTATCCAATCTGGGACCCCTCGGTGGGTATCCGATTGCTGGTAATTGGACATCCCTCTCACAAAGGATTGTTTGTTCTAGTTCTGTGAAAATGCCATTGACATTTTAATAGGGGTTTCATTGAGTCTGTAGATTGCTTTGGATAGAATGGGCTCTTTAATGATGTTAATTCTTCCTATATAAGAGCATGGTATATCCTTCAATTTATTTGTGTCTTGTTCAATTTCTTTGATCAATGTTTTATAGTGTTCCCAGTATGAGTCTTTTACTTCCTTGGTTAGCATTTTTTAAAAATGTTTTTATTGATTTTTTTTTTTAGAAAGAGAGAGGAAGGGAGAGGGAGAGAGAAACATTGATGAGAGGACCTCCTGCACATCCCCTACTGGATATCAATCTCACATCCCACAACCCTGGCATGTACCCTGACCAGGTATAGAACAGTGACCTCTCGGTTTGTCAGATGAAGCTCAACTAACTGAGCAACACTGGCCATGGCTTCCTTGGTTAAATTTTTATTCCTAAGTATTTTCTTCTTTTTGATGCAGTTATAAATGGGATTGTTTTCTTAATTTCTCTTTCTGATAGTTTGTTATTTGTCTACTAGAGGCTCTGTGCATGAAATTTGTACATGGGAGGGGGTCCCCTCAGCCCAGCCTGAACCCTCTCCAATCCAGACATCCCTCTCACAATCCTGGACCTGTGGCTCCTAATTGCTTATCTGCCTGCCTGCCTGGTCGCCCCTAACTGCCCCCCTCTGTCAGCCTGATCAACCCTCATTGCCTCTTAATGCCAGCATGAGAGTCCCTAACTGCCTCCCTCTGTCGGCCTGATCGACCTCACTACCTCTTCATGCTGGCATGATACCCCATTACTGCCCCCCCCCTGCTGGCCTGGTCACCCCTTACTGCCACCCCTGCTGGCCTGGTCATCCCCAACTGCCCCCCTCTGCCAGCCTGGTTGCCCCTAACTGCCCCCACCCCTGGCCACCTGGTTGCCCCTTACTGCCCTCCCCCCTGCCGGCCTGGTCGCCCCATGAAGCCTGCTGTTCAGTCGTTTGGTTGTCCCTCACTAACCCCCCTGCTGGCCTGGTTGCCCCAGGCAGCCTGCTGGTCATTACTGTTACTGTGATGGTATCCTGGACAATTTGCATATTCCTCTATTATTAGTATAGATTGGTGAATTTTATGGTATATAAATTATACCTCAAAAAAAGCAGTTCAAAAAGGAATTGAATTGGCTACTCTTTGTGATGTTTTATGGGGCAAGAGCAGGGGTGCAAATTAGCAGCCTGTGTCCCAGAAATCAATCAGTTAAACCTAAACACTGATTTTTTGTGTGCACTCTGATAACTCCAAAGTGTCTTCATTTCAAGACGACTAGAGGCTGCTTTTAGCCAGATGTTCACACCCCCTCACATGGAAGCACCTTGGCTTTGCCTCTTCCCCAGCCTGGACTCAGTCCCCAGGTGTCTGCAGCTCTTGGTATGAAGGCTTCCAATAATGTCTCAGCTAAGGACCAAGCCTAAGTCACTCTGTACCTTTATTCTCTAAACCAGAGCAAATACAGTGAGATATCAGAAGGACTAAAACTTAACTCTGAAGTAGGCCAGTGATCCAAAGTGGATTGGAACTGGGGGTGGGAATAGGGATTGACTCTAAAATGGGCATAAGGGGCTTTTTTGGACGATGGAAATGTTTTAAACTGAATTGTGGTAATGATTGCAAAACTCTGTAAATTTACTAAAATGTATTGGCTGTTATACTTAAAACTAAAGGTCTGGTGCATGAAATTCATACATGGGGGGGGGGGGGGGGGGGGGGGGCT
>NW_005353789.1:6189210-6190371 GCF_000412655.1 Myotis brandtii | reverse complement strand
CACGCCGAGCTCAAAAGGTTCGCCATCACTGATATAGGATGTCATTGAGTCCTCTATGTAAAATAGTAAAGGCTTTGCACATACAGAATAAATTGTTGATTTCTGCCCTCATTTTATTTTGGAAGTATAATAATATCCCTATGGCATAAAAACCATTTTATCTACAACACAGACAGATAATTGTATAAGATTAAAAACAGAGAGCAGCAACGTGATGACAGGATCCGTAGTTTCCCTCCCCAAATCTATGGTACAGAGCTGGGCGGACCAGACCTCTCCCACCATTTACATTATGATTCATAACAGTAGCAACATTACAGTTATGAAGTAGCAACGAAAATAATTTTATGGTTGGGTCACAACATGAGGAACTGTATTTAAAGGGCCAGAAGGTTGAGAACCACTGTCTAAGGCAGTGATGGCGAACCTATGACACGCTTGTCAGAGGTGACACGCGAACTCATTTTTTTGGTTGATTTTTCTTTGTTAAATGGCATTTAAATATATAAAATAAATATCAAAAATATAAGTCTTTGTTTTACTATGGTTGCAAATATCAAAAAATTTCTATATGTGACACGGCACCAGAGTTAAGTTAGGGTTTTTCAAAATGCTGACACGCTGAGCTCAAAAGGTTCGCCATCCCTGATATAGGATGTCATTGAGTCCTCTATGTAAAATGGTAAAGGCTTTGCACATACAGAATAAATTGTTGATTTCTGCCCTCATTTTATTTTGGGAGTATAATATCCCTATGGCATAAAAACCATTTTATCTACAATACAGACAGATAATTGTATAAGATTAAAAACAGATGGCAACAGGATCCGTAGTTTCCCTCCCCAAATCTATGGTACAGAGCTGGGCGGACCAGACCTCTCCCACCACTCTCCACCCCACCCCACCCCCACCCACGACTTTACAGGCAGAGACAGTCCCGCCCAACTGGTCTCTGGGACACGTGGAAGGTGCAGGCCCTTTCCTGACGCGGCTGCTGAGACATAAAGTAAGAAGTGGTTGCCGGTCAAAAACCCCTGAGAAATAGCCCCCCTTATTCTCCTCTACTTTCCCCCCACCTTCAGGTACACCAACAAGACCTGGTACAGCCTGGGGGAGTACTGGGAACAGAGTTCTGTTAAAAGTGATGCATTCATATTAGCA
>NW_005353789.1:6187466-6187998 GCF_000412655.1 Myotis brandtii | reverse complement strand
TAAGGACACATTTGTAATACCTTAATCAATAAAGGAAATATATATATATGATGGACTTATTTGACAACTCATTTCTGATGGATGCTGACAACAGGGCACAGCCAGACTCTCAGTGTCACTTACAGGGAGCGCTCCAGGGCCATGCACAGCACTTGCTACAATCCCATGTGGGATGAGGGGCGGTGACTGTCCCAGGCTGGACATTCCTCTGGACCTCCATGTCCTCCCACCCGCCGGGGGCTGGGTAGGAACAGGAGGGGGCAGCAATGTTGTGCCTGGATCCGCGGTTTCCTTCCCCCTCCTTCCCCCCCAAATCGAATACTTTGCACAGGGCCGGGTGGTCCCAGAGTTACAGCCACTGCCCCCGGAGGTCCTGCGACCCCGGAAAACAACATTCCGGTAAATCCACAGACACCGAGGTCTGGAGGTCCAGAAAGGAAGACGCGCTGCTCCGGGTCGTCCGGAGGCCCCGCCCCTCCCCCGGTCCCGGCCTCTGTACCTGCAACCAACACCTCATCCTAAGAGACCAGCG
>NW_005353789.1:6183665-6185639 GCF_000412655.1 Myotis brandtii | reverse complement strand
TATATTTTATTATATATAAAATAATAAACACCTTTAAAAAAAAAGAAGTCAGTTGGTTCATAGGTGGTTCAGAAATAAGGAACCCAGGTCTGGTCTGAGCTTTGGCACTATTTATATGACTTTGGGTATTAGCATTTTCATTTGTAAAATGATAGATGTAGAAATTATCTCATGCAAACAAACAAAACTATGATTCTATAAAATCCAAAAATAGAATTTAATCTTAGTACGAAAACATTTGTTAAATCCCTCCAGACGCCGTCGCCAGGGCAACCGAGCGCCACTCCCGCCCCACCTCCCCCCAGGAGCCCGGTGCCTACACCCAGCCCGGCCTCCGATCCCGGCAGCTCTGCCCAGAAACGACCCAGGATTCGGGCCTCCCCTTGTGCTCTGTGCCCTCAAGGCCTCTCACTTCTGCTACAGCCTCCTGGCCTCCCCGTCCTCCTCGTGCTCGCCACCCGCACGCCCCAGGCCGTTCTCGAAGTTGTTCCCCAAATGATCTTCCCAGATTCTTCCCAACCAGCACCGATCCCTGTCGCTCTGCTCCCCAAGGGTCAAGCCCAACCTTGGCGCTGCCCGTCAGGCCTTCGCCTTGCCTCGCCTCTGACCCTTCCTCCGCCCTCTCCGTAAATCCCCCTTTGAGCAGCTCCAGTTTACAGAATTCACGTTCTGCAGCTCTGCCTTTGGTTATGCTGACCCTGAGTCCGGAATGCTTCTCAGGGTTCAAATGTGCTCTTCTCGGGGTAGCTGGCCCTCCTGCCTCCGGAGAGAGGTTTCCTCTGCTGGCCTTCAGCTGCTCCCCGTCCTCCTCTCGAATGGAAGGAATCCAGGATGACTGGGTGTGATAGACACAGCCTGCGGCGTTAACACCATTAGCAGTCTATAGACACCTACAGCGAATAACTTTTTATGTATTAAAATATTTTAGTTACCTAATAGGTGATTTTCATTTGTGTCTCATGTTTGTAGTTGTACCAGTACTGGGCCCTAAGAACTAAGAAATTTCCCTTATTGAAGTCTTTAATTAAAATATTGTGCTACTTAGAACAGTATAAAATTATATAAAGCCACATATATGTATGCAAGTTAGGTAGCCTAATTTTATTATAAAATTATTTCCATTTTTAGTATCTTGTCATTATATTTCAGGATAGATTTTTATATTGAATTGAAAAGAGTGTCTTAGCTTTTAAAATAAAGAATTTAGAAATAAAGGAAGGGGTCCAGAGTTCCTTTACCATTCATTTAGTTATTTTACAAATATCCATAGAGCATCTGTCACATGCCAGCTGTAGGTGTTGGAAATATAGGCGTGGACCAAATAGAGTTGTCATTCTTGTGGAGGAAGATGAGCAATGCACAAAGAGATAAGTTCAAATATGTCAGATGGGGATAAGTATTGGGGAGAGTGAGGAGGTTAGGGAGTGTGGGGTGCTGTTTCACAATGTGGTCTGAGAAGGCCTAGTTGATAAAGTGACACTGAGCAGAGACCTGCAGGACTGGAGGGGGGCGGGGAGGATCCATGAGGATATTGTGGGGTAGAGCTTCCTAAGCCTGTGGGAACCTCTTGGCCAGTGGACCAACAAGAGGAGGTTGAGGACCCAAGTCACAAGATCTCTTTAGTAAGAGTCCATGTCTGGATCCAGGGTTGTTCTTTGTCTCCCTTCACTGGGTTCCTACTTTGGACCAGGCCCTATGCTAGGCACTGGGGGAGATATGAAGAAGCTCATTTCTACCCTCAAGGAACCAGTGTCCTTTCCAGTGTTGTCAATCCAAATGGCTGACCTATATGGGGATGCAGTTAAGAACAGTCAATTGAGCTCTAGCTGGTTTGGCTCAGTGGATAGAGGGTCAGCCTACGGACGATGGGTCCCAAGTTTGATTCTGGTCAAGGGCACATGCCTGGGTTGTAGGCTCAGTCCTCAGTGGGGGGCGTGCAGAAGGCAGCCAATCAGTGATTCTCTCTCATCATTG